>NC_139607.1:43752694-44352694 GCF_964270895.1 Podarcis filfolensis | reverse complement strand
AGGCCAGCTTTCACATGTTGTTCTTCCACCCTCAAGCAAAGGAACCGACTCCTTCACCTTCCACCTAATTGTGTGCAGAGGTTCTGCCTGACTTGCAGAGCACCTGTCCCTGCTCCCCCAAAGACCAAATTAAGGAGTAGATTAGATAATGCCCAGGACAGGTAGCCAGGGCTTCCCCTGTCACATTGTTCTTTTGCCAGACAGCTGACTTGGTAGCAACTGGAATCCTCACCAGATGGGACTTGAGAGAATTGCCCTCCTCCCTTGCCAATGCCACTCCCCCTGCTCCCATACACAAATCTCTTGACTCTTCTAAAATATTAGGCTGCTCTGATCATGGGCAAGAAGTAAAACACTTGTACTAAAATTCCCTTTTCTATATTAATTCAAGTGACACTTTCTCTGCATTCAATTTGTCGGACCTCTTCACATTTTAGACTGGTTGAACAAGATTCCTGAATTAGCAGTTTAACCGCTGCAATTTAGTTTTCACACACTGTATTTTATGATGAATTACTTTGGTGGCAATAAATTTGATGAAGAGCAGTTTAATCCTGTACATGTCTACACAAACTTGAATCGTATTGACTTCAGAGGGGCTTTGAAAAAGAAAGGAAGATTTAAGCTCCACCCTTCAATGGATTACTAGGTGGTCTAGGTAAATACATACAGGATTGCAGCCTAAGGCAGTCGCTGCAGCAATCAGCTAAAGTAGCATATTATACTCAGGTGCAGGAGGAGTAATGCTTTAGAGTTACAAAATTGCTTCCATTGTTGCACATTAATCTTCTATCTAAGGTTTAATGAAATTCAGTTCTGCACAAGGTGAGGAAGCCTCTCTTCACATTACGTAAACATGAATCAGCTAGTATAAAAAAAATCAGCCAGCAATGTATGAATACATTATAGGAAGATGCTAGAATATGGGGTGTGTTTATTCCACCTGTTTGTGGGATGGTCTATTTTCATTGCTAGTAGCTGGAAAGTTCATGGATAGTTGTGATACGGTCACATTCACCTTTGGTCAGTGAGGTGAAAGTGTCCATGGCAGAAATGTGACCCTCCTACTTGTGGTTTCTGTTGGTTCAATTCTAATTGTTTCAGGGCCAGACCAAGACATTTTGGACTCCAAGATGACAGACCCTCCAAGAGTGCCCTGTTTTCCAGAGACAGTCCCAGATTTACAGAAGCCATCCCAGTTTCCAATGTGATCCCAGAATGTCTTGCTTTCCCTTAGGATGTCCCAATTTGTATTGGAGAAATGGAGTTATGTGACCCCTGAGCCAAGGAGATAAGTAACTATACAACCTTTAGAAGACATCTAAAGGTAGCCCTGTATAGAGAAGTTTTTAAATGTTTTAAAGTTTTACTGTGTTTTTGTATACATTGGAAACCACCCAGAGTGGCTGGGGCAACCCAGTCAGATGGATGGGGTCTAAATGTTGTCACTGTTGAATAGGATGTCCCTATTTCCATCAGATAAACATTGGAGGGTATAAGATGAGGGGGAACTGACTGGGGTGCCATGAAAGGGAAGCAAACTGTTGGCTATTTAGCTTATTACCATTGCCATGTTGATGCCAGGGGGTGGGGGTGGGGGGGGGTAGAAGAGGTACTTGTGGTATTTTCAACCACAGATGTCTAAATAGCTTGCCTTGCCATGACTACTGTTGCTGGAGAAGCTATTTCCCGTTGCACCTCAGGTAGTGAAATGTTGTAGTCTGACCCTGCTGATGGAGATCACTCACACAGGGGACTTTCCAGGGAATACTTTCCTGAGGTCCCGCAATCTCTCAGTCCTGGAGCTGGCCCTATGCCAAGGGCTGCTTGCTGGTGTGTGTCTGTTTTAGGCTGTTCAGAAGTGGGTCAAATGTTAAAAGTCGGTCAAAAGTTAAAAGAAGATGAAAAGAAACATGTTGCTTAAATGCTAAGGGACAAGCAACTTTAAATCATATAAATCCATATTAAGACTCTTATGCAAATGTAATCTGCAGTTGGAAGCACTGTAATTAATGTCTTGTTTTAATTATTTCTCTGCTTTACCACATTTGCTGTTGCTACATTAAGCCAACTCCCATATATTGTGTAAAAGACCCACTGCACTATTCTTTTAAAGCTGATATCTATTTATTTATTTTCCAGGATTGTATCGGATAAGAAGGGGCAGGGAATGGATGCTAGCAAAACTTTAAGCTGCGTTTAAAGAGTAGTTCCACACATTTTATCAATCACTAGGGGGCTCCAGTTGCTTACTTCTTACAACATAGCTGATGGTATCAGGTATCAGAGTAGATCAATGTTCTTTTTTAAAAAGAGTATTCTTATTATTTTTTTGAAAACAATTTTTTATCACATACAAAACAACATAGCTCCAAACATAACAACCACAATGTTTTAGAAGATCAGATCACATTGCTGTAGTTTAGAGGCTAGACCAAGGTTGCTTCTACACTGTTTTAAATCTTATGTAATCACTCACTGTATGCCATTTTTAAACTAACTCTGAAGGCACTGGTATGTGCATCAATATGCTTAGAGGATACCCTGGAGGATATGCACTTTGCATTTTCAAATCTGAGGAGGGAAAGTAACCCTCTTTCTTAAGCCCGTTTAGAAATTGGGGTTGCCAACCTTTGAGGGCCTGTGAGCCAACTTTGCAATTCTAGAGTGTCATGCTGTTTCTTGCCCCCCCCCCGAGCTGTCTCCCCCATCACCACTAGGCTGAATAAGAAAACACACACATGCACACTTCATTTCCCCAAAGAATCTGAGTAAAAGTTGGATACAGAATAATTAGAACAGCTCATTTTGAATTCACATTGTGTTACTCAAACCACCATCAAATTAAAGCTTTCAGTGGCAGACTGCACAGTAAAAACCACAGATCTCAGACCCGTGTGTGAGAAAAAGGTAGGAAGCCATTTTATACCAAATAAGACCAATGGCCTATCTAGCTGTGCCTCTCCAGGATCTCAGACAGTCTTTCCCAGCCCTAACCTGGAGATAAAGGAGGTTGAACCCAGTGCCTTTTGCATGTGCTTCACCACTGAGTGATGGCCTTTCCCCAAGACAAGGAAAGTTCCTAATTACAGATAAAAGACAGCAGTTGTACATAAAAATGATCAACAGCCAAAAATGGCAAATGATGGCTTATTAAGCATTCTACCACAAGTCTAAAAACAAAGGAGGAAATTTCAGTTTCTCCTGATCATAGCTCAGATTTCTGTTTGCTATTTCAAAAGTCTGAAATTATGGTTCTTATTGATAATTTATATATATATATATATATATATATATATATATATATATATATATATACACACACACACACACACACACACACCACTTTGAGGGTTCTTAAATATATACTCAAGCGGTGCATACATTTTATTAAATGAATATAAATTATATATTAAAAGATTTCTTTATGTCTGCATGCAATGCTACCCAACAGGCTTTACTTTATGATGAACAGCCTGTAAATAAAAATGTTTCTAGTTCTCAGTGACAGGAGTCTGGAAATATTGGCTGATAGGTGAACACAGATTAGGCAGCAACAAACTATTTTAACAACAGACAGTTTCACAAAAAGGCTTTGTGTGGGAACAAAAAGAGGAAGAAAGAATTAAAAGTTGTTTGACAGCAGAAGGTTATTTATAAAGCTGCTCCTATGCCCTGCACAGAGACTTCCTTTTAAAAACCTATTGTGACTTGAGATCGGGGGGGGGGGCAGTGTGTGTGGAAACCACTTGCCACCTACAAGGCTGTAAATGAAACTCTTACCCATGAGCTACAGTAACGGAAAAGAAGTGTTACATAAGAAGCTTTTAAGGCAACCAAATGCCTGTGCAACATTTCTGCACAACATTGCAAGCTGCTGCACAGTCCTTGCCTTAAGGAGCAGTTTAGTTCTTCAAGGTAAGTGAGAACTAGACTATACCATATAAAGATAATTTTTTCTTGTGTGTGCATTGGGTTATCTGCTGTGTGTCTCTGATGTACACCCTTTATGAAACCAGTTTAACTGAAGAACTTGGGTGGAAATTAAATGTGCATTATCTTATTGGGTGAAACTTACCCAATGGCTTTCAATGGTTCTCAGAATGCTGATTACTTTACTGAAGTATGACATCCATTTATAACCTCCTCAAATTAAAACAATGCCATCTTGGACCCACTGCATACACTTGGTTGGTTATGGATCAATGCGCTTCATGGTTGAAGCTGTCTTGTCCTAATTGAGCGGGGAGGGGGTAATTTGTTATTGTTGAGTGGATTTAATTTTGTAGCATGCATTTACAAAAATGGCAGATATTTTTGTGTCAAAAATATAACTGAAATTGAACTTAAACCATATACTAAGAGAAGGAAAGATCAAGGAACCAAATCCACCCTTAATTTCATATAGATGTAATAGGTCACATACACAGCAATAGCTGACTAACTCTGACTGTGCAGTAAGACATGCACCAAGATTTATGCTCTCCAAGATTTTCTTATAGTGCCAAAAAGCAGAGTAATAGTAGATGGACAATACTATTGCATTTCTAGTCAGCTCCACACAAGCTGTGCAGACGATGTTTTTGAGTGTCCTTTCCTCTGCACACTCTTCCTATGCAGAGATCCATTATCTCTAGGAAGAGTAGCTGTAGGCAATGGGTGTGAATAGCTGGGCAACATCCCTCTAACTGTAAAAAAGGGGGGAATGTTATAAAGAAATAGTTTAAGAACCTGAAACCCCAAAATAAAAAGAGCAGAACTTCTCTGCTGTTATTCAGAAAGTTGCCAGGAACATTTTGTAATTCTCCTCTACCTCGCCCCCGCCACCAAAGAAACCCCATTGCTGTTTGATTCTGTGCCTTTCTTAAATAGAATAAATAACCTCTCTTCTGTTTCCCTGAAACCACTGCCATTTTCTCTCTTAACTAACAGCCTTCCAACTTATACTTGAAGCATAATGTTCAACTGTTTCCTAAGCCCTGTAAACATCTGTAGGATGAAAGAGAACAAACAATCCATTATGTATTCTCTGATGTCAAACTTTGTGGCACTTCTTGTTTCTTGCCATTTGTATGTTAACATAAGCTGTGATTAGAATGTGAAAGAAAAGTAAGTATGTGGCTAGGTCATCTCAGATGATATGCAGCCTACTCGCCTCCGACATTACTTTCTTCGGATTTTTCTACTTTCCGTTTTTTCTAGATCCAGAGAACCTTTCAGGGCAAGGGCTGTAGTTCAATGATAGAGCACATGCTTTGCCATGCTAAACTTCCATGATTTTCCTTTTTAAGGGGGCTGCAAATGCTCTCCCCCCCAGAATCAAATGAGCACTAAACTTGTGCTCCATTACATTCCATTAGTTTTCAAAAAGTGGCTTTTACATATTGTGAAAGCTCAAATTTAATGTGCAAAATAACAAGGAAATGTTAGGAAATCAGAATCAGCTGCAGTGTGAATGCAGGCAAAGCTTCACAAACCCCATCACACTCTGGAATTAGCATGCATTTAATGACCTAGAATTTATTGCAATCTGGCTGGTGTTTCTTATCTCCCTAGTAGCTGGTGATGGTTTCAGTTGTACTTTACAGACTTATGTCACTTGCTGTTTGCTCCTGTTATACCATTCTCTTACCTGCCACATTGTGCTTCATGCTAGCTCTTTCTCTTTTCCAGTTCTAGAGGATGTTATCAGAAGGGTACCTCTGTATAATTCCTTATCATGATCTCATGAATTACAAGCTCGCTTGCAACCAAGGAGAAGAGACAGTACATGAGATGAGGTCTTTGAATGGCATCACCTATGAATCAACAGAGGAAACACAGGACAGAAATCTCTTTTGGAGATGTAAGTCTGTTGGCAAGTTCATCTTCTCTGTTTGTTCCAATGAAAACAGAAACAGCAGAAGGCAGGTGGATACACAGACTCCAAATCCAGTACTGGAAAGGCAAATATCTCCAGCTGTGGAAATCTGTACAGGACCTGCTATCAACAGAGACACTTACCTGGTTCCACCTTCTTGTAAAAGCATTTGCAAGAATTACAATGACCTGCATATTGCTGGTGACCAGGTACTGCCTATGAGTTCAGTTAAAACAGATTTTACCTATGACAGTGGGATAGGTCCATTCCTGGAGTCATCAGAGATACCACCACCAATGGAATCCATACCAGTGCCACCTGCTGAGGTCCCTCACAAGCCAACCAATAGGTATTCTTCATGCTGGAGAGTGGCTAGCATCATGCAACACCAGCAACCCCTCTCAAATTCACTACTGAATAACTACTTGGAGGAGAAGGTGGTGGAGCTGTACAAGCAGTATATCATGGATGGCATGGGTAGCAGTGCATCCCCTACTCAGATCTTGGCATCAGAATTCATAATGACCAATGTAGATCAAATCAGCATGAAGCTATCACAAGAAAGGAACATGAAGACCACCCAAGCCAAGGATATGGTCATTAACTGCCTATTGCGACTAGCCAGTGGGAAAATCTCCACTGAAATGAGCACTCCTAGTCTTCACATTTCTCAGTTTAGCACTGTGACTAAATAAATAAAGCCTGCACCTAGACATTTCTGAATCACCTTTGTTAAAAGTCAGTTTCGTTTCAGTAAGGTGAAGTCCCTGGGATATGGTCAGAGCACCAAATACTAACTATTATATAGGCGAACTCCTGCAAGAAGGCTTGGTTTGTAAACCATACAGAAACCTTAGATGCCCCCCCCCAAATGTAAATGCTTCATGCTTCCTTCCAGTAAGCCTACTTCCACATTTCCACATTTTATTAACCCAAATGTGGTTGTTGTCCCATTGCATCACACTGTTTTGTATCCTAATGAGAAGAAACATTGGCCCTGTTGCCTTGGCAATGGGGACCATTTTGTGTCCACCTCCCTTCATCAAGCAGCAGTAGGTTGGAGGAATGGTGGCTTCAAACAGGCATGAAGAAGAGAGTTGTTTCCCCATTGGAAGATTTTGCAATTAAAAATTAAACCTCATGGGAATTCAGCACAGTACTAATTCTAAATATCCCTTTCAGTGTGTACCGGTAATTATTTTCCTCCCTTCCCAATACCTTGAGCCTCCAAGTGCATTTCTACCCCCTTCTTGGTTTTAATGTATCTATGTGGTATTTTTGTCTGTCTGCTTGGGTGGCTTTAAGTCACTTTGGTTTGCCCTGGGCAATATAAAATGACTAACAAATTTAATAAACCAACCAACAAACAAATAAACCATTGTGTAGATGACTGTGTGTCTGCCCAGGTGGTATAGGACTGCATGACACCTTTATCCCAGTGCCTACTCTGTCCTTGCTTCTCCCATCACACCTTGAGAACTCCAGAAATTGCCAGAGGGTCCTATAGAGCATCTGTGGACCCTGATTGCTTGAACTCCTGATTCTGCCTGAGACAGCTTTTCCAAAAATGATGGCATTCCCTTGCCCACTCTCTTGTTTACATTCCTATTACTTGTATTCTCTCCCCCTGTTTCCCTGTGGAATTCCTGGTCCCTCGTGTTCCTTAGCCACACTTCCTTATTGCAACTAAAGCCAACATATGTCTAATTGAAATGACCACATATTGTCCCCTTGCCTCCCTACCTCTACCTCCTTTTCTCTTCCATTTTAGACCATAAGCTCTCCCCACCCCACTGTGTCATATCTGATGATGAGGACTGGTGTAACTGGTTTGACTTGACTTGAAACTTTGCATTGCACAGGGTATCAATTGTCATAGGTCTTTGCCACTTGAACAAAAGGAGAAACTTGATTAGTTTTCATTTTTTATTATGTCATCAACAAATAAATTCTTATCACTAGTGGTCCAGTGAATGGAATGAAAATGTGATTGCGGTGAAGATCAGTTAGTCATGACCAATAAAAATAAAGATGTTTCATCTCAATATTTTTCTCAGTGAGTTCAGACAGTTTTTGGGCAGCCCTGCAACAATGGAAAGCCATACAACAAGGAAATGATATTATGGCCAAGTATGTTAAAAGCAGACCTCCCCCCCCCGACCCAATTTTGCAGTGATACTTTCAATTTCCTGTAATTTACTTTTTCTTCTCTACAGTTAGAAGTCTGCGCCATAACACTCAACCCACACTTATTCCTACTCTCACAGATCTAATGCGCAATTGCAGATTCTTTCTAAAGGGTTGCTATGGATCTAGCCATAATTCAGAAAGGGAGCCGAGGCTCTGTTCTGAAAGTCTGGCAAATAGAACTGTCATATGTATGTATACCCTAACTTGGCATTGTATCCTCAATTTTGTGCTTTGCATTTATAACGTAAAAATGAACACCTGCACACCCCACAGTTTCTGCCCCATTTGTGGCAGGGCTGAGGATGCCGTTGTAGCCATTCAGCACCATGGAGCAGCAGGAGCCAGGGTTATGATTGCTTCCTAAGCATATGAACAGATTTGGTGGCAATTAATCTTGTCCTTAACCAGTATTTGTTGTTTTCATTGAATTGAACAAATAACTGAAATGTAACAGAATGTGAATTCCAAAGACAGCACTTCAAAGCTGGGGAAAACCCAGCACCTCTGCTTTATAAACCATTTGCAGCAGTTACTAGTCAGGGTTACAAAGATCACAGCTTGCTCTCTGTTTCACTTTCACAACTTCAGAATTACGGTACTTTATTTCACTCTCTTTGCAAAGCTGCACTAGAAGTGTACAAATGTGTGAAGAGCTTCATTGCCTTGTATAGGGGAAGGACTGAGTTATCCCCATGATATATATTTTAAAATTCATATTTACTGGATAATAGAACATTTTCTTTTTAACTTGTTACTTAGACTGAGCTGGCAAATTCCTGTGGGTAGAGAAGCTCTAATATACCCATTCGCTCCACTTTTTGTGGACTTTCTGCATGTGCCTGTTTTGCAGCTGTTGTTTCCTTATCTGTCAATGGGAGTGGGAAGAGAAAACTCTTTGCTGTTCAAAGCAACTGTGCAGTTGTTCCCCTCTATAGATATGCACACCCTTTGGAAGCAATACAGATGAATAATGTTTGCATTCATATATCCTTGCATAGATCTCTCATATGCAAGGATAGTCCCCATTTAAGTGAAGAAAGTTGATCTATGTGTGCACCCCTTTGTGAAGGTGGATTAAAGCAAATGAAGCAGCTCATGTCATGGTTCCTTTATCGGATCCTGCTCTTCTGTAAGACAAAAACAATAGGTGGCAAGGCTCTTTTTCCATTTATGCAAGGATTTACACTTGTGCAGTGGAACTTTCCCCTCTCTGTTTGGGTTCCCAGATGAGAACCAGGATTTACAGATGTGGACACATAAAATGTTTAAAGGTGAGTGTACATGCATTAATTACTTCACTATTTTGTACATTTGCTGTGGAAAACACTGGCAGGTAACACCTGTTTGTTGGAAAACTCGCCCCCTCGGGAGAGGCTGGCCCCTCTCCCCGGCTCCCGGGGTTTGTTTGCCGGTGATCTACCCTGGCTGGCATCCCCGCAGTCCAGGAAGATATTGATAGGCGACATCTCCCAGCGTGGAAGATGCACACCCCCTTTTCCTCCTAGCATACCAGCAGGAGAAAGAAGAAAGTCAGAAAGTCTACATCTCTAGTTTATTTCTGTACAAAACATGTCCGTTCAGTTCAGTCTCCACCAAGCAACTGCAAGAGACTTCCTTCACAAAAGCAACAGGAAGGTCTCATATTACACAAAGAACAAATCCCTGTGAATCGCCCTGTGAACTCCCTGAAACATCCTGTCCCATGGTCAGGGCCATCATGTGATGTAAACACCGAGCGGCTAGTTTGCAGCTGCGTAGTACTCATATCCCAACACTGTTCCCCATAGCAATCACCATGTGCAATAGCTAATGTTGCTTTGTGTTACTCTGGGTTGTAGGCAACTATTTTCTAAGAGTAGACCCACTATTTTCTAAGAGTAGACCCACTGAAATCAATGATCCTAAGTTAGTCATGTTCTTTTATTTCTATGGGTCTACTCTGAGTAAAAATTAGTTGAATACTGAGGTTGTAGAAATTTAAGTGGCAGGCCATGTGTGCATCTTTTGCACAAATATGTAGTAAAAATTTGCACCCTTGGTGTATTTTATATGTGGGGAGTCGTATTTCAAATATTTGTAAGTGGTGTACTTCAAAGCTTGTTGTCGGGTGTGGTATACTTTAAGGCTTAAAAAAAAGAATTCTGCGCGCAGGAATCTGGGAAGTTAAGTGTGGTTTCATCTCACAGAAGTTGAAACTTGTCAAACACTTCAGTTTTCCAAGTATCTACATTCTTGGCTTAGGTATGTGAAGAGCAGGTGGTGTGTAGCTCATAGAAATAGCTTCATGCACACACTTTTGAAATAGCAAATAATGCTATATGGCCCCTATTTTGAAGTGAACACAGCTACCAGGGGAAAAAAATATTTCTACATTACAGATGTTCAGTGATCTTAATTCAAGGAAATTCCAGATGGAACCCGGGACATACAGATTACTTATGAAGCGTTACTGAATCTTTGATAATCAATATATATTCTAGAAAACATGGTGAGATAAAAATGTGAAGTGATGTAATCATATTCATGAAAACAAGTTGAAACCATGAATATTTTGCATGCCTCTATTTTTCAGTACATTATTTTTAAGGCAGGGCCAAATTATTTCCTAATGCTTTAATCTCTTGTCTCAAGTGTTTGTCTAACAGGCAATGAATTTGATGACAGCCTCTATTAAATACATTACAAGAGTCATTACACCACTGATACATGTAAAGGAACCTACAAGTGTTTAAAGACTAACAGAAATTGTTAGAAGATAAGACAGTTTTAGCTTCTGTTCCATTTACATTTCAATTGGCATGAGCTGTGGGGGGTTTTCATTGACCACGTGGCTGCATTCAAATAATAAAGATCAACTGCATACAAGAAAAGTCATTGATCTTTGTTCCATTTTGATGTATTCAGATAACCTCTGATCCTTGCCTTCTAGCTGTCTTTAAGATCAGGGACTACTGCAAAGCAGTCCTGCCAATTTTGGGTTTTAAAAAACAGAGTTGGCTCCAAGATTGAAGAAACCCTCAGTAAAGTGTCCTAAGTGCTCTTTCCTACACCAGTGGACCCACCTGGCCAAGGACTTACCTGGCTGTAGTGGCAGCTACCTGTTCCTATTTAAAATCTTCCACAATAGAACAGTGCTATGTCAGGTGCCCTGGAGCATAATGGAAAATTTAAAATGGCATGCCCATATCCTGTTTAGGTGGTCCGACCCAGGGCAGGCATCAGCACTGATGGGTCCTGCCTGGGTGCAGGAGCCAAAGCAGCTTCTCACAGGTGCCAGATGCTGATGCTGAGCCTGTTAAGAAACACACGTTTGCAGTTCTATGCATGCTAAGTCCCACTGAATTCAGTGGTGATTTTTTTGCAAGGGACAGAACAATCCAAACCAGGTCGGTTTTTTTTTCATTGAGTGGAGGCATCCCTTTCTCCAACTTTGCCTGCTATACAAGGCTTCTGCTGAATGTGGGTAGGTCACTGATGAGATCAGCATCCATGGTAGCCAGTGAAAAGTCCCAAAACCGGGCAATGCAAGGTGGGGAGAGGATGAGTTGCTTCCAGGATCCATTGGGTCCTAGACTGGTTTCACTGCCATTGTGCAACAGCATCGGGCCCTATCTGGGCTGAATTCTTGCTCCGGATCTGATACCCCCTCCCCCTGCTCTTGTTTCACCCTGATTGCTGTGTGCAGCAGGGCTACAGATACAGCCATGGTGCTGCTGCTCTGTAAAACCTTGCTGACAAGGGAAAGAGGAGATTTTGATTGTGCCCTTAGTGTGCATCGTATTTCAGCCTAAAAATAAATCTCTCATTCATATAGGTCCCAGTTCTGTTATCCCAGCACATCCCTTGCTCATGTTAAGTAGCGCTTTACTCTGCATGTTATATCTGGTTGTAACATTACATTCATGTACTCGTATCTCTATTCTCTGGCTCTGCAAATACCCTAAAAGGTACTTAGGAAATAATTATTCCTAGCTTGTTTGCTTCTATGGATAGGATAGCCAGTGAGAATGAGAAAGTGCCACTTTTAAAGAGTAATTTAGCATAAGAACAGGAACAATCCTGGGCTAATAGAATTCCTGTGGTAAATAATTAACCTGTTGTTTACTCTGAGGGTGGATAAATGATACTTTAAAAAAGGGAAATTCTAACCTATTCAAATTATTTTCTGTTCAGCAGTTTAATTTGTTAGTGCCTGTTTTCTTCTAAAATAAAATGTGAAGTGATGAGGGGAATACCAACAAGGTCCAGTCTGTGGGTTTGGTACGTGCCAGCAGCCACCTGTGTTTCTTGTCATAAACGATGAGGAGGCACTTCCTCAAGTGACCAGAAATGGAAGTGATAATTTTGACTGATAGGGAAGTAGAGCTTTAGCACAGAAACGATTCTCACTCAATCTGAAATTTCTCTAAGTGTCATTGTTAGGACCTATTTACTAATGGCAGGTGCACCTGGAATGAGGCACAGGTGCAGCTACTTTGATTATTCTGTCTCACTGCCCACAGACTTGAAGAAAGGAAGACAGAAGAGGCTTCTGACAAGCTAGTGAGTACGATATTTCTGTTAGAGCAACTTGACTGCATTTACAGAGAGCTGTGGCTCTGTGAAATTTTATGCCCTCCAAATGTTGTTTCGCTCCACCTCCCAACAGCCCCAGTAGGCATGGCTTACAATGTACATTTTTGGAGAAGGACAGGTATTTTTTACATAACTTCTTCTCATTTAAAGCAGTATCATGTCACTTTAAATAGTCAAGGCTTCCACCAAAGGATCCTGGGAACTGAAGTTTGCTAAGGGTGCTGAGAGCTGTTAGAGGATCCGTATTCCCTTTACAGATCTAGAATTACATGCCCATTTCTCTGATAAAAATAGGGACATCCTATTCCATAATAATAATTTTACTATTTACACTGTGCAGTCAGAGTTGCTCCAGTTGGGTAGCTTCCAACATATATAAAACATTAAACATTAAACAAACTTCCCTATACAGGGCTGTCTTCAGATGGCTTGGGGGTAGGATAACTCTATACCCTCGCAACATTTCTCCAGTGAAAATAGGGACGTCCTTAGGGAAAGCAGGACATTCTGGGATGAAATTAGAAACTGGGATGGCTTCTGTAAATCTGGGACTGTTGCTGGAAAATAGGGACACTTGGAGGGTCTGGAATTACAGCTCAGAGTTCCCAGGGAAGGCAGATTAAACCACTCTGGGAACCTTCTCAGATTAAACCACGCTGAATGAAACTTTCATTTTGGCAGAAACTACTGGAACGTTTAACAGAAACAAAACAGCTGTTTTAGATGTTAATCATTTCCTTAGCTATTGTTTCCTCTGTCTCAGGAGTTAGATAAAATTCGTGCTGGTTGCATGAGCAGATCAATGAATATTCTAGTGAATGGAAAAGTACTGAAATTTCAGTCTCATGTGAGACTCCAAACTGAACGATAACAGAAGGAAAGTGATTATTTTTTGTCAAATCATTTGACTTCCTTGATGCCACAGTATGCTCGTCATGCACACGCAGACGAGAAAGCTAAAAATATAATAAAATAGGATTTTAAACACTGAGCTAATTCAAGCTGTTGAAGTAAGAGCTGAATCTTCAGGTGCTACCGAGATGATTGTCTATTGTAGGATTCTTGCTCCTCATGCAGGCAGAGTTTTATATATAGGAGGGTCCACATGATGATCCCAAAGCCAGCCTGTATTCCCCCTCCCCCACAGCACTTACTATTTAATTCAGATTTACCCTTTCGGGAGAAAACCTTGTAAGTTTTAAAAAAAACCAAACAAACCCCTGTTGGCAATGACCTGTTTGTGAGATCTGAATGACTCATTTACAGTATGGATCCCCTTGCCTGGAAAAAACCTGAAAGTCATATCACTGTACTGAGTTATGGACTATTATTCATTCATTCATTCATTCATTCGGACTTTATTGGCATAATCTGTGGACTAATATAACTTTGTAGAACTCTACCAATCTTTTCAGTTCTTTTTGGAGAAGGGTGCGTGTATGAGTGCATAATCTTGCTTTTCTAAAACCAGGGCTGTCTTAAGCATACGCAGTGCTGAGGTACAAAGATCCGCCCAGCGCACCCCCCCAGGTTGCTCAGTCCCAAGCACACAGGGAGGCAGAGCTGGCTGGCTGCCTCAGCGTCTCGCTGACTCAGTCACCCCCGAACTCATGGCGCAGAGCTGCCTGCAGCGGAAGAGCCCGCCGCAGCACTCCGACCGACAGACGGGCTCTTCCCTGGACTCAATTCTCGGGCCCTGGACTCTTGGCCTGGTGCCCCTGAGAGCCGGGTGCCTGGGTGCCCTGCACCCCTAGCGCCCATGGGTAAGACGGCCCTGCCTAAAACTGCATTTTCCCCAATGTTGGTGGATGCCTCACTGTACTTCTCTCTCTCTCTCTCTCTCTCTCTCTCTCTTTCTCTCTCCATTCACATTCATTCAAAAAAGTGGGTGTTATTGTGGGAGGAGAGAAAATGCAGTAAGTGGCCCCTGTCTCTGAGTAGCAACCAAGAGGGAGCGGAGTCTGACCTTCTTAGTTGCTATTAGAAACAGCCAAGGACACAGTTCAGAACATACTGTGCAGGCACATACCTGCCCATAAGGATATGAGCCTGTCCTTCATCTTGGTTGCTGCTTAGCTGTTCACTGTTTTGTGTCCTACCTCACAGGCAGACACTGTACTGTGTGACGTGACTGTTTCTGCTCCCTTGCCAGACACATTGGAAGGACAAGATTCACATGCAGAGGCTGATACTTTGTGGTTCCTTATCACGCAAGTGTCGCATGGGTGCCTTGTGGTGCTGGTGTGGGAAGTGATCGCTTTGCTGCCCTCTCATCCCGTGACCAGATTGCATCAAATGTTACTGGCAAACAGAATGTGAGCAGCCATGCTGCAGCTGCTGCTGTGCCAAGAAGAAGAAGATTTGGGCCTCAAAAGTTCTTCAGGGCTGGCATGATAAAATGCTGCACTTCCACTGCTGTGTAAATGCACTAGCAGTAGGGTGACAGACAGAACCGTCTAAGCTCATTTCCAGTATGCCGTTTTGTACAGTATATTAATCACATGTGGAAAACACAGCAAAATGTTGCAGTATGTGGAGAGCCTACTCTTCAGCATTCTGCACACTCCATTGTGTTCCTCCATCTACTCAGTTTCATTTCTCCCCAATGGTCAATCAGCATTTCATGCCCACTGCTCAAGCTCAGCCATGACTGGGCTCCTTTTGGGGTGTGTGTGTTCTCCTCAATATTTTTGTCTGGAGAATTTTTGTACTTCCACAAACCTTTGAATTTGACTGAGTCAGCTGACACCTTCCTTTTGTGAGTGGGCGGTACCACTTTTTCTTCACCATACAGCTCTTGGATAATTGAGATCATTCATAGTATACCTCATTTCCCTAATTTCAACTCAAGTACTGCCGGTATTCTGTAAAAGAGCAGTATGGTCTGAGATGAAAAGGGATTTTGGGAGTTTTGAAATGATTTTGTAAATTCCCATTAAATAGCCCATTTCCCACCCAGCTTCTTGAACATTCTTCCTACTCTACCCGCCCTTGCTTCTTCTTTTGTAGATGGAGTAGAGCCAAAATCACCGTAAAGGGCTGGACAATCAAATATTTCATTATCTTGGAAGTACAAGGGAAAATATGGCCACAGTTCTTCAGATGTTGGTGGGAGGAGCTAAATAGGAATGACTGGATAGATAAATGGTAAGGAAAGAGAATAAATATTTCAAATAATAATTTTGTTTCCTTCCATCCTGCTTTGGATGGCTTGAAAGGAAATGAGAAATTAGGGGCTACGTTAGTCAGGAGAGGCAACCGTTGGCTGCCTAAAGTGTAGTGTCAGCTGGAGTGTTTTACCAGAGATCCGGACTTCCGTTCTCACATATCTTTCTTTTTCCGAGGACATCTGAGCCATAATGGCTGAAATATTCCTGTTCAAATATTAGTACAAGACAGCCTATTGAGATGAAAGAACTCATCCTTTTCTTCCTTAGGACTCCACTTCTGGCAGCAGCTGTAGCAAATCAATTGTAAAGTATGAGCAAAGGGAGTCTGACATGCTGTTCATATATTTCATATGCTAAAATGCATTTAAAACCCACCATTACTTCTCAAAGGGATTTTTTCTTTACAAGGCTGATGGATTTGGAAAGCTTCCTGTATAGACACACAGCCAAACTGATGTGTGAAATGTTTAGAGCTTCCAGGGTGGGGAAGGGGGAGTGGGGAATTTAAATGACACCAACACACAAAAATGCCCTAATTTAGGAGTACTTTACATTTTTGTTAATCTGATATACACCTGAATACAACAACTCAGACATTCAAGAGAAATTTAAACAGGACATCATTCAGGTGAATGTTTCATCTCATTGCCATAAAAGTCTGTTTATTTCACAGATCATATTGTGCTTTACTGATTGCACCAGCTGAATCAGGAAGACCAACAACACACCCGGACCCAGATCTCAGTGCTGTCTCAGAGCTCTGCAACTGGGAATCCCAGAGACAGCACTCCCTGATTCAGATTCCTCTGGGGAAGTTACCCTCTTTACACCAGGGGCCTAATACTCTACTGGACTTGCTCAGCCAACACTTAAAGCAAGAGTTGACTGAGAGATGAGAAAATGCTAGACCCATACCAAGGCAGAGGTGTCAAATTGAATAAAACATTGGGGGGGGGGCAGGAAAGCCCTGTTCTGCATAAATGATCACATGATGTGGTGCAGCCCGCACCCATCAACCTGAAGCAACCTGAACATGCTCTGGAGATTAAGATGAAGATCACAAGACTGGGTTGGGGGAAAGACTTCATCCCCAGCTTTTGTGTTGGAATGAGGAAGAAAAGAGAGGAAAGGAGGTGAAATAATGAGAAGTGAAACAAAATGGAACAGGGAAAACCTATGAGGACATGTTCTACTCAGTTCTTGCTGCTGTGCTCTGAAGCCTTTAGCAATTTCATTCATACTCTCATCCATACAGTCTGTATGAGAATACTATCCCAGAGCCCTGAAGACATCTTCATTCTTTTCAGCATTCATGTTATTGCATGCTCTGCAGAAGAGTACAGTCCTGCCATGTACCTATGTGAAGTCATAAACTATGGTCAGATCTATACACACAATATACATCATGGGTAGGCAAACTAAGGCCGGGGGCTGGATCTAGCCCAGTCGCCTTCTAAATCTGGCCCATGGGTGGTCCAGGAATCAGTGTATTTTTACATGAGTAGAATGTGTGCTTTTATTTAATATGCATCTCTGGGTTATTTGTGGGGCATAGGAATTCGTGGTTTTTTTAAAAAAAATAGTCCGCCCCCCCACAAGGTCTGAGGGACAGTGGACTGGCCCCCTGCTGAAAAAGTTTGCTGACCCCTGGTATACATTGCTCTTGTGAATGGGTTTTGCTATCTGCGGGTTTTGTATGAGTCACTCAGCAGGTGAAAAGGTGTAATTTCCTGTGCCTAAATTTGATGCACACACTCTCCATATCCTGGTGGCTGTTAAGCAAGCTTCATGAATTTCTTGATGTGTGCTGCTTGCAGCAACCAATTTATGCATCATTAGATTTTGCAATAATTGGTTTGTATGACTTTCTTTCCAACAAGAAAAGCAATTTTCCTAGCATCACATTTTATGTAAGTGTGCTATTAGTCATATGCCCCAGCCAGTATATTTGACTTGTTTGTTGTCTAATGTTTCAGGTGAAGACTATTTAAGATTTATTTTGTAATTTTCAGCATGCCAATGTAAAACATATAGGTTTTGCCTATCTTTTGCCATCAGGTTAGAATAAATTGCTTCTTGATGCAAAATGGATGTCAAGTGTTGAAACTTTCCCATGACTGATGAGCCAAGGGCCATATATACCACCTTCCTCCTCTTCTTTTTTGATGTCACTTTTCTGCCTAGGGTTTGCATTCCATATATTACTGTGGATTTTGCTTCCCAATTTGTCCTGCTTTCATGTCAGTATTGTGACATGGAGGAATGCACGAATAGTTATCAATTATATGAGAACATTATTTACTCTGTTTTCCCTCAAAACAAATAAATAAAGAAACAATAAATTCTTGTATTGCAGCGGTTTGGACTAGATGGCTCTCATGGTGCCCTCCATACATTATTGGACTACAGTTCTCATCATCCCTGACAGTTGATCATCCTGGTTGGAGCTGATGGGAAATGTAGTCCAGCACCACCACGAGGGCATCCCATTGGCTACCCCCAGGGCATTGGTTGTGGATGTACGTAGCTGCTATGACCAACTGGCTGTTTCATAACTGGAAATTGACATGAGACACATGTCTTCCATAGTACTGACCAAAGGAAGAACAATATAGTGCTTGTATACCACATAAATCTGATACAGGTATGTAATGCATTTATTTTGCTGGTCAATTTTGAAACATTCAGGGTTGTTGTTTTTTATCAGGAACCTAAAAACTGCCAACTCCACTGAGTGCAAAATACAGAATTAAAGGACCTTGAGCCAAGGATTATGTTTTGAGTGACAGAATAGAATGGTACCCACAGCCTTCCCACATAAAAAAATCTACTCCAGATTAACTCGTGTTTTCACTTCAGCAGTGTAATTTTTTTGGCAAGGGAGTCATTTTGTTGTTTGAAAAACTGGAAATCAGTAATCCTAGTTCATCTACTGTCAATCACCCAGAGATCTACCAATAGTCTAATTCTACCTTCTATAACCCTTGGTCTAGGGCAGGCCGCAAGATGAAGCAAGGAGAATGTCATATCGGTCAATTGCCCTCAACTACCTTAACCTTACAGGGCTGTTGGGAGGATAAAAACAGGGCAAGGAAGAACCACACATGCTGCCCTGTGGTCTTCGAAGGAAGGGATTGGATAAAAATGAAATAAATAAATTGACAGCGCAGTCCTATGTATGACTGCTCAGAGGTTCAATTGGACTTAATCCCGAGCAGATGTGTAAAGGATTGCAGACCAAGGTTCTATTGTCAGGTACTGGGAAGACTGATGAATATTATCTGTAGCAGAAAGGGCTACAGTTTCAGCAACAGTGAAATAAAATAGTTTATGCTTGCTTTTAAAACAAACCTCATTGTTTTATTTTCTTCTGTTCACCACGAGATGTCACTCTTCTACCAATATAGCATCACGCTGCAGGCCATTTTACAATCATTACCTTTTCTGGTATTTTTAATAGCTTTCTTCAGAGCATATGTATATGGATTATATAGGTTTAGTTGCAATAGAAATGGAGATGATGGCAAAACTGTGAAGGACCAAATCAAAAGGATGTCTTTGTGATATTCATAATAAGCCAGAGGAGACCGACAAGCTGTCTATTTTGATCTCTCTTTGTGTGAAGGCATACAGTACAATCATACCTAAGACATTTGGTTCTCTCACATTTCCATCGCTTTCGCTCTTTCTTCCTGGATTAAATATAGCACGAAGAAAGCCCTCTCTTTTCAGAAAAAAATGTCATTTGTGGGCACCATATTTATTGGCTTCTTCTGTTTCAGAAGACAATGGATGTCTTGTCCTTTCTCCAACATCATGAATGACATTATGTTGTTATTATGATGTACTTTCAAATGTGACCTTGAAGTTCCCATGTTGTTCACCTTGGCATTACCGAAACAGAGATATTGCAAAGAATGGATGGTGCACTTTTTATTAATCAGAGTTAAGGACAAGACAAAATGAACCACCATGCGAAGGCTTTGCATGACATAAACATCTACTAGTTGGATGCCATTCCTGTTTAATTCAATGTCACTGAGTTCTTGTCCACAAACAGCCACAAATGATTCTTTTCTATCGTGTGGGGTAAGTTTGAGCTGCTGTGCTCTCTTAACTGTAATTAGGGGGTGATGAATGTAAAGACCTGTGAGAGCATGCACCACTTACATGTTTAGTCTGCTGCTGAAAAAGTAAACCTATGTGTTGGGGCCATTGGTGAACTGGAATTTTCTTCAAATAAATAGTTTTATTATATTTACAGGGCTGGCCCTACCAAGAGGCAGAGTGAGGCAGTCACCTCAGACGCCAAATGCTGAGAAGTAGGGAATAGGCAGAGCTGTTTGTCATATGTCTGCTTTGTGCCTTTTAAAGTAGCCTGTTGTGCTCAGGTGCAGTGGAGGAAGTGGCAAAGAAAGATACAGTTGCCTGCCCGATAAATCTTTGTATGTGATATGGGGTGTGTGGGAGTTACCATCTTATCCTTCATCTCAGGCAGGTAGAAAATGTCCTGGGTAAATAGGACCAGGTGTATAGGGACTTGGATCTCCTCATAAATACTGTTTTTTTCTGTGTGTGCATCTCTAGGAGATTTTAGATTATTTTATCCCCTAGGGGAAAAATAAGTAGGAAATGTTCAGGAAGGAAATAACTCTGAGAGGATGGGAGGGTAGGGTAACTTCAGGAGATGTTTGTTTGCTTATTTATTCCATTTAAACCAGGCTTTCCATAAATATTGTCTGAGGCATCCGCATAAAATGAGGTTGGTGACCATATCCAGATCCTGGACCACCGGTTGCTCTCATGTTCCCATTTTTATCTCTCAGAATTCTGGGGTTGAATCATAGTCAATGTTGGTTTTAAGCCCTGACTTAATCACCTGGACGCATTGGAAATAGGCTGCCTAAAGGTCTGTTTTGAATCCCTCCAACAAGTATTCAGAGATACAAACAAAGAACATCATTCATAACCAACCTCAGAGACCCAGGGAGGTATAAGCCAAAAATAAAAACCAATCTCAGGTAACCAATCTGAACAGGTTCTACTAGAAATGACAGAACTGTTTTTAACATGTGAAAATGAATCTTCATACCCTTGGCGGGGGGACAGGAGAAATGAAGGAAGGAAAAATTATTAATAAAGCCTGGAATTAGAACAAGTTACAGGGTACAGGATCAGGAGGACTAAGTGTGCATGCACTGATCTCCTATTTAAAGAAACCCATGATATCACTACAAATAACTGACAGTTGCTATGCGGAGTTGCTGTAGCACACAGCTATAGCAACCACCTTTGGAGAGGTAGAAAGTGCTTTCGAAGACAGAGATGCAGGCATACATCCACATCCATATTGCTCCTCTGTTCAAGAGAGTTTTGAAGAAGAACCACAAGGAAGCCAGACACTGATTGGAAGCATGCAGTGTCCTTCCACCATTAAGGCATTCCAGCGTGCTGTGTACTAAGGTGGCTGCTTCCTACGGATCACCCCAGGAGTTACGTTGAGCAAAGCAGTTTTCATTGCAGCAGATTTTCAAAAGGGCAAATAAAAACTTCTCTGTTATCCAAAGTCTTTAAATACCATGTTTGTCCTTGAAAAGCTATTACTTAGCCCTCTAGCCATAACAGTGGCTTTTAGTGGTGAAGGATGGTGTGAAGCCGGGAAGAGTGTTGGGCAGATAAATTACATCAAAACTTCTGCAGTGCTGAAACATGGTAGTAATGGGCGGTGTTCATGAGAGATGGAGGATAGTGTGACTTGATGTCCATTATCACCTCAATACTGTACCACATTTGTCAGAGAAATATAGTATTCTTGTTTGACATTATGTGAAAGACAAATTCCTCATAAAGGGCAGAGAGTCAGCAGCAGAAACAAGATAGTTCCATGGGGCCTAGTGTCCTGCCTGAGCCACTAAATAATTCTTCACACACAATATTTTTGGGGCGGGACAGGGTAGGGAAATGTTACGAATGCTGACTGAGCAAGCCCAACCATCATTTTTTTGTTAGAGAAATTACAGGTAAGTGGTCCAGGATGAGCAGCAGGTGTCATTTACCTCTGCCCTGTGGCCTTGAAAACCCTTTCTCATTAGGTTGACCCACTCTGGGCCAACCCGGGTACCACCCACTCCAAATTTGTTGGGGGTGGGACTACAGTTTAATAGGCTGTGGGGTTGTTGTTGTTTTTTAGGAACCCTAATTAACCGTACAGGTAGTAGGTGTGTGTGTGGGGGGGGGGGAGATGTTACATCTCTTTGGTTTCACTCCCCACCAAGAACAGGGGCAGGTCAAGTCTGTACCACACAGGATCAATGACTCCGCTGAGTGAGCCATCAATCCTGCATGCTGATGCTTCAGGCATGGGCCTCAGGTAGGAATGAGAGTCAGGCAGCTCTTTCCTTATGGGAAGACACAGCTGGTGGTCAGGTGTTTTCCTACTTGATGTTTCTCTTTCCTCCCTGTTGCCTCTTCCCTGACAGCCACAGATAGCTCTTGGCAGTGCTATTTTTCTAGAAAAAAAGATGCTGGAACTCACCATGAATGCCTACCTTGTTCTCTTAGAATGCCAATAGTGCCCACCTGAGATGTACTGGAATTGAGTTCTAGTGAGTTCTGGCTGAAAAAAAGCACGGGCTCTTGGTCATTCAACCCAGCCTTTAAGCAATGTGTGTGTATCTGTGACTAACACGTCCGATGCCTGAATACTTTTGAATATGCCCAATTTGACTTGGGACTTGTCCAGATCTGGGGCACAGCCCTAGTATTTACCACTTCTCACTTCTGCAAAAAATATATTAATATTTTATCAACGAAACTGGTTCATTTAAATGATATATCCTTTCAGAAGCCCAGAGTGGTATTTTAGGCACACAGCAACTTCATTGAATTGGCAAGGCCATTGTCATGGAAGCCTTAATGGGCAGTCTGTCCAGTAAGCAATGTATGGACATTTAGAGCTTTCCTCCCCCAAAACAGAATGGCCGTAGGCAACTCCTGTGCAGTTCCACTAATGATTAACCAATACACTGTAGTGACATTCTACACCATCATCCTGCACACTTCATAGCTGCATGTGGGAAACTGGGCATTATGGGATAGACAGAGAATGATGGTGGGGATTTGAAGCTGGCTATCCCACACTCAGACCCAATAACTTTGTCAGGGCATCACACTGCCTTTACTATTTGTAGCTACTATATTAGTTAACATTTTGATATCCTATGGAAGCTAGCCTATAGGGTAAGTCTACGCAGAATACAAGGATGGGAACAATTGTTTTACACGGTTTTCGCAGGGGAAAAAGTCAAAGGGCTTCCCCATACATCAATCTAACTCATCTTTTTATTTGTATTGCTTCTAAAATGAAATTCTTCTGAAAGGATGAGTGCAATTGACATATTGACACTGTTAATATATGTGCTTCGAAGTAATGGGAGGCAATGTAATTAACTATGTTGAAGAGAAAATGTGAAATAACTGGAAAAAGAGCAAGCTTATTCTGTTTCTGAAAAGAAGGTGACATCCATACTCCTCTGACAGGCTTTATAAAAACGGAGCAAACTTTTCTGTGCCGTACGTTTGATATCGGCTTCCTTCAGAGGCAGTTGTTTGTTTAATAAGTTACAAGTGGGGGCCCGGTAAAGACCAACTTAACTTTTGCCTTGGTCAGGGTCACAGCTACTTTTGAGTACATCTGATACTGGTTCTCTAAAGATGTGCATGAGTCACTTCAGCCCAAGTAGACTTTTGCACAATATTGTGTGGGTGGGTGTATACAAAGTACAAAGACACACACACACATCCTGTATGACAGTTCATTCTTGTTGAAAGCAGAACTTGCAAGGAATATACTTTAGAATAATGAGGAAATTCTAAGTAACAAAATTCTTTGTACCATTAGTTCTTAAGAGAAATATTTGAAACTCTGTTTCTTAAAATCTGTATTTCATTCACTATATTATTCTGTATTATACACTGCCAACTGTGTTATTTCAGATTTATTAATATGTTTATTTTCTGCTTTCTATAACAAATAAACAAATCTTAAGGTGATTTACAACACCAAAGCACAACACAATAAAATAATACTTTAAAACAAGTGTGGGGAACCTTTTTGGTCTTGTGGCCTAATCTTTATCTCACCCGTCCCAGTGGGCCAACTTTGACAGTTGGGTTTTCTTAACGTTTTAGTGTTTTTAATTGATTTTTGTTTGTATTTTATTCTGGAATACATTTTGGGGTCTAGTACAGATTGAAATGCAGGATAGAAGTAGAATAAAATAAAATAATTATTTCAACAATGTGCAAAATATTAGTGGACTATCTCTTAAGGAAATTCCCCTTGGGCCATTTCTATCTCACTTCATCTACAAAGGGGGCTTCCAAGATTTTGCTGAGCCATGACTGAGGTGGTGTACCAACACAGTCACACACACACACACACACACACACATACAAAATGAATAATTGAGACTGAGTGAGAAAGCACCATGGTCACATAGTTCTCATTTGTATTCTTGGCACAGAAGTGGCCAACACCTCAAAACAACTTCTAACAAGTAACTAGGTGCTTCACGTCAGGAGTGAGTGGCAGGGTAGGCTGTTTTGCATTGGAAAATGATACATTTCCCGCATCTTTCTGGCGTGCTCAAACCAACAAAGCCGGGAAGTATCTCTGAATGAGTGTGTAGTAAACTCTCATTTAGAGTGCTTTGAACAGAAAATGATACAGATTAAAAAATGAGACTCCCAGGAAAAACAACAATATAACCATACACAAAATCAAATTCTGCATCTTCCCAGAGTACTCAAACAGAAAAGCAAGAAGCACTTCAAGAGGCGTGAACAGTAGATGCTAGTAGGCACCATCAGAGTGCTTTGAACAGAAAATGATATGGATGAAAAAAAGAGAAAAGGACAGGAGAAAGAAAAATGCATGTACAAATTTGACAGTTTTTGAAAGCCAAATGAAAATTAGGCTTCTTCTGGACAAATACCCCCTTCCCTACCCCATCTCTTCCACAATCATACAAGGACCAAATGCCTCCACATATCTTGTCTCCAATTGTATTCCACACAAGGAGTATCTCTCTGGGCTAACACAGAGAATGATGAATAGCAACTTTTTTCAGGTTATGTATCTTGTCAGTTTGGGATTTCTAGGGTGTACCTAGGATATAAGTGCGGCGCAGTCCAGAGAGAATGATCTTAAGGCACATAATGCAGTTCTACCAGTAAAAGCTAAGCTGCTCAGGCCACATACACTGTCTATCTCAGAAGCCTTCTGCAATTTAGACAGGTTTTGTTTATTTTAAGGGAGCTTTCACACATTTCCTCATGACTTTGGGTATCAGTATAGTGTTGCCATATTTCATAAAGTGAAAATCCAAGCACAAACAAATTGTTGACCTTTTCTAAGAAAATTCCCAAAGATTGTTGAGCTATTTGGGGGAAATAACCCAAGTTGTTGAGGTATTTTTTTTGGGGGGGGGGGACACAAAATGTCCCCATGGTTTTTGGGTTATGTTGCCGAAAATCCAGGATAAACACTTTGCAAACCCCCCCATCAATTGAAATCCCAGTAATGGCAATCCTATATCAGTATTCACACCCAGATGAAAGGAATTGGGCTGAAACAAACATCATATTGGCATACTTTTACTTCTGTTTATTTTTCTTCATTTTCTCCACCATTTTTCTTTCATCTTCAGCTGATGATACAAAATGGATCTGTTTATATGAATGTATGTTTATTATTACGGCTAAACAGCCAGCATAATCTGCTATATGATATTTATGATATTTATCCCTTCTACCATGATGCAATTCCCTCCCTAATCTTCTTGCCGTGAGTACCACTATTATCTCTGTGTTCTGCCGTGTAATCAGACTTCTGCTCTCTCCCACTACATGTCTGCTTCCTTTCCCACAAATAGGCTTCCGTGTCCCTTATTCTCAAAAGCCAAACCCTGAACCAAACGTTTCCTTTCTATCCTTTGTCCCTGAACTTCTTGTGTTCTGCTTCTTGCAGCTGCCTCAACTTTCCATCCATTAACTCCAGTCTTGACCCTCTCTAAGTTGGCTTTTGCCCTCAGCACTTAACCCAATATGCCTCTGCCAAAAGCACTGTTTGTCTTCAACTGTTAAGCTGAAAATTCTCAGCTCATCCTCATCCTCCTTGACCTCTCTGCTGCCTTTGATCCACCAGATCACCCTCTCTTACTTGACTCCTTTTATTCCCTAGGAGGTTTCATGATGCTGTCCCCAGCCAGTTCTTTCCCTACCTAATAGCTTTTTTGGTGTAGCAAGGTACTGGAACTCACCAGCACTCCTCACTCCGGGTTGTGGTAGGGACTGGGTTGGACTGGCTGCAAATACAGTGGTACCTCGGGTTACATACACTTCAGGTTACATACGCTTCAGGTTACAGACTCTGCTAACCCAGAAATATTACCTCGGCTTAAGAACTTTGCTTCAGGATGAGAACAGAAATCAGGCTCCGGCGGCGCGGCAGCAGCAGGAGGCCCCATTAGCTAAAGTGGTGCTTCAGGTTAAGTTCAGTTTCAGGTTAAGAACAGACCTCCGGAACGAATTAAGTACTTAACCAGAGGTACCACTGTACTGGAATTCACTGGTGGTGTTATGCACAAGACTCTCCTTCGTTGGAGGTTTTTAAGCAGAGGTTGGATGGTCATCTGTCATGTGTGATCTACAATTATGATAGGTACTGTGTACTCCCCAGTTGACCAGACAGCCAACTAAAGCATAGGTAGGCAAACTAAGGCCTGGGGGCCGGATCTGGCCCAATCACCTTCTAAATCTGGCCTGCAGACGGTCTGGGAATCAGCTTGTTTTTACATGAGTGGAATGTGTCCTTTTATTTAAAATGCATCTCTGGGTTATTTGTGGGGCATAGGAAGTTGTTCACCCCCCCGCCAAATATAGTCCGGCCCCCCACAAGTGGACTGGCCCCCTGCTGAAAAAGTTTGCTGACCCCTGATCTAGAGTAACAGCTGCAGCCAGGCATAGCCCGGAAGTAACGCCCAAATGGTCCAAAGAGAAAGCCACAGGTGAGAGAGTGGAGAAAGCAGCCACAGAACGAAGATGAAAGAGAGAGGTGGATCCTGGAGAGGCAGGCATGCAGCTTAAGACAAGCGTGGGGACTGCTCACTGCCAGGGAGTCCAAGGGACACTTGGGGCAGGGAATCCAAGACACTTGGGGCAGTGAAACCACCCCCCCCCCATTGCAGCTTTCGGTGTAGGAGGCATTAGGTGACCTGAGGAGACCCTTCAGTCTGAGCAACTTATTACTCTGTACCAGCCTGCTGAATGAGGCCCATTCATCCCAGCACTCTGTTCTCACAGTGGCCAACCAGATGCCCATAGGAAGCCCACAAGCAGCATCACTCTCTTTTTCTCAGCCTCCTTCCTGCCTCCCTTTATCTGCTGCCTTGGAATCAAGGTAGCTGCTGGCCAATGGCTAGTGTGTTGTGCTAGTGGAACATGGAATCTTCAGTTTAATTAAATATGTTTTAATAGTGCAGCGACTGAATATATGATTACTGACTGCAGAAATATTATTTTTGCTGTTTTGATGTTTATCCTAAAGGAAGAAATAAAACAAAGTTCTAAATAACAGTTCTAAATAAACTCCTCCTCACCTGCAAAATGGATCTGCAGGAACAGAAATCACATAGCTACTGAGCTGAGGAGAATGCTTCCATGAATCCCCCTTCATAAGGGGCACCAGCTCCTGGAGGCCAAGCCCTTTTGGGCCCCCTGAATATATGGGCATGGGTGGGGACTGCCCTCCAACGTCCAAAAAGTGTGGAGGCGAAGCACGGAGCTGAGCGGCGTGTGGCGCAGCCCCAGTGGCTGGCCCCTCCTCCTCCTGCCACAGAGGGGAAGGAGGGTTACAGCAGCCTCCCGCAGGTGGGAGTGCCAGAAGGAGTTGGAGGAGGAGCTGCCGACCATTGAAAGTGCATGGCCACGTTGCCCCCCCCCATCGTCCTTGCAAGCTGGCACCTCAGCCTTTCACAGTTGGACCAGAAAGCATTCTTAGCAGACCTCTGCGATGATGACAGAGTGTAGGAAGAAAGAAATCTTTGGCACAAAACATTTTACAATTAGCAAATTGGTACTGCAATGGTATCCTGCTTTTATATTAGTTCAGAATTAATTCTGCATCTTCCTAGTGCCTGCAGACAATCACATTTGAGCTAAAAGAACTGTGTATTCATTTATCTTCACCTGACCTCACTTCTGTTTCTCATTCTCTGTGTGGGCCTTATATGGCAACATTTAATACCAAACCAAAAAAATTCCATTGTTTGGTGGTGGTGGTGGTTGTTGTTAAACATTACTTTCAGATAAAAATTGATCCTGGTACTCAGTAACATGATCTCTAATCAACAGTCAGTATTGCCCTCTCCTCATTCTCTCCCTTCCAATTCTACTGTGTGGAACCTATGTGAATTAGATCTAACTTTCACATTTTCTGGTCTAGTTGTAAGTGAGCAATGTGTTTCTCACCGATCTGTGCTTTTTAAATGGTTGTACCCCTACAGAATCATAAAACCAGAGATTTGCATTTCTGTTTTCCTTAGCTTTAAACCGCTAGTGTAATATTGTTAAATATTTAATTGCAAATCAGTGTTCACAAGACCAATGTTTTTGGTTGCACTTGTTAAAATCTACTACTGGCAGGCAGGCAATGCATGACTCATGCTTTTGAGACTTGAAGGTAATGTAATCTCCTTTTGAACTCTGCAAAAGCTTCCACGTAAAGATACTGAAGGTCACTATCACCTTTGCTAATGATTTCCCCAACTATCTCTCTGTTAATGAGTTCTTTGTAGTTCATTTAAAAGCCTACTGCTTTCCAGTTCCAAAATTGTGTTAACTCATTTGAAGACAGTGAGTGAGGTTTAGCAAGCTGTGGAGACTTCCCATGCATTATCAAGAGCAGATAATGGATTCACAGACAGCATTGTTTTTACTACACTGAGTATGTGTATGTGTGCATTCACACACATGCACATGAATGAGTGTGTATGACAGATAATTGCCTTATTTAGTAATAACCTTGTGTGTCTAGAGTCTAGACCATAGACAAGCCATCAAAGATCAAGGTCAAGGACCTGCTATTCTTGGAATCCAGGTGGAAAGTATATTTTTAAAAATGCTAACATCCTGTCAGTGTTGCATTAATGTGAAGCAAGGATTTGTTCTTACTTTTATCCTGTTACCCTTGTCTCTCCCTTTCCTTCATCCTCCACTCTCTATACCTATATTGTAACCCTGACTTGGTGTCTCTCTCTTTGGTCTCTCTCTCACAACTCATCATGGCAGTAGCCACTTCATTGAGCTACCCATTATCTATCTTCTGGTTGTTCTCCAGGGTCTATTAAACTTTGCCCATCATCTCAGTTGCCCATCATCTGAGTTGTTAAACTGCCTCAAAGGTTTTAACAACTAAAACAGAAACCCTTGCCCATCTTTAGCTAATTAAAGTCACCGTTAGCTCTGAAATTCGGTTTGAGGGCAAGCCTCTAAGATACATCTGTTGGCTGTACCCCTCCTTTCTGCATATTCATCAGAAGAGCTGAAATAAGTTTCCATATACATACAACTGCCTGTTTGTATGCACTTCCATGTGACTAGGAAATTTGATCATTTTATGCTCACATGGAACAGCCCAAGTGTACATGCACAGAAGTCCCTCTCAGACCTTTTGGCAGGTTTCTTACCCGGGGGCAGCAACTTCATGCCTGCAATTTTCAGACCAACTCTTCACAAAATGTTAGGGAAGATTATTAGGTGTTTATTTTTAATCCCCTCAAAACTGTAATTGCTGTCCTTGAAGGAAAACCACCGCAGCTATTCTTCTGAAATGCAGCGGGATTCATGCTCTCAAAAGGGACATGATCTTACCTGCAAACATCACCCAATTCTGCCCTAACATAAAAAGGCATTTCATTTTTTAAAAAATAAATAAATTTAGAATACTCAGCAGTCAGTCAGCACAAAAGTCGCTGGACCTATTTTTCTGTAATAAAGTTTGCATTGTTGCTGTTATATTTCAGAATAACTTCATTATATGTTCTACTTTGAGTCATAAAAAATGAAACCTAGGTGTCACATTGTGATTTTTGAACAAGGGAAAAATTACAGTTTTAACTAAACTAATGAGTAATGAGTTGTAATCAGCTTAGGACCTTGTCCAATTTATTTCATTAGGGCCTATGTTCAACTAAGTCTGGATCTAGGCTTAAGTTATACTGAAAATGTTAAGTATGAATAGCTTTATATTTAAATCTTCTTCGACCTCTCTTCTCCTCTCCCCAGTCTGTTATAAATAGATACCAAATTCATTTTTTTACACATACTATTTCTGTTCCCATGTTTTGTGGTGAACTTCTCAAGGGAGTTTGTAAAGTTCCCACTTTTGCTTACTTCTAGATTCTCCTCCTGATGTGTGTCATAGCCATTTATGGTTCTTCCTCCATGACAGGTTTGTAAACGAGTTCTCTTTGGCCTTGGGGTATTGTGGATGGGATGTGAAGTGGCAGAGACTCTGGTCCCCATCACAATGATATTTTACAAGCCTTCATATGATAGCCAGGATTTTATTTCTCTCCACCCCCACCCCCACCTTCCAATATCTGATAGAGTTCTCCCTATTTCTTTCCAACTCTGAAATCCCTCTAATAAAATACTTATTTTGCCATCATTTTTTAAAAAATGTGTCCAGTCTTCTCAGTGCCCTGTGGCAAGCACGCTGCCTTGTCCTCCATCACACATCATAGATTAGAGATCAAGACCTTTGTTTATTTCCCTAGTCATAAATGGTGGGTTAGGATGTAATGAATGACAGGGTCTGAAACTGAAGGCTCTGCAGAAAAGTAACAATGCATTACTTTTAAAATTTGCCTCTAGTATTGCTTTGTGAAGTGTGAATTAGGTAAGTGTACCTAAAAATGAAAACAGAACAAAATGTCTCACCCTTCTTTTATTTTAGACGTAATGAAAATTATAGACAGAATCCCAATAGTGACTTTTTCACAGTATCAATAGATCCTTAGTACTATGGAGAACTTCCAAACCAAACTAGCTGCCCCAGTGTATTTGGGTTAGATCATAACTAAGCTTCTTTGCTGATTTCTCCTTCCCCTTGCATCACCCCAGTTTCTCAAAAAAAAATCTAGCTAATGACAGGCAGAACATATTGGTGAAAAATATTACCCCACTTTCATGGTTCAGCTGGAGACCCTGCTGGACCTTAGTTCTCTCCACAAACAGAAGGAGCCTTCTGTTCACCAAGGGCTAGTCAAGATCCAAGTATTTGTGGCAGGCCAGCACCTATAAATCTTTCCTAATCTATTCCTGACATTTTAATATTTGCTGACTTAAAGACAGTGGTTTTCAAACATCTCCTAAAGGGAATGTTTCTCTTATCAGCTAGACTGCTGAGAAGCCCATGATTTTATCTGCCACAGAGTTTGTGAATGTTGTAGCATATTCCAGAATCCAGTTCTGAAACAAATTAGCGTGAGGGTCAGAACAGGCAATACAGTGCATTCTGACACAGGGTAGGTCAAGTTGACCTTCAGAGAAGTTTAACTACCATTCTTTTTCTTTGCATTGAAGAAAACCCTGGTAAGCTTCAAAGAAGCGTCCAGAACTCTCCAGAACACAGTTTGAGATCCATTGAGAGAAGAGTATAAATGGCTCCCCTGGTAAGATGTATTTCAGAACCTTGCTCTCTCTCTCTCTCTCTCTCTCTCTCTCTGCAAACAGCAGAATCATATTCTTTCTGTGAAAATAACACTTTTCACCCATTTTATTTCTAATACTCATTTTTCCTGGGAGCATTTTATCTTGACACATTCTCTCACGGAAATCTCACTTTGGGAGTTGAGTTTTCATATTAATTTTTAAGGGGGTATTCTCCCCCCCCTTTTAAAGTAGCCATGCTATTATTCTGTTGTCGCATACATTTTGAATCATACTCCATTTCCCATACAGAAGTCCCCAAAAAGACACATTCGCCCACAGGAAACACAAAGTGCTGAAGTGATTAGCTTTAGTTTCTGCTGAACCCTTTCTTTCCTCTCCCCACATTCTTTAGTCCTAAGCTGACAAATACTGATTAGTGCCATTCCAGATGAGTACGGTACTCCCTTTCCAGAGCTTGGCAAAACTCATTTCCCATTAAGGAAGGGAGCAGCCTTGACTGAACATTCCTTTTTTTCTGCTGATACTGAACAGCCAGTCTATTTCTGACATATGATGTAGATGATACTCCCTCACTCGCCTATCTGGAGCCTTCCAACACCCTTGTGAAATCAGTGGGAAAATTCCAGTGGGCTTTGGGATCACTGGGTCATGTCCCTCCCTGCTACCATTTATTTATGCCTTGCTATCACCATTTGTATACGGGTGAATAGACTAATGCTCTCCCTGTTAATCAGCAGGCTGGCGTGTTGTAGCATAGCAGCTACAGCAGTCTTATGTGTGCTGACTACTAGAGAATAAACTCCACTGAACTCTCTAGCATGCATTATATATTGCATTTATATCCCACCTTTTTTTTCAAAGGAGCCCAAGGGTTCTCACCCCTCCTCATTTAATCCCCAGTGAACAACCCTGTGAAATAGGTTAGGCTGAGAGGCAGTGACTCGGCCAAGGTCCACCAGTAAGCTTCCTAACTGAGTGGGGATTTGAGCCTCGGCCTCCCAGGTCTTTGCCTGACACTCTAACCACTGCACCACACGGGCTCCCCAAACTACTTGTTGCATCCAATGAATGTTTGCCTGGACGCTGAAATAAACATACAATAAGCATTTTTCAAAAACTGTGCATTGAATGTGGCCGTATTAGAAAAAATAAACTCATAAATCAAAGATTACAAGAAATGTGACTAGATAGAATGACTTCTGTACAATGTGACATCCTTTCACCTAATGTATGAATGGTGACTCCTGCATTCCTAGACAGAATAGGCAATACTGGGCCGGATGGGCATATAATCTGCTAGAAGGAAGCTTTCTATGTTCTGTGCTTCTCAGTTATCTCACTGGCTTTGTAGCCATTGACCAGATCATTGGATGGCAGGAAAAATAAGCAACTGGAGAGGCTATTGATTTCCTGCTTTCATTTATAGATTACTTTGAGGGGGTGGGAATTAGAAAAGGAGCACAGGCTGTTCTAACTTTAAATATGATGTCTGCTATAATGTTCATATAATCAAATTGGGTTATCTGTTGGATTGTTGCAATATGTTTTGAAATGATTTAGTATTTGATCAAATACTAAATCATTTCAAAATATTTTGTGACAATCTATTAATCAATTATTGTAATCATATATTGATTTGCATTTTTGTTGCTCTGTTATGAACGACTTTGAGTATATTTAAGGAGAAAGTGGTATACAAATTTAAACAAACAAACAAACAAACAAACAAACAAACAAACAACATTCTTGAAGGGACTTGGCTGCGCTTTAATTGCATGGTTTCCCTCTCATTTCTCAGTGTATGGTTTTGTTTTGTTTTAAAAATTATATCCCATCATTGCTCCTAAAGGAGACCAGGGTGCCAAACAATGCAAATGCAAATAAAATTAGAACATATTTCAAACATTTAATTTTTAAAAAATCTAAAAACATGTAAAACAATCACTTACTTGCACAGCCAATGGCCTCAAGGTTGCCAGCAACAGTATCTTTCAGCAATGAAATGCAGGCGTAAACAGAAATTCCTCCTGAAAGTTATTAATGAGGGAGACAGATGCACTTCATCAAAGAAGGCATTCCACAGATGGGGAACCACCTCCAAAAAGTCCTGTCATGGATCAATGCAAATTGGGCTGAGCCAATGGTGGAAGCACCAGCATGCTTTGTCTGCTGAACATAGGGCCTGAGGTGGTTGATTCTGGTGAAGACACTCTTTAAGGTACTTGGATCCCAAGTCATTTAAGGCCTTGTACACTAATACAAACACCTGGAGTTGGGTCTGATGGCTCAACTTAACAAGTGATGAACAAAAATAGTAATCAGTATTACCTAAAATCAGTATCATTCAGAATTCAGGTAAAGATCTTTTGGAATTAATATAATTCCTGTCTAAAAAAAAGCAGACTGATCATGTAGCTACTCTCTGGTTATGATTCTTCAACCAAACTGTGATCTCACATTAAAGATCTAACTGTTTCTTTACTGTGTTTATTTAATATATACAATGCAAATGTATTCATTGCTTTATTTCAACCAAAACTCACTTTCTGTACAAAATTCTTCCCCAGCTTTCCCACATCCTGACATAATTCCCTGTTCATTTGCTGGAAAACAATCAAACCCATAAAGTCATCTTAAAAGAGAATAAATCTCTTTCCTCCAGAATTCACTGCCATGTTTCGTCTTATCCTTTGGATAAGTGAGGAATTGTTTTTCTGCCCTACTGTCAGGAGTGTAATGTTAAGTGCTTCATTAAGGAGGATTTGTGCTTTTAAAAAGTCTAGAACAATGAGATTTTGGCAAAGAGCAGAAGTTATTTATTTTCATTGTTTGCATTAAACTCCATAAAGGACATTTTAAGAGCAGTTTTGCTTCTATTTTGGGGTAATGCATGCAATAATTCACATGCCAGTGTCCCAGAGACACATTAATCTATGGAACAATAATAAGGGAAGCACTTTTTGACAATATATATTTGCATCTACAGAGAGCCAAGTGGACACATTTCACTGCCAAGAAATGATGATGTGGTCGTGGTAGGGAAAAAGTTCTGGGTTCTTAAAAAAACCAACAAAAAATTGCAAAGTAGAAAAGCTGTAATATTGTAAAATAAGCCAAGTAAGCAAGAAGGAGCCCTATACAGCTGAAGACTTTAGGGAGCACAGATGAACAGAGCACTTCTATATGCACATTACTCTGGGATCAGAGGCAAATTGACTGGCTCCTGTATTTATGCATGTTCAGCTTGAGAGGGGAGAGGAAAACACTTAAGCTGAAAATACAAAAATGGGCTCTAAATGATAGTCATGCCCACAGCATCCCAGGAAGCATTGCAACAGCCCACCAATGATGGACAGTCCTCGCAGTGGCGTCTATACGATGCCCACACAAGGAGGTAGATAATGAGCTCGCAGTGATGGAGACAGGCTCCAACACATTAACACTTACACAAGACAGAAGGCAACAGCAGAGAACACCCACTCCATCAGCGGCAGTGATGCAGCCAGCAATTATCTTTCGACTGCCAGTTTCCAGGCATCCCTGATGGCAGGGCACCTGATCCACTTGTGCTCCTCACAAGCACTGTTTATGAGCACGGCACACAAAGTGGAAGACAACTAATAGCACAGCACTTCCATTCTTGGGAAAGGTGATTGAGCAGGTGGTTGCTGAACAACTCCAAGCACGCCTGGAGGATGCGGACCATATGGATCCCTTCTAGTTGGGATTCAGGCCTCATCATGGGACTGAAACTGCCTTGGTTGCACTGGTCGATGATCTCTGGCGGGCTAGGGACAAAGGTGAAAGCTGTTTCCTAGTTCTGCTGGATCTCTCAGCAGCCTTTGACACCATCAACCATAGCATCCTCCTGAACCATCTAGAGGAGATGGGAGCTGGGGGCACTGTTATACAATGGTTCCACTCCTTCCTCCTGGGCCATGTCCAGAAAGTGGTGGGGGGGGATGAGTGTTCAGACCCCTGGGCCCTCACTTGTGGGGTGCCTCAGGGTTCCGTTCTCTCCCCCATGCTTTTTAACATCTATATGAAGCCGCTGGGAGAGATCATCAGGGGGTTTGGGCTGGGTGTTCATCAGTATGCAGATGATACCCAGCTCTACCTCTCTTTCAAATCAGAACCAGTGAAGGCGATGGAGGTCCTGTGTGAGTGCCTGGAGGCGGCTGGAGGATGGCTAACAGATTGAGGTTGAATCCCAACAAGACAGAAGTACTGTTTTTGGGGGCCAGGGGGCAGGTGGGTGTGGGGGACTCCCTGGTCCTGAATGGGGTAACTGTAACTCTGAATGAGCAGGTGCGCAGCCTGGGAGTCATTTTGGACTTACAGCTGTCCATGGAGGCACAGGTCAATTCTGTGTCCAGGGCATCTGTTTACCAGCTCCATCTGGTATGCAGGCTGAGACCCTACCTGCGCGCAGACTGTCTCGCCAGAGTGGTGCATACTCTAGTTATCTCCTGCTTAGACTACTGCAATGTGCTCTATGTAGGGCTACCTTTGAAGGTGACCCGGAAACTAGAAGTTAATCCAGAATGCAGCAGCTAGACTAGTGGCTGGGAGCAGCTGCCGAGACCACATAACACTGGTCTTGAAAGACCTACATTGGCTCCAAGTATGTTTCCAAGCACAATTCAAAGTGTTGGTGTTGACCTTTAAAGCCCTAAATGGCCTCAGCCCAGTATACCTGAGGGAGCGTCTCCACCCCAAATGTTTGTCCTGGACACTGAGGTCCAGCACCGAGGGCCTTCTGGCAGTTCCCTCCCTGCGAGAAGTGAGGTTACAGGGAACCAGGCAGAGGTCCTTCTCGGTAGTGGCTCCTGCCCTGTGGAACGCCCTCCCATCAGATGTCAAAGGGGGGGGAAACTATCTGATGTTTAGAAGACATCTGAAGGCAGCCTTGTTTAGGGAAGTTTTTTTTAATGACCGATGTTTTCATGTATTTTTAATCTCCTGTTGGAAGCCTCCCAGAGTAGCTGGGGAAACCTAGCCAGATGGGCGGGGCATAAATTAATTATTATTACTATTATTATTATTATTATTATTATTATTATTATTATTATTATTAACACAGCTCCCTGGGGAGAGGACCTGCACAGCTCTTCTGGAACAAGGTTTCAAGACCCTTCCGTTTTGCTAAGTATGGTGTATGGAGTATGGTGTGGGAGGCAGAACACCCATCACAAGGAGCCATATGCCCCCATCAGCTTTTGCATGCATGAGAGGAAAACAGTTCCACTGGGGCAAAAGAGAGTAGCTCTGAGAGCTCAAACCCACACTGGAGACACCAGAAAGCACAGTTTCCTAACCACATGGCCACAGTAGCAGACATGTAGGCATCCCATTCAGTGGCGGACCCCAATGTTTACATTTTTCCACTGAAAGAACTGCCCATTTATTCCTACTTTCTGCTTCCTGTTCTTTAGGCTCCAATTGGTTATTGAGCCAAGACTTGCCTTTACAAAAGCTATGGTGATTATTTGTCTGCAAGACCTGTCCTGTTTTATCTTTAAAAGTGCTTTCCTCCAGTTTACCTGGAATAATTGTTAAGCCAACTGTAAATGCCTGAATTCTCCCCCATCCCTATTAAAAATTGATGTTATATTGTCCACTCTTGTCCACTATATTGAGCCCTCTGGCGTAGATGCCAAACTTAGGGACATACGTGTATTACATATTTCTGTTAGACGATCAGCAATTTTACATTTAAGAAACCTCAGATGAATACTATCAGACTCAGTGATTTGTCTCATCTCAATTTGTCTCTAAGGACTAGAACTTCCATAGGTTTTTAATGCAGAGGTTGGATGGCCATCTGTCATGGATGTTTTAGCAGAGATTCCTGTGTTGTAGGGGGTTGAACTAGATGTCCCTCAGGGGTCCCTTCCAACTCCACAGTTCTATGATTCATAACTTGTACCTGTCCTACATCTTCTATTAAAACAAACACAAGTTGGCTTTTCTGCAATCTCCTAATCCTCCTTTAGCACACCTTTCACTCCCTTGTCACCGAGTAGCTCAAACACCTCCCTACATGGAGGATGAAAAAGTATGTGCAGTGCCTGGAGAAATTTCAGGTGTGCATCAGGATTTCCACTGGAAATGGTATCTATGTGCAGACCTTTCCCTCCCCCCCCCCCAATAACATATAAGACTTGATAAGACTTGATCAAGTTATGAATTTTGCTTCTCTCACTCTTTGGAGCTGATTGCCTTTTATACGCGGAGGGAGTTAACATGATGATGTGATGTCACAGAGTCAACTTTGGTATACATTCTGCAGAGAAGATGAGAGAAAACTTGACCCAGGGTTGTTTGGGTAGTGCAGATCTTGCCAAAGAGGAATAGGAGAGGGAGAATAGTTATAAAGGAGATAGAAGATACTGAAAAGTGTCTTTGGGTGAATAGGGTGTGTATGTAAATGTAACACCCTGGAAAGGGAATAAAGGGTAGGTCATAGGAATGGAAAAATATGCCAATTTCAGATACTCTCATTTTCCCTATCTTCAGTTTGGTTCTCCAAATTTCCATATCATTTTTCCTTTTTTATTATTAAAAAAAATACTTTATGAAAATTTATCAGAATTTTAGTGCAAAATTCTTCTAATGTGCACATTTTGGTATGCAGTTTGCTATACATTCTTGCAAAGCAATTTCCCCGATAATATAATTAATAATTATGTGTATTTTTATGCTCGCTTTATCTCAGTAAATGCATTTTTGTACATATTATTTGGCTGGAGAACTGCATTGCAAGATTTGCAGATGTGTGACTTTCAAAGGATGGATATGTTTCTATTCTCATATTGTTTTGGAAAAATCCAAATCAGATAAATTCAGCTTTAAAATGGGACACTCTTTACAAGAAATAGAAATGCTTTTCTCTCATTCATTCATTCAATGGAAAAACCTTGAATCCTCACTACCATGGAATAATATTGAAGCGAACAAAGTAAGGAATGTATTTGTGTTGCCACATAGAAGACAGAAAAAGCATTTTAAGGAAATACTCCAAAGAAAGCATTTCCACATTAGGACAGGCAGAAGAGGGAAAATATAAATTGCTTAAAAAAAAAACACCACACATTTCTGAAAAAAATCAAGTAAAAACAGTTGTCTTCAAGTGCATTACTTTTTTGTCAAAAGGGCACATTGACCTCACATTCATCTGACTACACAGAACATGAGAAAACTGTTACTTAGTACATTCCAAGACAGTAAAAGCATCTTTAAGATTATGGGAGAGCTACTAGATACCATAGCAAGGAGGAAACAAAACAATGGTCCGATCCAGCTAATTTTATAGCATATATATTTGTTTGCTAGAGAAGCACCCTGTAATTTTTACTGAAGAGCCATATAGAAGTGTTTTACATTTTTAACAAATCAATTAAAAATGACACAGGCTTTTCTTACTGTTTTACACCCTATCATGCATGCAGCTATGACAACACAAGCACTTCTATAGAACAGGTATTATTATTATTATTATTATTATTATTATTATTTAGTGCTGCTCATAGATGCAAGCGTTGTGCAGCACACACAATGTGATCCTAATCAAAATGCTGTCTTACACTATTTTCCATTTAATCTGAATGCACAATTACCAAGAAACATGCATGGAAACACTAAATCTGGATTAAATGTGTGGTACTGGTGGAATGGGGGAGTGGCGCTGTGGGTTAAACCACAGAGCCTAGGACTTGCCGATCAGAAGGTTGGCAGTTTGAATCCCCGTGACAGGGTGAGCTCCCGTTGCTCGGTCCCTGCTCCTGCCAACCTAGCAGTTCAAAAGCACATCAAAGTGCAGGTAGATAAATAGGTACCGCTCCTGCAGGAAGGTAAACGGCGTTTCCGTGCACTGCTCTGGTTCGCCAGAAGCGGCTTAGTCATGCTGGCCACATGACCCGGAAGCTGTACGCCGGCTCCCTCGGCCAATAAAGCGAGATGAGCACCGCAGCCCCAGAGTTGGCCACGACTGGACCTAATGGTCAGGGGTCCCTTTACCTTTATGGTGGAATGAAGATGATGTCATGTGAGCACTTGCATACATGAGCATTGCAGAGTCCACAATAAAGTGATATGAACAATTCCTCCTATCTAAAAGTGTTGCTTTTTAAATACCTTTACATCCCAGGTCAGCATAATAGCTGGCTGCGGGAATGGGTATTTATCCTATCATATAATAGCAAAAGAAATAGAAAGCAGGGGTGGCCAGCTCCCAAGAGACTGTGATCTACACACAGAGTTAAAAACTGGTAGTGATCTACCCCCTTTTTTGGGGTTCAGGTCAATGCAGCTTTTTTTTAGGTGAGCCAAAGTTGTTGAGCTTCTTTGGGGGGAGCCAATGTTCTACTACCACAGACGTCCAGTGATCTACCAGTAGATCACGATCTACCTGTTGGACATGCCTGCTTTATGGCATGACTGGGGAATCTGTAGCCCTCCAGATATAGCTGTACTTCCATTATCCCTTACCATTGGCTATGCTGTCTGAGGTTGATGGGACCTGAGAGTCCAACAACCTCTGTGGGGTTCCACATTGGCTACCCTGATGTAGCACACAGGGGCACTTGATCCTCTTTCTACCGTGCTGTAAGTCAGGTGCAGTGCCTATGCTAGGAAAGCAGTAGCCAGGGGCAGTCTGTTCTGCAACATCTGGAGAGCCATAGCCAGGGACAGATTTAGATGAAGAAAGGCCCTAGGCTACTCCACTTGTGAGGCCCCTCCCCACCCTCACAACTAGATGAAAATGGGAGAGTGTTATAAACAAAATTGAGTGAAGACAAGGATGATGACGGGTATTTAAGATTCTACAATTCACAATTTCTCCTCTAAAGGACATAAGATATTATTGTTAAATACCAGGGTGATTTTTAAAAATGCATAAAATTAACACTGAAAAACTTTTGCAATAACTGAACTTTGTAAACCTTTTGTGGCCTGGACAGGCCTGGAACTAATTCCCATGTCTTGTTCCTCTGTAAGGAATCAAGTTTAGCCTTCATGGCATTTAACCATGGCTCAGCATCCTCTGAGGTTAAACTTTGGACCTCTTGGAAGCTTGAAGGTTCCCAAACCTTCTCTGAGTTACTAACAACAGTTGTATCTGCTATGACTGTTTTAGCAAACACCTCAGCATACCTTTTGGGTGGTTTACCCTTTGTGACCCTTTCAGATCTTTCATGCTAGGCTTCTCCTCTTTAGGAGAAGGGCAGGCGGGCAGGCCGGAGGCCTGGGCAGGCTGTGTCGTCCTCTTATATACGTGCGGGAATTGACAAGGCATCTGACCCTCACCTTAATCTCATAGCTCTCCTGTAGCTGTCTGTGATTAGTTATCATTAACTCTTGGGGGAAATAATTAGCATCACACGTCATGTGCATGGAAGTTGCTGAACCAATTAATCAACTAGAAGGATTACTGTTAATAGAGACTCTAATAGAGAACATTCCATGTCAAGAAGAAGGGCAAGTGGGCACTCTTATCAAATGACAGGGCAGGAGTTACACAGAGCAGGGCCTTTGCACTGGTGGTGCCCATTGTATGCCTCGTTCTTTCCAGACCTGCTCTCTTTTGGCCTGTATTTTGGAGCTTTATAATTTAGGAAGACTTTGGAAGAACTGGTTGACAAGTCTTATCAGTTGCTGATGTATGAGCAGATTTCATTTGCTGCTATTCTGTGCTTAATAGAGTTGGCCAAGATGCTAGAAGGGAAACAATTTACAAGCTTTCTCCATTATCTGCACAGCAGGCGTCATTTAACAGTGCAAAGGCTGATCTGAAGCGTTCCCTGCTGGTTACCTGCTTTCAGCAATAGGGGTCGCTGTTTGGTAGTACCCGATTGGTTAGCTGTCAGATTCTAGAGCTCCCTATTGGTGGCTCTTAGGTAATTCACAAAATGCAGAGCCCATTCATAAAACACTGTGACATAAATCTCTGTTGCTACATATTGAGTGTATATTTCAGCAGTTGAACATACAAGTTTATGGCCATGCTGTAGTGTAGTGCTTATGCGACTGTGAATAAAAGGTGCCTGGGCTAATTGTCTCAGGGTTTGGGGGGGAAGAGGTGACAAAACTGATTTCCAATAAGTGCCCCTCCCTTATTTCCATAACAAGTCCTTGAGTCTGTACTTTGAATGGTGACACCAGGGACCTGGAAGGTGCAGGGCTTGTCAGTCCAACCCCTGCACAGTCTCATCAGGGCTGACCTTAAGGCAATTGGAGCAATTGGGCCAAATTGGGCCCCGTGGGCTGCTCCTAAGGGGGCCCCTGCACCAGGGCAATCTGCTGCCATTTAAACAGTCTGCAATGATGTAAGGCAGCTTCCAGTGCTTAAAATAAACCCTAGCCAAATCAGCAGAATTCAACAGAAATGTTGTGAAGATGCTGGGAAACAAATATTTATCTTCGTTCGCTGAACAAGACGGTATAAATAGGTGTGCCAGCTAACAATTAGATTCAGTCAAGGAAGCAAGCTCACCACCTACTCTCTGATAAACATTATTTTGAGGAGCTCATTACCTGATTTGCATCACACTGATTTTTGTGGTTGTTTGTTTTTTTTTTAAAAAAGGGAGAACAAATGCATGGGATTTTGCTATTTGCATTACAGCCTTTTAGAAGAGAGCAGGAGACTGAGTCTACAAGTCTTGGTTGACCATATATGGAGGTATGTCATTGGACAGATGAATGTGGATGGAATTTTCCTTTAACTAGCCTCAAACTGCTGTGGGGGAAAAGTGAATGTATGTTCCTAGCTCTGTTGGTATAAGATTATTATGGTGACAGAAGCCTACAGATTCTTCTGCTATGAATAGGTGTATAGACACTAACCCCCCCCCCAAAAAAAAAACTGAACTAGTATTCATTTTAACATGTTGCTGTTTCTTGAATGGTCTAAGTTGTTGATTGGTCCAAACCATCTAACTCCAGAAAACAAATTGGCAATGGCTTGAGGATCCCATTGTGGGTTTGAGGTACACCATGCTAAACTTTCAGACGGTTTGGAACAATGCCATTTTTGAAGATATATTTTGAGTCTTACAAAACATAAATCATTCTGTTTTGTTTTGTTTGTTTTTGACCAGGAAATAGCAAAAAATTATTTGAGGTTGATAAATATGTGGGATGTGGGAGTGGGTTAAGCATTCACACATCTTCCATATATTTTATTCTATATACAGCTGCTGTATCTCAGATGCACATGTATTCAGAAGCAGAGAAACATGTACTTCCGTATGTACTCTTGCACGTATACAGGTACTCATACCATTGGTCTGTTTAAATGCTTGTGCTCAGAGGTTTCAGGTATAGGAGGAAAAAGTATCTCTGGGCTCCCCTATATCCTTTCTATAAATGTTAAATAATTAGTGCTGTAGCTATAAAGCTTATATATTCCTTGTCAATGACACCTTCAAGGTCTCTGTGCTGCCTACTGCTTGACCTTGGTTTAAAAGCACACAGAATGGAAACCTTGAAACCAAGATGAACAAGATTCATTCTGACAGAAACCAGATGCAGCACAACAGAAACACACACACACACACTTTATTTCTCTCGCTCTTTTTCAATGCCCCCCTCTTTTTTTACCAGTCTTTAGATTCCTGAGGTACAGGCTGACCTTTGCTGTACAATGCCAATTTCAATGCTCCAATTATAGTTTGCAAAGGAAGTAACTGTAGAAGCATTGTTCTATACCTTGCATATGGGAGGAAAACAAGATGTTCCCATTTCAAACAGAAGCTGCTTAATGGAAAGAACCCATACTTTCTAAAACCCCAATAATGCCATGTGAAATTTGAACAAGTGATTGTTTACTGCTGTATGATCAGTTCCCACGTGCACACCAAGGCATATTCCCAGGGCTCCTCCAGGCAACCTGTTTATCATCATCATCATCATTTTTAATTTGTATACTATCTTTCTATCTTACGATACTCAAGGCGGTTTACAAGCTGAAGAAACAAAAAATGTACATCTTATAACAATCTAATACAATACAAAAATGTGATAATAAAACATAACTTTAAAAGAGGCAACCTACATCAAAAAGTAACATTCAACAACCATTAGAATAGTATTAAATAATAATAACAACATATAAAAGTTAAACAGAAATCCACTCAACAGTTACAATAAATAATTTCTAAACTATAATCAGTAAAACAACGGCAAGCCACCATACATAAAATAATATAATATAAATTGAGAAGCAGAGACTAGAGGTTGGAGCAAGGCAGGTGGAAGGGAGGCCTTGCCTGATGGAGTCTCTCCCCTCACAATTCTTCCTCCAGGACCAGCTCCCTTACGAGGACTCCTAGGGCCAGAGGGTGAGGCAAGGCAGATGCCTGACGGAGTCTCTCCCCTTATTCAGCAGTCATCCTGAATTGCTTGCACAAAGCCTATATGGTGGTTAGATTACATCTGGTCTTTATTGTGATTTGTTTGGGTGGACCTTATACAACAATGAGCATTTGTTCCACATTCATCCTTCCATTTGCTTACAGGGGCTTCAATCCACTGCCAAATACCTGATCCACCAGCACTAGGATTTACATGTGCAATGGGATTTCCCCTGCTTTCCTCTTCCCCACGCACACAAGCCCACCCCAGAACTGCTCCAGAAGGTTAGGGGAGCCTCCAGAATAAATTTAGGAGATGGTGTGGAGGATGTCCTGCTGCATATATCCTTGTACCGACAGGACAGTTACTTAGCACTGCATTTGATGATGTCTTTCCATTAGCCATCAGTTCATCCCAGTTCATTCATTTCTTTTGCATTTCCCCTTCACTGTCCAACCTCAAAAAACCTAGTTTTGTTTAAGGTGGATTTGTTGAACTAGGGCAGGAGTGAGGCATCTCCAGCCCATGGGCCAAATGAGGCCCAGCTCAGGTCCCAATTTGGCCTGTGAGGTTGTTCCCCCATACCCTAACTATGTGCCCCATGCCTGTCACTGTATGTGATGTCAGGTGTGTGGCAAGTAGAGATGAGGTTGGATCTTGAGGATCATGACCATGAAATGGATCCCTGCAGAATGCAGGGTTGAAGACGCCACCCACCAGCTGATGGGCAGTGACTTCAAGTTTGCTGGATCAACTGCATGACTGAATTCCCAGTGGGGACCTTGACTATGCAGTCGAACCTTGCAGAAAGCAGCTTCTCAGCCCTGCATCGGGAAGCACCGAGCACAGGGTTTGTCAAGCTCCTAACGCTGCAGTTCCCAAGGACCTGACAACCAGCTGGCTGACAGACCCTTACGAACAACTGTCCAAGGGACTTTGACAGGTGGGCAGGATAACCCACCTGCCAATCAACTGTCATAATGATTTCAGGTGGTTGACAGGTGGGGTGTCTCATCCACCTGTCAAAACTGGCCTGTGAGAGTAGGGACAGATAAGGATTTGGCCTACCAGGCTAAAAGATTCTCTACGCCGTCACTAAGGTGATGGAACCCTTTCATCCACTTTAATCTTTCAAACTCCTGGGCCTAGCAGACAATTAGCTGGACAATGCTGATGGTATAAGAATATTTAAAATTCTGCATTAAACAGAATTTCAACAGAAAATGGAACAGCTGTATGTCATCTTGGAGTGAATACTTTGAATAATTTCTTTTATGTAACTGACAGAAAATTTGAAGTCCTTTTCCCTCTTCTTTCTCTTTTCCCCTTCTATTGTTTCCTTCTTTTATATTATTTCTTCACATTCCCCTTTCTTTCATTTTCTGTTGTGTCCTTGGCTCTGGGCTGTTATTGGGGTCCAAGGATTATCTTAACATGAAAGTGATGGATGGTTGATGAAGGACCCTGAGTGAGAGACAGTGAAGGGAAGATCTTGAGAGACTGGGAAAAGAAAGGAAAGCTCCCAGTGAGATTTGGGAGGGTCCATCTCTGTATGAGACAAGGGTTAAGTTACCATTTGAGAGAGGACTCTGCATTCTCTTTTTCCTTTCTCTTTTCCATTTTGTTTGGATTAGTTTCTTTTATTTTATTGCATTATGACAAAGTTTTAATAAAATTTTGTGGGGGTAAAATGGTAGCACAGTTGGTCCACTCATTTGGCATGGTAACTGCACACCCTAAGCCACCTGTAGCTGCAGTGATGAAAACTGGTTATGGATTCATGTTGTGCTTATTGTTGTCAAAGGGGTTCTATAATTTATTTAGCATCCACAAGCAGCTGAGGGTACAAGATATTGCAACAAGGTCAGTCGATTAGCTGCAGGACACTGGCAAACCTAGAGCAATGGGTGGCTTTTGCTGAGTGCCCGCTATGAAGTAAAAGCAGACAATTGCGTCTAAGCTCTCAATTAGAGTAGCAATCAGTTTATTCTATATTTATACAATATCCACTCACTCCAGGCAGTGCCTTTTCAAATGACTGCATTGTTCTCTCTTCCTTCAACCTTGTGACTCATAATGCACCTTAGTCATGCTTAACCTTCAGAATTGCACTCCATCTCTTCTGATTGTTTAACACACAAAACTCAGGGAGACAACAGATAATCTTCTTCAGTAAAATGCTAAGGTAAAACGTTATGGGGTTTTCTCTATTTTTTTCCAAGCAAGGAAAGTTGTTGTTCAAAGATGGGCCAAGATATTTTGTTGCCTGAGGGAGAAAACTCCCATGATACTCTCTGTCAGTGGTAAAATATCAAAAAATGACAATATTTGATCACAACAATTGTTTCTCTTTATTGGAGCCCCAAATCTGCTGTCTTAGGTGACCATTACCCTCTGCTTAAGAGTAGGACTAGCTTTCTACTACAAACTAGTTTGCTATACAATTTTTCACAAACATTGATCTTGATGCCCTAATTTTTAGTTTGTAGCTTATTCCATGCTAATAATGAACTTGTGGAGCTGCCCTCCCTTGCCGAAAGCATGGTCAGTACATCCATTGTGGTTGAGTGCCAGAGAAGGGGGAATTGGACTCCTCCTCCAATAATGGACACTGTTGAATCTGAGAGTGCTAGATCAGATATGCAGATACAAAGCAAGAGCGCCACATGCAAGCCTTGAGGTCTTTATTACAGAGGATTTTTACACCCCCAGTAATCCACTGAGATGATCTACACGCAGAAATCAGTCTCTATGGACAGGCCCTTTCAATAGATTGGGACAAACATTTATAGTAAGAAAAGGCAATGATATTAGCCACTTGTTGTATGGATGAAATTGGATTAGATTGATCTGGCTTCTAATATTGGCTTAGCATATTGTATACTAACAGTTCAATCCTATGAAAGTCTACTCAGAAGTAAGCTCCACTGACTTCAGTGGACTTACCACTGCCAGGTTGTGGTCTAATAAGACCCCTAGATCCTTTTCACATGTACTGTGGGCAAGCTATGTGTCCCCCATCTTATATTTGTGCAGCTGGTTCATCCTGCCTAAGGGTAGAACCATACGTCTGCCCTCTATTGGAATTCTTTTTGTTAGTTTGGACCTATTTTTATGATTTGTTAAGGTCACATTGAATCCAGATTCTGTCTTCTGCAGCATTAGCTACCCCTTCCGTTTTGGTGTCTTCTGCAAATTTGATGAGCGCCCCCTCAATTTCTTTGTCCAAGTCTTTTATAAAGACATTGAACAACAATGGGCCCAGGACAGAACCTTGTGGCACCCCACTTGTCACCTTTCTCCAGGATGATGAGGAACCATTGATGAGTCCTCTCTGGGTTTGGTCAGTGAACCAGCTACAAATCCACCTAACTGTTACCTCACCTAGCCCACATTTTATCAGCTTCTCCACAAGAATATCATGGGGGAGTTTGATCTTATTTGGAATAAAAACTGAAAGAAAATTGAATTAACATGCCATCATCTGTTGTTTGTGAGATGATTTTACCAATGATATCACTAGAATTTCACTGTAAGATGAATTAGGAACACAGGAAGCTGCCTTATACCAAGTCAGATGAATCTAGCTCAGTACTGTCTGAACCGACTGGCAGCAGCTCTCCAGGGTTTCAGGCAGAAGCCCTACTTTGAGAAACCAGGGATTGAACCTGGGACATTGTGGATGAAAAGCAGATGCTATACAACTGAGCAGCAGCCCTGGCCAACCAGGCACTGGGCAATGAAATGGACACTTTTAAAACTGATTATTGCATATCCTTCCGTTCCATTCTATTCCTTAAAAAAAAAAAAAGCCTTTTAGAGTGTTGTGAATCCCTGCAAAAAGGCTGTTTTAAATAAATAAATAAATAAATAAATAAATAAATAAATAAATTGCAACAAACAGAAAGTCAACCGTGCAGTCCTATTCATGTTTACTTGGAAGGAAGTTTCACTGTGTTCAGTGTAGAGAATGGGAAACGACAGCTTTAAGCAAAGCACTCGCCTCAGTTCTACTATAATTTTTTTTTTGAAGAGACATAATTGCAGCTTTGTGCTGTGGCATCTTTCAGATGTAGTCTTTTTCTAATGTTATCAGGGCTTCTATGAATGTCTGTAGGTGGAAGCACATTGTGGTGGCAGGTGCTTCCCACCCACATTTATTAGAACATGCGAATGAAGCAGCTGTAAGTTCGGCTGTACGCCGATGAGCAGGATCCCCAATCTAAATATGGGTTTGAGTCACCAAATGACATTTTGGCAGACACGATCGTTTCACTTCCAAGCAACTGCTGCACTCCCCAGAACATTTAAAGCTAATGTAGCACGCACAATCATTTTTGAAAACAATTGAGGAAATAGTATTGGGAGAAAATGCAAAACCCCAAAAAACCAAAACCAAAAAAACCAAAGGTCCAAAACAATGCAACCAATCAGGGCCATCTTACCCATAGGGGTGCGGGGCACCCGGGCTCCGGGCTCTCAGGGGTGCCAGGCCAAGAGTCCGGGGCCTGAGAGTTGAGTCCAGGGAAGAGCCCGCCCGTCAGTCGGAGCGCCATGACGGGCTCTTCTGCTGCTCTGCACCGTGAGTTTGGGGGCGACCGAGCCAGTGAGACACTGAGGCAGCCGGCTGGCTCCGCTCTCCTGCGTGCCTGGGACTGGGCAACCTGGGGGGGGGGACCGGGAAGATCTTTGCACCCCGGTGCCGCATATGCTTAAGACAGCCCTGCAGCCAATTCTTCATAAGGGAGTTGCTCCATCCTCTTTATCATTATGTGGCCCTTTCTTGAACCTTTTCCAACTCTAAAACATCCTTTTTGAGGTGAGGAAACCAGAACTGTGCGCAGTATTCCAAATATGGTTGCACCGTAGTTTTGTATAATGGCATTATGATACTGGCAGTTTTATTTTCAATTCATTTCCTAATGATCTCTAGCATGGAGCTATCTATTATGATCCCAAGGTCTCACTCCTGGCCTGTCACCTTCAGTTCAGACCCTACAAGCGTGTACGTGAAATGATTATTTTTTGCTTCAACATGCATCACATTTCACTTGTTTGCATTGAATTGCATTTGCCATTTTATTGCCCGTTCACTCAGTGTGAAGAAGTCCTTTTGGCGCTCTTTGTAATCTCATTTTATTTTAACAGCCCTGAACAATTTAATGTTGGACATTAAACTAACTGGCCTGTAATTTCCAGGATCCCCTTTTAAAAATGGACATTACATTGGCTACTTGTCGGTCCTCAGGTATGTAAATACTGTACTATTACTAGGCATCATGCACAACCCTACACAACTATAACCTGTCCCTGTATCAAAACTAGGCAGCAAGGAAGGCATTTGTCATTACACTTCACTTCACAAATTAGTAGCATTTTCCTTTCCTATCCCAAGGAGTGATGTAGATTCACACACAGCCAGTATGACATTGTAACTGACATACTGGAGCAACTCTGGGCTCAAGGCTAAAAATAAAATTGTTGTTTCATCTGACATTCATTAAGATGTTAATTAACTAATTTAGCCCATTAAACAAAGAGCAGATCACATTTTACTCAAGGCTTCACCTTGAGCAAGGAACTCTCTCACATCAAAAAGGACTTGCTTGTATTGAAAAATGTATAATTATTAACGAGCAATTTTAAAGAGCATTCACTCTTCTCTAGCTAGAAAGTGGGTTATTCGAAATAGGAAAGCAGGATCCTGTGGAAATTATTTTTGAAACCTAGGCAATTTAACAGAGAAGAGTATTTCCACAGAGTTTCAAAGCAAAGCTATTAATGCAAAACAATGTGTAGCAAAAAAGAACAAGGTTATACATACAAATTGACATGAAATTGTATAGCCCATGGACACTCGTTCAAGTAAGAAATGTTCAATACTTTGAAATATCTCTGTAATCCAAAGTTAGGTACGGTATCTAATTGCATAGCACGCCACACCAGATTTAGAGGGGTACCATGAACGCCCAAACCATGGTATATAGGAATTTATGCTTGGTGGGAGGACACTTACTTGTTTAACAAAATTCATGTTCCACTTGATTGTAAGAAAACCTGAAAGTGGTTTTTAATCTATCTATCTATCATCTATCTATCTATCTGTCTGTCTATCTATCTATCTATCTATCTATCTATCTATCTATCTATCATCTATCTATCTATGAAAATATTACTATTATTGATAAACAATATTTATCAATTCAAAAACATTTAGAAGATTAAAATCAACAATAACTAAGAAGAGATAAAATGCATGTAACATTCTACATGACCTGATAGGCTTCCCTAAACAAAAATGTTTTAAGCAGGCACCAAAAACAATACAGCAAAGGTGCCTCCCTAATTTCAATAGGCAGGGAGTCCCAAAGTGTAGGTGTTGCCATACCAAAAGATGGGTTTCTTACGAGTGCAGAAAAATGTTTCATGTGGTGCCTGTAACAGTGCCAGTTTTGCAGGCTGAAGAGATTGAGTGGGCATATATGAGGGAAGTAAACTGGTCTCAAGCTGTACATTTAGAAGCTATTAGTGAGTGATGAAGGGGTGAGTTATATTTTCAGGAAATGACCACTTGCCTGAAGACTGAGGTTTGAAATAGCCATGATAGGGATATAGGGAAAGGCATTTCTTAAGCTGCCCGTGGTAGAAAGGCTATTGCTGTTACTGAAATTAGCATTTTCAATAGGCATTTTTGATGCTGCCTTTTCAAACCAGTTTTTGACTGATCATGTTTATGTACTGGCTAAATTTTTAGCTAATTCAGTTCAGTTTAATCCAATAATGTTTGATCTACCATGTTAAACTTCTGCCAACTGTCTGCAAGCATGGATACTTTTATGGAAAGGTGGGGTAATATTGGAAAATAAACAAATAAATGTAAAATCAACTTTTAAAATGTTAATTCCTAATATACCTAGGACATAGCTAAAGGAGGCAGGCCAGGCTCCCTCTGTGAACGTTTGAAGAACCTTCATTGAATTTTCATCGTTCATAAAATAAGACACGCTTTTAGCACTTTCACTCATAAAAACATAAGAAAAAGTATGCCTGAAGTATTCTACCAAATAGCTCACTATGGTGTATTCTCAGCTTTCAGTTTTCTGGTCAGCGAATACAAAAGCACTGGAATGATTTACAAACACTTATTTCTTTTCAATGTTATTATAATCATTTTTTAAATTAACATTTTATTAAATTATTTTAAACGTATCAAGCTCTGTATATGGGTTTGTGCTGTATTGTACCTCCCTGGTGTGCCACCTTAAATATCTGGCTCAAACCTGCACATGCCCCAAATAATAAGACCTCTAGTGCTGAAAGATTGAAAGGGCACGCTCTGGGATTTTTTAAAAATAAAGTTCTTAACTATTCCTTATGCTGAAACACCAGAAAATGCAGGCTGTTGGATTCTACTCCCTTCCCCCCTCAAAAAAAAAAAACAGTACACATATACCCTATTAAAACATTCTTTGTTTCAGGTAACCAAAGAAGCCACAAACTTTTTAAAAAAATGCTCTCAGTGTGAATTTACCCTAGGATGGAAATTATTAAGGGAATTACTCTATGAACATGGAATAATATCAAAATTGCTACTTTAAAGACAAGAACTGCAAACAATTCACAACACTTCATGCTGTGTTTAATAGCCACCTGCAGCAACTCCATAGCTCATGCTACCAAAACATTTAAAGCTCTACCAAACAGTAAACATGTGAATACATTGGGAGTTAACATTAAAATGGATTCCACACTTGATTCAAAAGCTATATATAATCTCGTGTTCTAACTCCAGATGTGCTAAAGCATGAGTAGGCAAACTAAGGCCCAGGGACCGGATGCGGCCCAATCCTCTTCTCAATCCGGCCCGCGGACGGGAATCAGCATGTTTTTACATGAGTAGAATGTGTCCTTTTATTTAAAATGCATCTCTGGGTTATTTGTGGGGCATAGGAATTCGTTCATCCCCCCTCAAAAAATATAGTCCGGCCCCCCACAAGGTCTGAGGGACAGTGGACCGGCACCCTGCTGAAAAAGTTTGCTGATCCCTGTGCTAAAGTGTGTTTTCAGGTGCCCCGATGGGTCATTTCAGATGGTCATTTCTGACAAATAAACAACCCTAGCTTTTAAGATTATGTAGTTCATTTGTGTCACAAAGGACCAGATTGGACATACTTGTTCAGTCCAGAAATACTCCCAGACTATGAGTCTGTTCCTTCAGAGGAAGTGCACGCCCTTTCAAAAGGAGGTTGCCAACTAATTCCTGAATATGGAAACTGCCCACCCACAACACCTCAATCTTATCAGGATTCAGCCTCAGCCTATGGGGTCACACTGCCCTGTATCACTCCCCATAAAGGTAACCAGTCAGGGTGATAAAAGAGCTGTTTGGCACTAAAACTGGGCTTGAAGCCAAACTGAAATGGGTCTAGATAATCTGCTTTCTACCGGCATATCTGCAGCTGGATCACCTTGCCCAGGAACGGAATAATAGAGAATGATTGTGTTATAAAGCACTGAATCCCAATCCTTGAATTATTGATTTGTGAGAGGGCTATCCTCTTATCCCATGACTGCTAAGCTTATTCAGGAGTCTTGGGTGAGGGGCGTTATTGAATGCTTTTTGAAAGACTAAATGCACAATGTCAACTGGATCACCTTCATCTGTATTTTTGTTAACACTCTCATTTTTTAAAAAAAAGGTTAGTAAGGCAGGACTTGGCTTTCTAGAAATCATACAGGTTCTGCTTCAGCAAGGGCTGTTTTTCTATATCCTTATTAAATTGATCTTTAATCATGATTTCCATCCATTTTCCCAGATCAAACATCATTAAACTAACTGTTTTGGTTGGTATTGGCTGTGACACAAACTTCCACTATCCTAGAAAGTTATGTCAGATGTCCCTGTAAAAGATTTTGCTACAACCATTTGTCAGCTATAGCAACAGAAATCACCAAGAGGTGTGTGGAGTGTTTGTTCTCCTCCTGCCTTGGCCTTTTGATCAGGGCTTCTAACAAAGCTGCTATTTAAACATAAGCAGCTAACTTTCCACCTGGATCATTTTCAAACTAATTCTGGAAAAGTACCTCACGTCATCTGAAATGGTGTCCACTAAAGGAGTGCACATACCTGCTTGTTATGTTACTTATCCTTGTAAAAAGAAATTGGCTTATGTTACTGACCTTGTGCACATTGTTTTGCTTAAAGGTCCTTGAGTCTGGCTTTGGGCTTAACTAAAAAGCCCAAGAAATTAACCTGTTTCAAAGAACAAAGCTGAAAGTCCATTGACAAATATTGTAACTCTTTTATTCCCCCTCACTAAACTCTTCTGCTTCTTAGAATCTCTGATCTTACAGGGCCAGCAAGGTTATCAGACTTATATGCCTATTGTCTTGTTTTGACTTGCCAAATCAATGTTTTGCTCAGGGAGCAGAACAGAAAGGAGTAAAAGGGAAGGAAGAGAGAATGATGGGGAAGGGGGGAGGGGGAAATGAGAGTCATGAAACTGTCAAGGCCTCCACGGTGGTGATGGTGTGACTGCAAACATTACCTGTGGTCAATATTAATCAGTGCCTTGAAACACAGGCTCTTGGTGGGTGACAAACATTGAATAAGAGCATAGGAGTTTAAGGCTCTTCAGAAGGAATCTAAGAGGAAGACAATGAAAGGAATGAAAGAGAAAGTGTCAGGTCAAGAAGGTAAAGAGGAAAGGGATGCAGCCGCATGATTTATATTTGTGCATAACTGTGTCTTGAATTCAGACTAAAGTACATTCACACTGGGTTTATCCACACTTACCTTTTGCCCCACACTTTCTAAGAACAGGCCTGTGCTTTAAAGCTCCGTGTCCGAGCTGAATTGGAACAAATGGCAACTTGGCTTTTTGTGGGGAAGGCGCCGGGACAGAAAACAGCACACTTGGACACAGTTTTAAAGTGCATACATGTGCCTAGAAACACAGAACAAAAGAAAGACTGTTGAGCTGATATATATATAAGCTTATGGGATTACTCAGGAGCAATTACGTGTGGAATATAATTGTAAAACTTGTCTGTGAGCAGAACAACGAAAGAACACCAACAGTCAATTCAAGGGACAGACAGTGGCACCCATGGATAAACCCTTTTGAACTGAGAGGTTCTGCTCAGTTTGTACAAGCTTGAAATCTGGAAGCTTATCAGAATGAACTTTCTGAAACTTCTGCACTCGGAAAACGAGTCTCTGTTTGTTTGTGGCTCTCCACAAAGACAATTCTAAAGCTAGGGCTAGTGTATGGGAGAAATAAACATACCAGGAATTTACATAAACAAAGAAAAGGAATAAACTGGAGACTGTGAGGCAAAGAGCACAAAGGACAGATCAAGCCACCTTCCAAGTCAAAAAGGCACTCCTGTTTTAATTATTATTCTTATTTCCATAGCTTAGGCAGCCTCCTCCCTATCTAAGTACAGTACTGCTAAACAGGAAGGGGAAAGACACAACCAAGGGAAAAAAGCATCAGCCAGTGCAAGGATTTCATACAGCAGCCAGGGCAACTCTTGAAGACTGTATGTGATGATTGTGCTAGAGTCCAATTTGCTGCAGTCCTCCTGTGGCATAATAACATTTTACCTCACCAACAACCTTGTGAGGTAGATAGGCAAAGGGGGTGCAGGGAGCTAGCTGTTCAAGCCCAATCAAAGAACTTCATGGCCGACCCATCTTAGCAGTCGGTCTAATGCTACTCCTTACACCAAATGGCTCACATACAGCTCTACAAATATGTTTTCTCCATGATTTCAGCTACAACAGCCTGAAATATCATCTTTGATGGCAAGACTGCAATTTCATTTGTTTAGACTGCATATACCTGGGTTCTCAATTTGATAGGAATGTTCATCTACTGAGCTTTCGTATATCACTGGATCTCCATGTCAGGAAAAGCTTTACCTGTTCTATTTCTGTCTTCCATGTAAAAGGTATAAAGCCACTGCAAGGAGGGTGGAGGCAACCTTCGATGGCAAAATCAGATATTGTTGGACCTCAACTCTCATAATGCTTGACCATTTGCTCTGCTGGCTGTGGCTGATAGGAACAGGAGTCCAAAATATATATATTGGGGGGGGGGCACAAGTCCTTTAGACATGTTCTAGCACACAATATTACCTCTTGAAGCTATTCTTTGAATGAAAAGGAGGAATTCAAGGTATAAAACAGACTCGGATAAATGCGTTTCACATAAATCCATAGTGTTTAGAATGTCAAAGACAAATGAAGGTTAGAAGAATGAATAAATCAACTATATTTCCTTTCAGCTTTTAGAACAGTTTCACTTCTTTTTGCCCTGTTTTCCACCCTTCTTCTGTTTTCATTTTTGTTTAAAAAACAGCACCTTGACTTATTGGCTTTCTCCTCTCAATTTCCCTCCTGTATAAAAGCTTTGTAGTCTTTGAAGCACTCAGTTACGGCTTTTTGGGTCACCGTCAGTTCAGTATCTGGTAGAAAAGTAAGTGTGACCTTCATATTCTTTAAAGATAGAATATTTCTAGCATAACCAATATTGTTGCTGTAATGGGAACTGGGGTTGCTTGTGGGTAAATTCCAAACTGCTCCCAGCTGTTGGGGTAGCTAAACCTTTCCCTTATTTGACAGCCCTTACAAGGCGACTGTCTCAGTCACTGGCAGAATCCGTCAGTGGGCATTCCCTAAACTTCTTCCAACATAAAAGCTGTTTGACGCCAAGTCTCCTCCTCGCCTCTCTGCACGGAAGTCTCCTGCGCAGAGTGGGCGTGGCCAGCGGAGGTCCTGGGCTCTCCCCGCTGGACCCTGTGGAAGGGTCTTGGAGCCCTCTCTCCGAAGAACCTCCCTCCTCCCCTTCTTTCCTGGTGTCACGCTTATTTCCTTCCCCAATGGAAGTATTCTCCCTCTCCCTGCTGGTCCCTTCTCCTGCATCATCGGAGAGACCTACCTCCGCTCTGCGCTCCGATGTCAGTTCCCTGACAGTTGCTTTCACATAAGATTCTGGGTTGACTGGAAACATGGACTTCAGTACATCTAATGGCAAATTGAACATTATTATTTGAAGAAAAGAATATGACACAAGTTATAACTACCTGTATTGCTATCTGTGGCATTGAACTGATTGTTTATTAAAACATGTAAGACAATACTTACTATGGAAAAAGGAGGATGAGTAAAACATTAGATTTGGTTCAATGGTTTGCTAATGTGGAGGCCACACTAAACCATTAATGGAAATAAACTAGGGAAATAATCACATCAATTCTGCTCAGCCCCTGATTTGATTTAAAGCCACATTATCTGTTTTTATGAATGTGAATTATGTTGATCTGCATCTTGATCTAAGAGGACTGGCTATATAAAGCTGAGTTGCATGGGTTTGGTGTTTAGTCGTTTAGTCGTGTCCGACTCTTCGTGACCCCATGGACCAGAGCATGCCAGGCACTCCTGTCTTCCACTGCCTCTTGCAGTTTGGTCAAACTCATGTTGGTAGCTTCGAGAACACTATCCAACCATTTCGTCCTCTGTCGTCCCCTTCTCCTTGTGCCCTCTATCTTTCCAAACATCAGGGTCTTTTACAGGGAGTCTTCTCTTCTCATTTGGTGGCCAAAGTATTGGAGCCTCAGCTTCAGGATCTGTCCTTCCAGTGAGCACTCAGGGCTGATTTCCTTAAGAATGGATAGGTTTGATCTTCTTGCAGTCCATGGGACTCTCAAGAGTCTCCTCCAGCACCATAATTCAAACATCAATTCTTCGACATGGGTAAGAGATGGTAAAAAGAAGAGATCCAGCAGGCTTAGGTATACAACTTGCCTCAGGGATTGGTAAGAACACTTGAAAACCAACTTTGTCATTTCAGGCTGATTCTTGGAGCACTACCATGGGTTGCCTAGATAACAATATACTAAGCTGGCCATGCAAACTGACCATTGGTGTCACAGTAGAGACAAAGGGAACTCTACACAACATTCTTAGTTGGAAATGCAAGAATGGGGAAGGGAAGACTGCATCAAGTCCACACTCTTGGTCACACTTCTTAGCTGTAGGAAAAGTCCCAAAGGGCTGAAAATTCATATTTGCCACCTAGAAGGTGAACTTTGCTCACCCAAACCCTTCAGATAATATAAGTGTTCCTACCCGTAATTCATCTTCTTTTGGGCCTTCTTCCCATACAACTCTTGTAACCTGAGCTGGAAAGAAAGCGATTTAGAAATAGTTGTATGTACTTGTAATGGTTTTAGGGGTTGCTCGTGCGTAAGTTACCGCCACTCTAGGCTAGGTTGCCTGGTTAAACCTTTTCTGTCTGGACAGCCATTCACTTCGTGGCTGTTCAGTCGCTAGCAGAATCCATCAGTGGGCGTTTCTTGAACTTCTTCCAGCAAAGAAGTTCTTTGACGCCAAGTCTACGCCTACTTTCCCTGTGCGGAAGTCTTCTGCGCAGGGTGGGTGTGGGTAGCGGGAGGACCCGTGCTCTCCCCGCTGGTCTCTGGCGAGGAGTCCTGGAGCCCCCTCGCCGATTCCCCCACCTGCCCCCCTTTATCCCTGGTGTTACGTTGATTTCCTTCCCCAGCTGATGTGTTGCCTCTCTCCCTGCTGGGCCCTTCTCCAGCATCGCTTGGGAGCCTTGCCTCCGCCTCTCGCTCCGATGTCAGTTCCCTGACAGTACTTCTTCCAATCAATGCAGACACTTCCATTCACATTGTGGCATTGGCCCTTCATCAGTGTCTGCCCCCAATGCAAATGTTATTCAACAACATACTGTACTTCCTTTAACTTTCATAGCTAATAGCTGTTGATAGACCTGTGCTCTATGAATATGTAAGGCCCAGCAGATACAGTAGAAGTCTTCTCTAGCCTGATGTTAAAGGCCCTTATGTTTCAACAATGACAAACAGGCAAGCACCTTCTCTCCAGTAATAAGGTGGCATGCTTTCATAATTTATTTGAGATATATTGCTCATAGATCACATTTGGCAAATCTTGCTGGCATGTCACAGTTTAAACCATTAACCTTCAGGTTTCTGCAGCAACAATTTGTGTCTTTTATTTGTAGCAAGCTTTTAATTTGAATTACAAATTCCTTTGTGCTTGACTTATTAGTAGTTTATTGTAGAGTGAGAGCTTGCAGGAGTGAATTACTTTCCAATTTGAACTCTTCAGTATCACCACATTATTGAAATTATGTATATCATCTCCTATAGGCATATCAAGTACACTTTTAAACATTCTAGGAGACAAATTCACAGCCTCAGAGATTATTAAATTGTTGAGTTGTTTATTTGAAGTGTATGTGTATGCCAATGCTGCATAAAGGTGTTTGTAGTGTAATATTCTCATTTACTGTTTTTTGTGTAAGATATGAAATATTTTCATCAACTTGACTTTGTTCAGACCATGAGTACTAGAAGTCTGTTGATCAAGGACACACAGTTGCTTTGAATTTTTGTTTCCAGATTTAAATATTTAAAAACCACATTTAATTCAGTTTAGATTCCCTTTGGATCACCTGCTGCTTGAAATTAAATCAAATTGTTTTAAAATACAAATGTACTTGTTCAGGTAGGAGAAAGAATTCATGCGAGAAATCCAGCCATTACTCTCTTTTTCCTCTCTTAGGACAGTGGCATATCATGGGTTGCTAGCACCTGAGGCAAGACAAGTATCACACCCCCTAACCTTCTCACGAGCATCATGTAGGGCTGCCCCCTGGAGACAACAGGTGGACTCTGTGGCTGCTCCTCATGTAGGTTACCTGCCACCTGCTGGTTGCCTGATTTGCCTTCTTGTGAGCTCCTGGCAGAGCAGCAGCTTCTGCTCCTTGGCAGGCTTGGCAGTGTCAATGAACCTCAGAACCCCAGATACAGCAGGCATAGGAGGAGGGTGGTGGGGAGCAGGCAAAGGCTGAGAAGCAAAGGGCACCTCAGAGCTGCTGCCTCCCGACTACAAGGTGAGGGATAGGAACCTTGCACTGTTACTCTGTGAGCTCCTTCGGGACAGCCTAAACAGCTTAGGCAGCCCATTGGTCCTCCTCTCGCTTGCAGGAGAGAGCATGGCTGGGCATGGGGCTTTATTTGAACAGTGGCGCAACAGGTAGAAGTTGAGGGAAGGGAAGGGAAGGAAGGCAGGATGGTGGTAAACTTTACCTTTCCTTCAGCACTTTCCCTTGACACTGCATGGTCAGAACCGGCTTTCCTGTGTGGCCAAGTTTTGAATCAGGGTCTGTCGCTGCTCCCTCCAATTTTCTGGGTAGTTGCAGCTTGCATTTGATCAGAGTTTTTAAAAAATAATAATTTTTTGTCCTGGGCAACTGCCCCTGTGGCCCCCCCATGCTACGCCACTGTCTTAGCATTCCTATCTGTGATTTTCTCTAGTTCTGTGGTAGTTCTGTTCTGCATTAAGCACCCTATTCTGTACTTTCTATAGCACTGCCTCTGGCAATTAGTTGGTGCATGCTGAGACCCCAATAGGATGGCCACTTACACATCAACCAAAAGAGGAAATTCACCACCAAAAAAGTGAACGAAAAGGATATACATAGTTTGCATATTGTAATATGTCTAGATGCAAATTTTGAGGGAAATACTATAATGTAAACAGAAATGCAAGGTATCTCACCACAGTAGGAAGACTGTGACTGGGTAACCTGTATGTTTGCTCAGTCTGTTGACCAGATGCTAACTGTTGATGGACAACCTCAAAGTCCCTGCTCTCTCTTCTTATGGTTCACCTTTAAACTAGATTTGGATTGGCTAATCCTTTAAATGGAGGGCAACTTCAAACAGTTGAATTATCCACTGAAAGTCTTCTAAAATTAGAACTGCTCTAAGTAGAGTAGGGTGCATGCTGAACCTAGGCCTCAAAGCCGTCAGGCACAGAATACAGTTTGGAGAACTTGGAGTTGCTATACTTTGTATAAATGCCAGTCCCTCTAAATTTGTCTAGTGGAGTACTTTGCAGCTGAACTTCAGTCCCACATTCCTACAAATGAGGTCATGAACCTTGGTCTAAGCCTTAATTTGGCTCTGGTTGCCCTGGCCTCTGTTGGACAACCTTCAGGCACATGTTCTGTTCCTTAATTTTTGGGAAGAAGAAAATCCTTAAGTGAATGGCTGAGCTAAAGGTTGCCTGGCTATTAGAACTGCTGTAAAGTGACAGAACGGGAGGCTGATGGATTGCCAATAGAGACGTGATGGTCAGACAGTGCAGCTACTGCTTGATTCTTCCTCTGCTTCCTGCTTTCCCTTTGCAAGCTGTTGTTCCCCATTGCTTTGCTTCTAGTCAAGACCAGAAATAAGCCATGTCCAAAGAGGAAGGATTTCAAGCAAAAGGCACCTCCTCCTGCCTGCACTTCTGTAATGGAAAACATACTCTCTCCCTGACACTGACTTTACATCTTTAATGTTCATTCATCCCCGAAACTTGGAAGTACATTTCATTTCCTCCCCCTTTTTTGCCATTTAAGGGGGTTTCCTGCAGCTGTACAGCATTTTCCTTTTTGTATGACACTGGCCCACCCACCACCCCCGCTTCTTTGAAAAATAGGGTGTGATGTCAAAGCTTTACAATTTCTTTATCTGTACAAAATGAACCTGAGGCACTTCAACAAGTACTTTCGTGTGTAATCAGAAGGTCTGTTCTGCAACATGTTAACAAGTCTGATGGATGTTCTGAATTGAGTTTTTGAACCAAACAAAAGGAAGCCTGGGAGTGAGGAAGATATAGACTTGCCTTTTAAATATATTTTATTTTCTGTTTTCTGAAATCTTCTTCGTTGAAGCACACTAAGTCAAAGGCCGGTGGATCTGTGTACATTCTGAAAGGTGTTGAAAACGCCTATGATGTCACTACATGAGGGAGATGCATTTTTCAGAGATAACATGCTGTGGGTCATGCCGCACTGTTATGGTCCCACAGACGTGTGTTCTTTTCTTTGTGATAGACAGTATATGTTTCTATCTCTTGTTCACTCTGATTAAAATGCAAGCAAGTAAAGGCAGGTGGGAGGCTAAGTGTACAGTTAGATAATAATGAAATGTATTTTCTGTGTTGCCTAATCCTCTATTGGTAATTAAGACTGTGCCCCACATTTTGAAAACAAATTTCTAATGCTTCTAAATACATGTCAGCAACAGATAGACACTGCCAAAATCTAAAAATGTTCAAAATTAAAAGCTTGATCATCATTAGCACCTGAATTTCACCATTTCCCCTCTCTTTCGTTTACAGATAGCTTACTTGACAGTAAGTACTATAAAATAATTATAAAACCATCCACCCCAAAAAGAAAGCATAAACCAGAAAATAACAATAATTTATATTGACCCACCTTTGTAACAGTATTGTATTCCTAATAGACTTACAAAGTAATATATAGATCTAACTATACTACAGTTAAATTAACTGAAATGTTTTTTAAAATGTTGGATTTGGCTGGAGATGTAACAAAGCTAAGAACACATTTACTGATGTATGATGGGATTGTTGTTTAATTAAGGATTACTGGGAAGAAAATCCACAAAGTGTTAAAGATATCATTAGCTGCAAATCACAAGTGAACTTGACAACAATACTTTTGGGATATTTGCAACATTAGGTACAGAGAAACTCTTGTGTTCTTGTCATACATATGTCATATATACGTTAGTGGCTTAGACCATATTTTGCACTCTCCTCTTTCATCCTCATTAAAAGGTTCTTTACGAACATGAGTTTGACCAAACTGCGGGAGACAGTGGAAGACAGGAGTGTCTGGCATTCTCTGGTCCATCGAAGAGTCAGACATGACTAAACAACTAAACAACAACAATGGTTGTGGCCCTTCACTTTCTGCTTCTGTTCCTGATGGCCTGCCCACGCATTCTTGCCAGCCATTAGAAGGGAATTCCCCTCGACCCGCGGGATCCTGGGGCAGTCTTCCCACCAATGTCAGCTCAAATCAGTGGTCCCCCCTGGAGGGCTCCAATAAAGTTCTGTCCATTTTTAACCCAGATGATTGTCTGCCTTTGTACTCTCTCACCTCACTATAGTATCAGGCCAAGGGGGTTGGGGAGGCACTGTGACTGGGACCACAATATCTGGAAGCTGTAAGTTAGCCACTTTTGTGCTCAGTGAGCTACTGGAGTTTGTTCAGTGCTCGGTCACTGTAGTGCACCTTCTGTCTAGCAAAATGTAAGCAAAAATTGAAAGGCTGTGGCATGGCTAATCCAATCCAATTCATATTGTGCACTTCTATTCTAATTAACCACAATTAACCACAGAACTATTAATATATGAGAGGAGAATAAATTAAACATGAACCAAGAAAATCATTTCTAGGGAATTTCACAAACAGCTGGGTTAATTTCTTTGTTTATTGCTATTCTGTTTAGCATTTCATTATGGTGTGAGGTCAAATATGGAGGAAACATAGTTTCAAATCACATTTGAGACAATTTTGAAATAAATCTAAGGCTTTACATTTGTATACATTTCCACCCTTAAAAATATCAGAAGAACCATAATATGCATACAAACAAGATTTTCTGAAACACCTTAGGGTAAATGAGGTATAATTGGATGGGGGGAGGGGAAACCATTTGCATTAAGATGGAATATGTTAGGAAGCAGTCCTTTAGGGTGAAAGAATCATATGTATTAAATGAAAATGAGCCAAGTCTTTCTCAAAGCAGAGGTTGGAGTCTCATAGGAAAATGATAAAGAAAGAGACATTATACAGAGCTGAAATCTGAAATGTAGAAGTAATCAAATAAATAACAACACCCTGGATAAATGTAATCTTTCTTGAAAGAAGACTTAGTTCTGAGGCTGTTAGTGTTTTCAATTGATTAAACACGGCCTTGACATATTTGGCAACGTGCAAAACTAATGGGGCTGTTTTCCATAGTATCTAGGTGAGTAAGGTCAGACTTAAAGCCCGAAACAAGACAATTCCAAGTCTAGAGTAAATATAAATTGCGGGTTGCAGAGGGCAATCAGAATCATGTAGCAATTTCTCTATATTTTCGAATGTGTGACACAGTTCATTCAACCTAGCTTGCTTACATATTCAGCAACAAAGGAGAAGTTAGAGAGACTGAAGAGGCCTGGAAATTCAAAGCAACTTTTGCAGCCTGAAGTAATTTTAAATCTCTTCATTCAAAGGTGAATACCTCTTGATGGAGAATTTACACATCCATTATTCACCATTCAAGGACTGTAACAACAAGGGATAACCTGCATTTATCCAACAGCCATCTGCAATCAACCACTGCACATCATTATTTGTGAGCTTTTCCATCACATTAAACACATCCCTAATGTAGGCAGTTTGCGATCCCCCCAAATTAAATAATAATAAAAAAATCATACCACATGCTTATTCTGCATCTATAGATTTATGTTAACCTAAGGTTACCAGATGTCCCCGTTTCCCGGGGACAGTCCCCGGATTTACAAATCAGTCCCCATACAAAATCAATTGAAGCTGAAAAGTGTCCCCGGATTCACTGAAACAAATCTGGTAACCTTATGTTAACCTGGACCTTGCAACCACCATCTGAGGCCCTCCTTTGTGTGCCTCCTTCACAAGAAGTCCAGAGGGTAGCAACGCAAGTACAGGCCTTTTCTGTGGTGGCTCCTCATTTATGGAATACTTTTCCCAGGGAGGCTCACCTGGCACCTTCATTAAATATCTTTAGGCACCTGTCAAACATGTTTCTCTTTAACCAGGCTTTTGACTGATTAACACTCTATGTCATTAAAAAAGTGTATGGGGGGATTATTTAGTTTGCTTATGTATTTTGTGTTATCATTTTGTATTTTTCTGTTGTGAACCACCCTGTGATCTTCCGATGAAGTGGGCTATAAAAGTGTAATACATAATAAATCATCATCATTAATAATAATAATAATAATAATAATAATAATAATAATAATAATAATTCATTGTTTATACCCCACCCATCTGGCTGGGTTTCCCCAGCCACTCTGGGCGGCTTCCAATAAAACACTAAAATACAATAACCTATTAAACACTAAAAGCTTCCCTAAACAGGGCTGCCTTCAGATGTCTTCTAAAAGTTTGGTAGTTATTTTTCTCTTTGACATCTGGTGGGAGGGTGTTGCACAGGGCGGGTGCCACTACCGAGAAGGCCCTCTGCCTGGTTCCCTGTAACTTGGCTTCTCGCAGCGAGGGAACCGCCAGAAGGCCCTCGGCGCTGGACCTCAGTGTCTGGGTAGAACAATGGAGGTAGAGACGCTCCTTCAGGTATACTGGACCGGGGCCGTTTAGGGCTTTAAAGGTCAACACCAACATTTTGAACTGTGCTCGAAAACGTACTTGGAGCCAGTGTAGTTCTTTCAAGACCAGTGTTATATGGTCTCGGCGGCCGCTCCCAGTCACCAGTCTAGCTGCCGCATTCTGGATTAGTTGTAGTTTCCGGGTCACCTTCAAAGGTAGCCACACATAGAGCGTATTGCAGTAGTCAAAGTGAGAGATAACCAGAGCATACACCACTCTGGCGAGACAGTCTGTGAGCAGGTAGTGTCTCAGCCTGTGTACCAGATGGAGCTGATAAACAGCTGCCCTGGACACATCAAGTTATGCATATGCATATGCATAAGCATAGGATTTGAGGATTAAACCATGTGCAGTGCATTCCCTCCCACTGAATTGCTAATGATCCTAAAGCTCTCCCATGGTCTGGAAGCTTTAAAACTTTAGGAACCCCTCCTACCTTATGCCCTTTCCCACTCTTTCAGACTGCTGGGAGAGGTGGTATGCCATGTTGCATCCTTAATAAATATCAGAGTTGTAAGGGCTTGGAGCTACATCTTCTCCATGGTATTACCTGGTCTGTGGAATGCTCCAATGGCTGAAACATTTTGGCCCCAGCACTACTCACTTTGTAGTGCTTTGTTAAGATACAGCCTAAAAAAGAGGGGAAAGATACAGCTGGGGGGGGAGGCTTGCTGCATATGCCTCCACACGGTTCTGCCATCTCATTGAATTTTGTCCTAGCATTTAGAAATATTTCTAAAGCATTTGTCACAAGTATTATCTTTTTTGTAGTCTAAATTTGTTACTTTGCATTTTCATCAAGAGTTCTCTTGTCCTTGATAGTGTGAGAGCTCAAGTAGCCTTGGCTCCAGCTTTCATTATTTTATAACTTTTGTTATTTGGATGGGTTTCTCAGACAACAATCCAGTACCCATTTACATGCGACTAAGTCATATTTAACTCAATGGAGCTTACCTCTGTGTAGATGTGCATTAGAATGTGCTGATAACATTGAATGCAATCCACATCTATTAAAATCAAATGCTAATCTTCCTCTTAATTTCAGTGTCACTGTATTATATTCCTGGATTATGGGAAATGCGCAGGTCACTTAATTAGTATGGTCCTGTTAGCTCCACAGCTATCACAGGAAAAAAAAATGTATTTTATAACACAAAGCTATGGTTTTGCAGATCTCTTGATTCACTTTAATGATGTTCCTCTTCATTCCTACGAGGAGAATTTCTGATGGGATGGCCAAATAACAAGACAGACACTGGGACTGGGTTGAACTAGAACCATTTCACTGTCAGGAGCAGGTGTCAGGAATAAATCACATGGAGTACGTGGCATTAATGCTTTATTAGAAGAAACGTGGTCAGCTCAGGAGCACCAGGCCTAACGAGCACGGCAACTCTTATTGGTAGGTCTTAGCCCTATGAGGAAGTTGTGGAGGTTGCAGGTCCCTGTCTTCCCAAAGTTTCCTAAATCTCCTCCTCCCCAGGCTCCTTCCCAAGCAATCTGAGACTACACCAATATATCTGTCTCTGCTTCACCCTCTTCATACCTCTTCAGGTTCTGGGAGATCAAGGGGGAGGGGAGCTTGTCACAGCAGAGGGGGAGACACCTTGGCTTCTTCATCAGTCTGACTCATGTCTGCTTCTTGACCTCCCCCTGTCCTGCTTCCAATTCTGATTCTGATTCTGGACTTCTCTCTGCTGCAGACTCCCTGTGATGGCCTGGGATTCGAACTCGGATGCTGAACCTGAGGATCCCAACCTGCACAGGGTTCCCCGCCTCCAGAACCAGCTGAGCTGGGGCTGGGGCATGAGCCTGAAGAGCCTCACCTGTGCAGGATCCTCAGGTGCAGGCATCAGCTGAGTCTGCTCTGGTTCCTGAGGTGATGGAGGACCCATTGCTTGCAGGTGCTCCACTCTTAGCCCTGTCAGAGGAAGCTGAGGTTGCCTCTGGGTCCGGTAACCCTCCAGCCTCTCCTGAGCTGCAGAGGCTCAGGGCAGAGAGGCGGAGGGAACTAAGTTCCCACAGGAGGAGTGCTTGCCTCCAGGCCAGGAGAGGCAAGTCACCAGAGGATCGCGGCTGCCCTATGCCTCGGGGCAGATAAAAGCCGGCCAGCTCCAGTCACAAGTTGCGGGAGCAACATTGTTGGTTGCTAGTTCCTGCCTGAACCCTGTTCTGCTTTTCTGCCAGAGCTCCTGACCCGTCCTGGCTCCCGGCTTGCATGCCTGTTCCTGACTTCACCTGACTCCCTGCCCTGCACCCAGCTTCAGCTACTATGGACTGCCTCCACGTTGCACCTTTGACTACGGACTGGATTTGGACCTCGCCTCTCGGGTAATGCACAGGACCAGCACACTCCCCCTGCTCCCTCTCCCCTTCAGTTTCCAATACCTTCTTCTTCCAATCTTCTCCCTCTGACCACTCATCGTCATCCTATCACCAATCACTGAGCACTGAGCCTTCTTCCCTTGGGGGTTTCCAGCTGGAGCTTCCCACCATTGCTCTGTGTCCAGCCAGTCCATGACATTTATTTAAGATTAAACTCATTAAACCCCTGTAGAGGCGGAAGCCTATTGGTGTGGGAGTAAACCTCAGCCTGCATGAAACTTCAGCCACTAGGGCAACTAAACTGCTGCTACAAGCACTGGAAGAACAGCCATCCAGCCTGCCTGCCACTCCCAGGGCACACAATGGAGAACTCTTGCCAATCAGTGTAGACCAGAAGCAGCCAACTTGGTGCCTTCCAGATGCTGGTGGAATATAACCCCCATCACTGAACCCTGTCCTTTTACCATATTGTCTTGGGATGGTGGGAATTGTGGTCCAACAATGTCTGGAGGGCAACACACTGACCACCACTGTAGACAATACTTGTTCTTTACTGTTGCTACTCTCCCTGGGATCTTAGGGTGAAGGGGAAATAATAAATTGATGATGGTGATGGTGATAATGATGATTACAATTGACAGACTTGGTATAAACTAGTTTTCTATGTTCTTCTTTGACACCCCAACAAGGCATCATCACAATGCTTTATGTATATGAGATGTTGGTTATTCAAGCTGATATGCCAATGCCTCAAAATGTTCCACATAACAACAGCATATTTTAAACATAACCAAGGATAGCAACAGCTGACTATCACTTGGAGAACCTAAACTGTTTTCAGCATCTCACTAGTACACACAAGGCCAGTTGTGTTACTAGGGTAACATGTATCGAAGTATTCAAATACCTTTCAAGGTTGAGAGGCTGCCTATTATCTCACTGTCATTGTCCTACCAATCAAAAACTTGTCCCTGTACAAAGGGAAATAATTGCTTGGATAGCATTTGAAATATTTTTTCATCGCTTTTTAAATTTTATGTTTCTTTTTTATTAGATCAATCATTACTTCTACATAAAGATTCCCTTTGGTTCCATCACCCATCACTCAGATTCTGCATATCATGTCTAATGTAGGTTGTGTAATGTGAATGGAAACAAAAATGTCAGATTTAGATCTCAGAGTCCATTTGCACAAATGCTAGATTCACAGCAGACCATCTGTTCTTCATCTCTTCATGAGCACAGTTGACTAATGTGCCCATGATGAGAAAAAGCTACCCGTTTTCCAGCCATGTTGGTTGTTTCAGTGGCAGGTTGCCAGTTTCTGTCATGACCACACATTCACCGCAAGTAGGGAATTGCCACGAGCTGAATCAAAAAGTGTCAACCACAAACCGAGCAACTGTAGGAAGGAGCCCTTACTATATTTTAAAAAAAATGCCTTGCCTTACCTTGAGGAACGTCTACACCCACATCATAAGAAAATAAAAAGAGCCCTGCTGGATCTGGCCAGGACCCATCTAGTCCATCATCTCACAATGGCCAACCAGATGCCTGTGAGACACCCATAAGCAGAATTTGTGATTTTCCAAGTAACTAGTCTGCAGAGGCATACTGCGTCCAACAACTGAGAGAGAACACAGCCATTGTGGCTAGTAGCCATTGAAAGCCTTCTCCTCCTTGAATATTCTAATCCTCTTATAAAAGTTCTTCACTGGGTATCTGTGTCATCAGAAATAAGTCGAGTGGTGACCAATGGTGATCAGCTATGGCAGCTCAGTTATGGAATGTCCTCTCCAAAGAGTTATGCCTGCCTGGTACCTACTCCATTGTCCGTTTGGTGCCAGTTGAAAATCTTTCTATTCTCCCGGACTTTAACTGCTTTCCCCCCTTCATAATTTAAAGAAGGGCAGATTTGCTGTGTATTTTAACATATTGATTTAAAGCATTTTAGTGCCTTTTGTATTTGCATTTGTCTTACTGAATTTTGCTTTAATTTGAATTGTAAAACATTCTAGGATAGTATTATGAATGTTTACACGAAATACTACTAAGGAATGGATGCCCCAGCCTGCCAAGTCTAGCAATACAATTCCTGGGGTGCGGGGGTAGGCAGACTCTTGCAGATCCATAGCAGAGAAGTGCCCACTCACCTTACTTATTCAAGCAAGAATTGGCCTGCTATTTCCTGTGGAAACTTGCTGGGAATAACGTCCCTTACAGAAATTCTGCCCATAGCTTCTAAGGAATGTTATTGGGAAATTGAGTATCTTTTTAAAGTGGTATTCAATTCCCAGCAACAAAAACAAAGATAGAGCCCGAATCAGCTACTCCTGGGAGAAACAGTTGGTGCAGCGTAAACACCACTCTTAATATGAAAATAAACTGGCATTTACCATAATGCTAGGTCTCGTTTTTCTAACAGTTAATCAAAATGAAATGAAAAACAATATTATAGACTAGTATCTTATGCGTCTGCTGCCATGTGGGATATCTTCAGGGGAAGAAAAGTCTAAGGAGTAAACCCTACACAAATATAGGGTGGAGTCCCTAAGACGGTTGGATGGTGTCTTGTACGCCTCCTTCCAGCAACTCCTGCAGCCAAGCTTGTGTCAAATGTATTGCTCTGCTTTCCTTTGGACCACATTGGCAAGGCCAAGAGGGATGGGTCTTGTAATATGGGCAGCCCAGGACCTCCATATATACTGCCAGGCTTGCGTCCCAGGAAGGTCACTTCAGTGCTGCTAACACAGTGGTTTGACATCACCCCTGGAGGCACACTCCATTGCCCACAACTGCATTTGGAAATTTGCATCGGTATATATGAATATGTACATCAGATGGTGAATAACTGTGTCTAGCCCCCCCCCCCCGATGAAGGCAGTGTTTAAATGACCACTTACACTGAGGTGACACCAATGCAGTTAGTGACAAAATTGTTCCCTCTGGGGCTACGCATCATGTAGCAGAGATTGGTATTTAAATAGATATAAGATACAACTGAAAACCAGTGTAAAGGTGAATAGTGAGATGGCAGGAGGGAGAGGGCTTTTTGTTACCTTACTACTTTAACAAAAAGACACAATCAATAAGCAGTTATTCCATAGTTCATAGATATCACTTATTGGCCACTCCTGATCATGAGAGGGAAAAGTACCCTTCAGTCTACACAAATTGCAATGACAATGACTGCTTTTGGGACATAGAGTGAAATTAACTTCTAGGTTATCCCCGTCAAGGGCCATTAAGTCCTGAACTATGAGGGACACTGTGAACAAGTCATATTTTAGCCTCCCCTGAGCACAAAGGAGGCAGGTTCTGCTCTGTCCCTCCAAACCCTGACCTTCACTGAAATTTATGTGGAAATGAAAAGGGGAAAAGAAGGCTGCAGCCCTGCCAAACTCTGATGATGTGACTCATTTTAATTATTGGTATTTGGAAATTAAATGGCCTAAGGCTTGTTTGGCAGTTTGTTTCAGGCAAAAGAATGATTTAAGCTGGCTCCAGCATTCTAGTACCTTTTTACAGCAGGTGTTGTGTGAGGCACTCATTTTTCTTTTTGCAGAATGTCCTTGTAAGCATAATAACAATTAGGAAGGTAGGCCTTCGAATCAAGATCACCTCTTCTCTCTGACATTCCTCCTTGGGGCTACTTCATTACTTATAATTTTATCAACAAACTTCCCACCAGCCCATCTTTAAAAGTGGTTTTGAATAATAACACCATATGGCTCCTTTAAGAGCAGAGTGTCTAAGGGACTGCACCAATAATGCTGAATAATGAGCTAACTGAATTTCTTTTCCCATCAGCGCATTCTTCTCACCGCTCAGTATGCTCAGAATGTTCATTAGCAATGACAAAAAAGAGTGTTCACGTGATTTCGCATAGAAGAAGAGTTGGTATTAAATGAGGTTAAATTAAATTATCTCATTGTATATCCATGTTGTTCTCCTGGCTAAAGGTCTGATCTAGATCTGGTTAAATTTCAGATTTTAATCCTATCCCTTTTCAAAGGCCCTGCTCCTCTCATTACTTTCTATCTTCATCAAACCATAGTGTACAGTTACATCCAAACTGTGGTTTAAGCAGTCCCTCCAAACCAGGACTGAAAAACAGTTTGATTCCTGGTTTGCAGTCTTCATTTTGAGGGAATCACCTTGCTGGTTCAGACGTAAGAACATACCATGGTTTTAGTAAGGCAGAGGACTGTATTCAACCAAACAGTTGTGCTAGCGGAAGCCAGCACAACGATTCCCACAAGTGCAATAGAAATCCCCTCTCCTTCCCCATGCCATCTCCAAATCTGCTCCAGAAGGTTGGTACAAGAGGCACTTTATCAGACTGATTGAATAAGCTTTATATCAAATGGGTGGTTTACATTCACCACATTGTTTAAAAATGCTTAACTCATATATCAGACCCTACTATTCATTTGAGACTTGAACCCCTGACTGCAAGCTTTACAAATAATCTGGGGTTTTTGCTCTGCTCCCCCCCCATATGGATTCACTAAAGAATACTCTCTATTGCATTGCATCTCTTGCACTAAGATATCTTATGTTGATTGGCTGAGCTTGTGTGATGACATGGAATGTTCATAAACGTTTCAGTTGTTTAGGACCATGTTGTCTGAATGTTTGCAGTCCAATATCTATGAGGGAGGGAAAACTTATCCATTTGACTGGGACTTAAGCTCTACACATGTCATAGATGAAGGAGGGTGTTTATGGGGAAGCCTGTGGACAAGGAAGCTATAATAGGGAGCAAGACCACTAGGAAGCCCATAGACACTTAAGAAAGGTACAGAATAGGCAATTGATTGAGAAATGGGAACCTGAGGGAAGGGTGGAATGATGGACTATTATTTTTTTAAACATAGAAAATGTTAATTTATACTTTTATTTCTATTTATTTATAAGGAACTCTTCCAGAGAGGAATAGAGAGCAGTAGTGATGGGTGGAAAAGAGATGGATGAAGGGTATACCAGCCATCACTGAACAGAAACATCTTTGTGACACGTTGCAAAACCCCTTTATTTGTACTATCTTTTGTAAGACTAGCAATTCAAATACCTTCTTGTCTGCCCCCTAGAAACTTGAGTGCCTAGAAATTAGAAATATTTAATAAACTCTGATATCTGGCACTTAAAATTCTGAACATACAGTAGCTTCTAAACAATTTATGCTGGTGGTGATGAATAAATTCAAATATTTTCCCAGCTACCTCATAAGCTTTCAGTGCTTGTAGTAAACAGGTAATCTCTTAGAAATATATTGGTTTTTCTTATATTTACCTTAAATCTACTTCGTTTTCATGTTTGTTACTTACCACTAGTTAAATACACAAAATATTTTTTCTCTCAGAAACTAACAGTGTAATCCAATACAGTGGTACCTCTGGTTACGAACTTAATTTGTTCCAGAGGTCCGTTCTTAAACTGAAACTATTCTTATCCTGAGGCGCGCTTTCGCTAATGGGGCCTCCGGTGTGTGATTTCTGTTTGCATCCTGGGGCAAAGTTCGCAACCAGGAGCAACTACTTCCGGGTTAGCGGAGTTCGTAACCCGAAGCGTTCGTAACCAGAGGTACCACTGTACAGATATAATCAGAAATTATGTCCCATTGAGTTCAAGAGTATACATGCAGCCTTGGATTAAACAAGGACTGTACATGAATCAGTCTCAGAATTTTTGAGCAGGAAGAAAATTGACCTGGCCTTGAAATGCTGAATTATAAATTATAAAGACTAAACATATCTGAAGAGTTAGGTAATGCGCCCAAGTACTGTTGTGATCATTCTGAATTGCCACACTTTGGGTGAAAACAGATTTAACAAAGAAGGATAAATTCTGCAAAGTGGGAATTGTAAAAGCTAAGCTACTATTGTTTGTCACAATTGAAAAGCAGTATAATAAGTCTTACATTCCACAAGGAATTATCTGCAGATTCTTCAAGAGTTTTAACTCTCCTACAGAATACTAGAGTTCCGAAGAATTTTCTAGTGGCCTTTATTTTTCTAAAAATGCTACTTATACCCTGTCAGAAATGTTTGAGCATGGCAGAAGGCTAAATGTTCACTGCATTCATCAAATGGATCATGAATGCTATCAGCTCCAATGGTACTGATTGTTAGGTGAAGGAGAGATGTTGACTTATATTAAGCCAAGCACCAAGCACACATTGTTAGGGTATCCACTCATCTCTTGAACCTATAGCAGGTCAATTGGTCTCACACTGTTGAGGGTGGAGGAGGGTTCTCAGGCCACAGAGAAGAGCCTAGACACAAAGGTTGTAACCATTTTATCTCTCTCCCCTCGCTTTCCCTTTAAAAACAGCATATTGTGAAATTACTGAAGGCCGCATACAGCATACTATTAGAATGGGAGATGAAAGATGAAGAGGTAAAATCAGTTATGATTAAATGGGCACAAGATGTAGGCCACAATATTATGATGGAAGATTGGGGGAAATTATGGAAAACTGATTTAAAATTCACAGATTGTTCCCTATTGAAGGAGAATTACATGAAGATGATGTACAGATGGTACACGACACCAGTGCAGTTAGGGAAAATGTACAAAACTAGTTCAAATATATGTTGGAAGTGTAAGGAAAAGGAAGGGACATTTTATCATATGTGGTGGGATTGTAATGTAATTAAAAAAATTTGGGAAATGATATACAACGAATTGAAGAAAATGTTCCATTTAACATTTGTTTAAAAACCTGAAGCATTTTTGTTAGGGATTGTAGGGAAAGATCTGCCAAAAAAGCTGGAAAACATCTTTATGTATGCGACAACGGCCACGAGAATTCTAATAGCACAAGGATGGAAGACTGAAGAAACCCCAACTAAAGAATCATGGCAAGAAAAATTGATGGACTATGCAGAACTGGCAAAACTGACATATAAGCTATGGGACAAGGATAACTGTGACTTTAAAGATGAATGGGAACCTTTTACAAAGTATCCGAAGATGCAACAAAGCGAACTGGACTCATTGGCTGGCTTGGAATAAACATTCACAAACTTTTTATTGATAATAATCAGCTAAATAGTTTGAGGATCTATACAACTTTGTAACATGCAGAAAACAGCATTCTCAGAGAAATCAAAGACTGGAACTGAGGGAAGCCGGGGGGTGGGGGTGGGTGGGTTTTGTGTGGGAGGGTGGGGGGAGGGAGGAAAAATGGGGGGGGAATAAGGATGATATGTTTCTGGATAATATGTTTTGTTTTAATTTTGAATAATAATAATAATAAAAGGCATATCCAGCAAATCAAAGTAATATGCAAAGGTTCTGTCATGATTCTATCAATGCTGATGGATAAGGTACAGGAAATGAAATCGGATTAATTAACGGAGTTGAGTTCAATTTCAATTGAAAAATTAATCGCACTTTCCAATGGCGAAAGCTCCACAAACAAGGGGCAACGTGACAGAATGAAAATTAGTCCTCCTTGCAATCATTTAGATACCAGCTTTCCTAGTCATTGCAGTTATAAAGCAATGAAGTGCTAGCTGGGTGCATTTTCACTGCAAATACTGGATTCCTCCCACAATCTGAAGGAAAGATGTTTGCACCCCCCCCCCCCAACTATACGTCCATCCATGCTCAGGTCAAGGGAAGTAATAATACTGCTTTGTTTTGCCTTGGTTCAACCACATCTGGAATACTGTGTCCAGTTCTTGGCACCACAATTTAAGAAGGATATTGATAAACTAGAACGGGTGCAGCGGAGGCTGGCCAAGATGATCAAGGGTCTGGAAGCCAAGTCTTATGAGGAATAGTTGAGGGAGTTGTGTATGTTTAGCCTGGGAAAGAGGAGACTGAGAGGAGATATGATGACCATCTTCAAATATCTAAAAAGCTGTCACATGAAATATGAAGCAAGCTTGTTTTCTTCTGCTCCAGAGAGTAGGGCATGTACTAATGGATTCAAGTTAAAAGAAATTAGATTCTGACTAAACATCAGGAAGAACTTTCTGGCAGTAAGAGCTGTTCAACAGTGGAACAGACTCTCCTAGAAGGTGGTGGACTCTCTTTCCTTGGAGGTTTTTAAGCAGAAGTTGGATGGCCATCGGCCCTGAATGCTTTCCTTGAGATTTCTGCATTGCAGGGGGTTGGACTAGATGACCCTTGGAGTCCCTTCCAATTCTACAATTCTAAATTTCTATTATTCTATCATACTGCTCCAAATAAAGACTCAGCTCTACACTCCACACAACAGGATGTAACAAAATTCAGATTGAGATTATTTCTAGGAGAAACCAAAGGTGGAAACTACAGTGGAGAAGTGGGTGGGTGGAATCAGAAATGTTTAACCTTTTCTTAGCTGACTGCTTCTACATTCAAAATTGCCCCTCCCCCCAAGCTGCCTGCTTCTCACACATTTGTAAAAATAGTGTGAAGCATGGCTGATGGGGAGGGTTATTCGTAATGGAGAAGCATGAAAAGGTTAAGCATCCCTCCCCATTCACTGCCTCTTCTCTGCTCCAAATCTTCCTCCTGATCTTGCTTTTTCCTAGGGCAAGCTGCAATTGGGTTTTTGTTACATGTTTTGGATCATGCTGCTGGTAGTATATACCCAGTGTGCTTGCACAAAGTGCAGTTCTTGATAGCTGAATCCAAGGGGCACCTCCACAGTCTCACATCCCCCACCTGTGCCACCAGAAAAGAATGGAGAAGAGGTTGCAGTGGACTCTGGATTCCAGTAAGATCCAGTAAGAGAGCTTGCAGGGCAGCAGCTGAAGAAGGAACAAAAAGGGTTTTCTCGTGTGTGTGTTTCTTTGTGGCTGATTAGCTGCTCTCCCTGTGCAGAGGTCAGAGGGGGCAGGGTTTCTGTTGAGGCAGGTGATTAGCTGTGGGAGGAGCTTATCAGAGCTTGCAGGGCAGCGGCGCGTGCCTAGTGGCGTGCGCAGTTTCATCCATCTTTTAGATTTAGGGGAGCTAGTCTCAAACGTTTGTTGGGGGAGACCTAGGCTTTTTTTGGGGGGGGGAGTTATTTGTCCTGTCTTCACGCTTCTTATGATGGAGGACCGCTGTAGCCACCCCCAATGACACGTTCTCAAAATGGAGGGTGAGGGAACAGCTGCAGTTGCCTGCGGTTCCTGCGCAATGTTTGCCATCTTGCCAAAGGTTGCAGGCAGCTTTACCTGCAGCAATTGCATGTTGATTGCCCTCTTAGAAGACAAAGTCCAGCAACTGGAGGAACGTGTAGCTACGCTTCAAAGAATTAGAGAGCTGGAGCTCTTCTTGGAAGCAACAGAGCACACCGTCTCTACCAAGGAGGAGACAGGGGACTCCCCTGAGAAGGAGGCTAGTTCACCAACACAGGAGCCAGATATATGGAGAAATGTGACTCAAAGAAGTAGGAGGCCCAGGGTTCGCTCTGATTGTTTAGAAATACACAATCGCTTTGAGGTCCTCTCCCCTAGGCATGGAAGACGAAGAGCAGACTCCATTTGAGGATCTCTCCCTCATTACAGTCGATCAGGTATATGAAGACAAGCAGCAAAGTCAGTCCTCAGGGAATGTGCAGGCGACCTTGGAACGGACAGCTCACGGAAGAACCCTGACCAAACCTAAGAGGAGGCGTGTAGTGGTGATAGGGGATTCCCTACTGAGGGGAACAGAAGCAGTGATCTGTGGGCCTGACAAGATGTCTCGGGAAGTGTGCTGTCTCCCCGGGGCTAAGATCCAAGATGTAACTGAACGACTGCAAGGAATCATAAAACCCACTGACAAATACCCCTTCCTCTTGGTTCATGTGGGAACCAATGACACTGCAAGCAATAGCCTCCAGAAGATCAAAAGAGACTACGAGGCTCTGGGCAGGAAATTGAAGCAATTAAATGCACAAATTGTCATCTCATCTGTCCTCCCAGTTGAACGACGTGGCCGAAGGAGAGAGGGAAAAATAGTGGAAGTGAACAGCTGGCTTCGCAAATGGTGTAAACAGGAACGGTTTGGATTCTTAGATCACGGACTGCAGTTTCTTGAAGATGGACTTCTGGCAAGCGATGGGCTGCACCTCACAACGGTTGGGAGGAATGTTTTTGCCCAAAATCTCAGAAACCTTATCAGGAGGGCTTTAAACTGACTAATGTGGGGGAGGGAGACAGTGCTCCTGAAGGTAGGAGTCTATCAATTGATGAAGATGATCATCCAAATGTCATAGACCAAATGGAGCAAACAGCACGCAGACCTAGTGGTGGTAAGAAAAAATTCTTAAATAAGAGACACGGGGGAATGATGAATGGACTTCAATGTCTGTACACTAATGCGCAAAGCATGGGAAATAAACAAGATGAGCTTGAGCTCTTGGTACAGCAAACTAAATATAACATAATAGGCATCACTGAAACCTGGTGGGATAAGTCCCACGATTGGAATGTAATAATGGAGGGATACAATCTATTTCAGAGAAACAGACCAGACAAGAAAGGAGGAGGAGTGGCGTTATATGTCAGGGATGTGTATACCTGTGAAGAGATCCAAGATTTAGAACCTCAAAGCCAAAGTGAGAGCATTTGGGTCAAAATTAAGAGAGAGAAGAATAACAGTGACCTCATTGTGGGAGTTTACTATAGATCCCAAAGCCAAACGGAGGACATAGATGATGCCTTCCTGGAACAGATGGCCAAGCATGCAAAAGGAAGGGAGATAGTAATAATGGGGGACTTCAATTACCCGGATATGTGTTGGATGTCAAACTCAGCCAAGAGCATAAGGTCAAACAGATTCCTCACTGGCCTTGCAGACAACTTCATTGTCCAGAAAGTGGGAGAAGCAACAAGAGGAACAGCCATTTTAGATCTGGTCCTAACCAATGTTGATGACCTGGTTAGTGGGGTAGAAGTGGAAGGATCATTAGGCGCGAGTGATCATGCTCTTCTGAAGTTTACTATACAGCGGAAAGGAGCAGCCAAGCATACTAGGACTCAATTTCTTGACTTTAAGAAAGCCGACTTCATAAAACTTAGGGAAGTGCTGGGTGAGATCCCATGGACAGTAATACTAAAAGGAAAGGGAGTTCATGATGGCTGGGAGTTTGTTAAGAGGGAGATAGTAAAAGCACAACTTCAGGCAATACCAATGAGACGGAAACATGGAAGGTGCCTAAAGAAGCCAGGGTGGCTATCTAAAGAACTTTTAACTGAGTTAAGATTAAAAAAGGATGTGTACAAAAAATGGAAAAGGGGGGAAACCACCAAAGAGGAATTCAAACAAATAGCCAGCACGTGTAGACACAAAGTCAGAAAAGCTAAAGCACAGAATGAACTCAGGCTTGCTAGAGAGGTTAAAAGCAACAAAAAAGGCTTTTATGGGTATGTTCGTAGCAAAAGGAAGAACAAAGAAACAGTGGAGAAGATGGTGAAATGCAAACAGGGGACACAGAAAGGGCTGAACTCCTCAATGCCTTCTTTGCCTCAGTCTTCTCCGATAAAGAAAACAATGCCCGACCTGAAGAATTTGGAGCAAATGATTCAGCAGAGGAAACACAGCCCAGAATAACTAAGGAGATAGTACAAGAATACTTGGCTAGTCTAGATGTATTCAAGTCTCCAGGGCCAGATGAACTGCATCCAAGAGTATTAAAAGAATTGGCAGATGTGATCTCAGAACCACTGGCAGTCATCTTTGAGAATTCCCGGAGAACAGGCGAAGTCCCGGCAGACTGGAGGAGGGCAAATGTTGTCCCTATTTTCAAAAAGGGGAAAAGAGAGGACCCAAATAATTACCGCCCAGTCAGTCTGACATCAATACCAGGGAAGATTCTGGAGCAGATCATTAAGCAAACAGTCTGTGAGCACCTAGAAAGGAATGCTGTGATCACCAATAGTCAGCATGGATTTATGAAAAATAAGTCATGTCAGACTAACTTGATCTCGTTTTTTGACAGAATTACATGCCTGGTAGATGAAGGGAACGCAGTGGATGTAGCCTGCCTTGATTTCAGCAAGGCATTTGACAAGGTGCCCCATGATATTCTTGTAAAGAAGCTGGTAAAATGCGGTCTTGACTATGCTACCACTCAGTGGATTTGTAACTGGCTGACTGACCAAACCCAAAGGGTGCTCATCAATGGTTCCTCTTCATCCTGGAGAAGAGTGACTAGTGGGGTGCCACAGGGTTCTGTCTTGGGCCCGGTCTTATTCAACATCTTTATCAACGACTTGGATGATGGACTCAAGGGCATCCTGATCAAATTTGCAGATGACACAAAACTGGGAGGGGTGGCTAACACCCCAGAGGACAGGATCACACTTCAAAACGACCTTGACAGATTAGAGAACTGGGCCAAAACAAACAAGATGAATTTTAACAGGGAGAAATGTAAGTATTGCACCTGGGCAAAAAAAAAATGAGAGGCACAAATACAAGATGGGTGACACCTGGCTTGAGAGCAGTACATGTGAAAAGGATCTAGGAGTCTTGGTTGACCACAAACTTGACATGAGCCAACAGTGTGACGCGGCAGCTAAAAAAGCCAATGCAATTCTGGGCTGCATCAATAGGAGTATAGCATCTAGATCAAGGGAAGTAATAGTGCCACTGTATTCTGCTCTGGTCAGACCTTACCTGGAGTACTGTGTCTAGTTCTGGGCACCACAGTTCAAGAAGGACACTGACAAACTGGAACGTGTCCAGAGGAGGGCAACCAAAATGGTCAAAGGCCTGGAAACGATGCCTTATGAGGAACGGCTAAGGGAGCTGGGCATGTTTAGCCTGGAGAAGAGGAGGTTAAGGGGTGATATGATAGCCATGTTCAAATATATAAAAGGATGTTACATAGAGGAGGGAGAAAGGTTGTTTTCTGCTGCTCCAGAGAAGCGGACACGGAGCAATGGTTCCAAACTACAAGAAAGAAGATTCCACCTAAACATTAGGAAGAACTTCCTGACAGTAAGAGCTGTTTGACAGTGGAATTTGCTGCCAAGGAGTGTGGTGGAGTCTCCTTCTTTGGAGGTCTTTAAGCAGAGGCTTGACAACCATATGTCAGGAGTGCTCTGATGGTGTTTCCTGCTTGGCAGGGGGTTGGACTCGATGGCCCTTGTGGTCTCTTCCAACTCCATGATTCTATGATTCTATGATCCCTTCAAAACCATCTGACAGCCTCCAGAGGCCCTGCACAATCTTGCCACAGCCTTACGACTCTAGTAAACAAAGTTTCAGTGGGGATGGCAAGGTGGGGTGGTGGCGGCGGCAATTGCGCAAGGCGGCACCTTCCAGTTTTACCTTCAGGGGAGACACTGCTAGCTTTGACTCATTGTGCAGTGATTTGCAATAGGGTGGCATCTCAGCTATGGAATTCCCTTCCGTCAGACCAGTTTTGGAGCTCCTCCCAATCCGCTTTGGACATTTTGACAGTATGGTCAGTTGACACAAATTCAGAGGGGAAAAATGGAAGTGCATTCTAAGTGCACTCCCAAATATTTCCTTTCCTCCTTTGTAACCCAGATTGAACTCCATCTGGCCTGCAAAGGAAGACTTCTGCCGAAAGCAGCAACCCCCACTCTGGGCAGGGATTGGCTGCATTACAATGATCTCAATGGGGAATTTAAACTGTTGATGCACAGGAACATTGTTCCTTTTCAGGTGCAGCTCAAGCTGTGCCTGCAAAGGGAGATCCTTTGTATCAAAGGAATTCTTTGATTTGAAGGAATAATCCAGAGGGCAATGTAAATGCATTCCTGGTTCTTCATTTGCACCAAAATACTAACGCCTTTTGAATTTGATGTATTCTTTTGATTGCTCTGCAGGAAAAGGTGGCTGTGATGTGCCCAAAGCAGCCTGGCAGGCCACTCTCTAAGGTCTACAGGGCAGAAGTTCCCTCTGCCGGCCAAGAGGTACACCACGTGCCATTGTTTTCACCCGGAGTTTTGTTGGGTGTCTGATATGCTTCGGCCAGTTGCTGCTGTATGTTCTGGTTTGATATTAACCTGGTTTTGATTGCTGTATTTTGTTTTTATCCGTTTTAATGTATAATCAGCTGTATTTGTTAGCTGCTGCCTAGCGGGACATCTTCAGGAGAATTAAAGGCTAAGGAACACACTCTACACAAATCTGGAGTGGAGTCCCTAAGGCAGTTGGATGGTGTCTTGTAGGTCTCATTCTGGCAACTCCCACAGCTAAGGTGGTGCCAAATGTATTCCTTTCCTTTGGACCACATTGGCAGGGCTGGGAGGGTGTGTATTGTCATCTGGGCAGCCCAGGACCTCCATGCACACTGCCAAGGCTTGTGCCCTGGAGAGGTCACTTAATGCAGCAAAAACAATGCAGGAAGCAGCAGTTATGAGTTACTAGTCTCTACAACCATAACAGGCACAATGATTCTCGAGTGGGTTGACTTCTCCCCCCGAGGTGCACCCCATTGACTCTTGGAACAGATGGATGCCAGCAACAACAACAAACGCTGTATTCGTAGTTCACCATGATATCACACAAGGCATGGTAGGAATCACGTGTGTGTGTGTGTGTGTGTGTGTGTGTGTGTGTGTGTGTGTAGTGAGAATTCCCTCTGTAGCTCTCAGCATTTGCTCCCAAAATACTACCACCAGCTTTAGGGTGCAAGACGTTATTAAACAATTGTCAAGATCTCCCATTCATTTCATCACCCCACTTCTGGAACATATAACATACAAAGGAGGTTGCAAAGTGGTTGCTTGCCTCCTTCGCACTCCCTTGAGTCCTTCTGACACAACTGCTTCATCATTGTTGCTTATGCCCTTGCTCCGCCAGCAATTGGCGTTAATTTTGTTCTAAGTACAGTTCATCTTCTATCTCTACCTTCGAGCCTTATAGGCAATCTATTGTAATTGTAGCTTTTATATCATCTTGAGGATGCCCTTCACCTTGGTTTTACCCATATTTCTTTGTTCATCTTGTTTTCCCATGTGATACCAACTTAATATCTTTCCAGCATTGCTCTGCAGTTCAAAGCTTGTGCTCTTTCTTATCTTTCAAAAAGGAGAAGAAAAAAGGGAAAGGAAAAAGGACGCTTAATCTGTCTCCAGTACAAGATTGACACATTCAGGTCCAGAATGCCTTCTTAAAACAAAGGACAGGAAATATATAACTATAGAAATATTGCCCCCCTATGAGCTACACTATGAGTAGGCAACACTTTACAGGCCACAAGCTGACTGCTTATTTAGAGTTTTCCTCGAAACTTCAGGTAACTTCCCAGGAAACTGTGGCCTTTGCTGCATTTTACTTTCTAGCTGGCTATTTCATTGTCTTACACTGGAAGGTAAAGGAAGTAAAACAGGGAGGAAATTGTGTGTGTGGCTGCTAGGAAACTGCAAGCATCTCCTGGTCTTCCCATCATAGGCTGCAATTCAGTCAGTCAATGTGTGTTTCTTCAATGGTTCCATTTCAACGGCATCCACTTCTGAAGGCAGAGAAAACTGCCTTATGCCAGGCCATACTATCTAGCACAGTACTGTCTACTTGGGCTGGTTACAGTTGAGGGCAGAGGAGGGAACTCAGGCAAATGTATTTCAAAGAATCTGCTACCTCATGCTTTTAACAAGAGGTACAGTATTTGTAATTCAACCAGATACCTTTGGTACACAAAACACACCTGTATCACTTACTTGTGGTCCTTCCTTTCCTTATGTGGTGCACATCAGTGGTGCAACTGGCTCTAGGAAAAAAGTTAAGGAACCCTTCCAATTTTTGCCTGCATTTTCTTTTTGCATGCATACAGCGTTTCACTAGAATATAGCCTGCAAGAAGACATAGAGACACACTTGTGTTATTGTGTAGAAGCAACACACACAGTTCTCAGCATTTGCTCCAATCCAGTAAAAAGTTACTTATAGACAGTGCTTTTTTCTTAAAAAATGTTTACAGGTACTCTCATTTTCCTACTCATATTGAAATACTGCCTCTTAATGAGGCCAAACTTAGATTCACAAAATGTTTAGGGGTATGCGTGTGTGCCCCCCCCGAAGAAAACAACAACACTGCTTATAGAAGCTGTGGCATCCAGGCCCTGCAATTCAAATTTGAACCCAGGACATCCATGTCCAAGTCCACTGTTCAACACACAGGACCAATTTAACTCCTTATCATTGCATTTAGTTCAAAGATTTACTCTTCCCATTGTTCACTTTGCCCCTCTCCCCCTCACTCCATATTACTTGTTAAGTCACAGTGTCAAGGAGGTCAGGGACAAAATCAAGGCCAGCTTATTTGCATTCACCAAATGTCACCACACAACCTTCCATTAAAAAGCAAGTGTTTTATATATAGTAGTAGAACTTTGGTATAATATGAATACAGTCAACATCTTAACATGAGAAACAACAATTTATGTTTAAGATAAAAGGAGCCTAAGATCAAAGGAATGCATAATAGTTACAAATGTAAGAAAAGTGTTATAGTTTTCACCTTTGGGAGAACCTATGGCTGGCTAAGCAAGTGCATTGTGTAGTTGAAATGCAGCTGAACACAGTTCACATTTTTATCATATTATAGATAAGACATAGGCTACAGCCTTGACCAGATTATTTACAAGGAATGTGACAGAGAAGATTGAAGGGCCTGTCATCCTTGCACTGTATACTGCACATTGTCCTTCCATCAAGCTGAGATCTCATGAATGAATTCGTATTATGCAGTCTAAAGAGAAAAATATATTTGATTAGAATCAGCCGGCTAAAATTAGCCACTGAATTAAACAAGTCTATATAACACATTTGCCTTCATGAATCGAAAAGCCAAGCAACACACTTATGGAGTATGTTGGTATCACTGACACATACAATGAGACTTCTTTAATATATTATTATATATTATATTTAATATATAACACACTATATGCATATATAATGTACATATATACCAACCCATGATATGGCATTAACAGGTCCCATTAGACCCCAGGGTTGGACTACCTGAATTGGTCCCCTGATCCATTGTATTCTGTTTCTTATATCAGAGGTGGGAGAGACCTGGCAGCCTTTCGATGTTTCTAAAGTTCAGGATTGTATGTTAAACTTACGTAGATGTACCTGTCCATTCCACCAATGGGTGATAGTAAATGTCAAAGACAGGCCATGTCAAGACACACCTTTATTTCACAATTGCCAACACAGATGGAGAAGCTACATGCAATAATCAGCCTGTATCCAGAGAGGAGTAAGAATGTGAACTTTCATCTGAATACCTGCCCTGATTTTGTTATAGAAAGGCAGGGTATAAGTGCTAAAATTAATAATAAAGCTCTGGGTGATCAGTCAATTCAGCATTGGATGATGGCACAGAATGATGTGCATCTGGATGTGCTGCACACATTCGTGTCTGCAGGTTGGCCCAGCCATGCAGTTTGACATCTAGTACAAATTTATGAGCATGCAGGAATGTGGCTGCCCTTTTTTCCTTGGTAGCAACAGCAACATTCAAATGTTTTAAATATGTTCTTATTTTATATTTAATTGTATTATTTTAGCACTTCCGTGTTTTCCGCTGCAATGGGAGGAAGGGCAGGATAGAAATGTGATACACACACACACACACACACACACACAAATATGTGGCAAGCTTTTAAGTTACCCAGAATTCTTCATCCTGCAAGATGTTTCACAAGTTAGGGGTAATTTTTTTAAAAAGAATGTTTTTATACAAAAGCACTTAAAAAAAAAAACCAACAGCAAAATATTGGCAGATGTTAGCATGTGGAAGGAGAACAAATATTGGCAGTCACACCGACTCCTGCTGTTTCATGTAGGAAGGATATGCTGAGCCTCCCCAAAACTGATTACATGGTGAAACTGAACCAGCTTACTTAATTGCTTTGTTTCCTGTTCAGCTCAGTGATCTGCATGCTATGACAGAAGTTTAAAAGATACTCACCTCATTGCCTCACTAGATAGTTGGGCACAATGAATCAGATGCTTAATTACGTGGCCAGCCTGGACAAGGATAGTCTCAACACTATATTACCACACTACGGAAGTAATGTAATTCCGGCTTCATTAACATTTATTTAAAAGGATAAGCCATTCTATATATTAGGTCTATAGTCAGTTGGCACCTTTTTGAACCTTTTTCCTGTCTACTTCTTCAACAACAGAAAGGTTGCCCCCAAATAATACAATTTGTACATTTAAACAATGACAGGAGATTTGCTTGAAGAGACATAGTCAGATTAATTGTTGTGACTATCAGAGTTGATTAGGTTGCAGAAGCAATTAGAAGTGTATTAAGTGAAGGAGCTGTTTTTCTGGACTGAAGCCAAACAATGCTAGGGGTTTAGTTGCTTGATGATTATTTTATGAATATAAAGGTCAGAGCTCTGGGTGTATTAATAATCCATGTTATTGTTGGTTTAGGGGAAAGTAATTTTCATAACAAATGTGCTCTGAATGCATTGCAACATTGCTATTGTAGAAAAGTAGACAGAAGTGGTGAACTTCAGCTGTGTCCCATCTTGATTTTCAACACCGTGCATACATTTGAAATTTACTCCCAACGTTATTGTATAAGACACAGTGTCAGCGTCAGTAAATAAATGTTTAAGATAAGATGCTTGAGAGCAGCGTCAGTCTCTTTCTGCACTGCTGTGCTCACTCCCAGCAGTGAAATGTTCCAGGGACAAAATGCTTACCCAGGTTGGGAGGATATCACTAGTGACTAATGGCATTTTGAAATATTTATTTACAAATATATAGGTTGAACATACGTAGAAATGAACCTTAAACACACAAAGACACAGTCAAAGACACAATCTTATGTCAGATCTCCAAAGTAGTCAGCTCTCCTAGAAGACTTTTTTTGTCTTACTCAAAAAACTCCTAATTGCAGTCTGTCCCCCTTTGTTCCTTTTAAAAGACACACACTCAGAAGGATTGTGTGTCTGTTCCTTTGGTTCCTTCCCACAGATGCACACGTAGGGACTTAGACTGCATCATCCTTAACTGTGAACACCCTACAAAATTCTCTGTTCAGTTCTTACAATTCACTTCATTCCAGTGTGGTCATGTATAGAAAAAATAATCCAACAATTAGCTGTCATGAAGACACATCATCTCAGTGAATATCCTAGGCTGTTACCATTATTTGTGCAGTATAAGACTCTGGCCATGTGTTGCCTTAAGGCTGGGATCTGCAATGTGGTGCCTAGGTGTCAAATCATCACCAGAGATGCCTGCCATGGTGGCCACTAAGCTATCCCCCTGCCTCAAATGGTATATTTTCAAAAACCAACACAAACCCTCTCGGTGCTGTTCTTCTGGCCACTTGCTGTTAACTTGCTAGAGAGCAGATGGGAAGAGGACACAAAAGAGGAGAGCCAGAGTCATGCAGGGAGGACAGGAAATGAGGTGGATGGTGCCTTAGAGAGGGACAGATGGGGCCATGGCCAGAGGGCAGAACTGGGGCAGGAAAAGTTAAAAAAAAAAGTGCCATGAGGACTGAAATAAAAGAGGTTGAGGTCATGGGGGAGGAGAAGAGGTGGTGCTACATGAGGTGTGTGTGTGAGAGAGGGGTGGGGTGGGGTGGGGGCAGGGAGGTTGTTAAGGGAATCAACTTGAAATAAAGATGAGGGAGTTAATTTAGATGTGATTCATTGGAATTAACTGGCTTGTTTTTTCAGTATTCTGTTGGGAAAAAATGATGGTTTTGCACTGTTGGGTTCACACCCCAGCTGTGCCTTGCACTCAGTTTCTTGGGCATGATACTAGTCCTTTGTGACTAGCCATGTCCCCTTGGCAGCCATTAGGTGCCCACAATTTAAATTTGGTGCCACCAACCCCAAAAGGAGGTCTGAAAGCCACTGCTATGGGAGATATTATCATGGCATTAACAATAACATTCTGCATGTGGGAGGGCGGGAACTTTTATATATTCCTAAAGCCACAGATTAGGTGCTCAAGACTGTCTAATGTAGACTTGCTGAAAAATATCCAGCAGCTACCTTCCTCATATTTATAATGTTCTGGTCTTTTTGTGGAACAGCCCTTATGGCAAGCGGGCAAGGCAGGTTGGTTGCTGCAAACAAAAAGTCCCTGCAAGGTCTTTGAAATGGAATTTTTTTAGCAGTTTGGAAAGAAACAACTAAGCTCTTGACAAATAAGCACTTGCGCCAAAATAGTTTGGGCAGATTTAATAATAATAATCAATCCTTTCTAGCAACTTTGGAATACACTTCTTTTTGTTGTTGTTCACATCATTGGATACTTCCTGTTTTTGGCGTGTTTCCCTCAGGGTTGGTTGCTGCAGCACCAAGGAGAGCTCCTAACAAGGGTTGGTGAACCTTGTGCCTTTTGTGCGTTTGCTTCCTGTCATAGAATAACAGAGAGTTGGAAGGGACCCATAGGATGCCTGCAATGCACGAATATGCAGTTGGCCCATACGGGGATTAAACCCACAGCCTTGGCATTATTAGCACCACGCTCTAACCACCTCTCCTATTCTCCACCTGCTTTGTTGGAGAATTGAATAAGTCTTCTCCAACCTGGTGCCCACCTCCAGAACTTTTGGACTGCAACTGTAACCATTCCTGATCATTGGCTATGCTTGCTGGGGGGGAACATGATTACTTTAATTCACTTTGTGCTCATTAAAGTTGCAAGAGATACATAAATATGGAAACAATTAAATGAACAATCTTATAAAACGCAATACAGTGGTACCTCGGGTTACAAACTTAATTTGTTACGGAGGTCTGTTCTTAACTTGAAACCATTCTTAACCTGAGGTACCACTTTAGCTAATGGGGCCTCCTGCTGCTGTTGCACGTTTTCTCTTCTCATCCTAAGGTAAAGTTCTTAACCCGAGGTACTACTTCTGGGTTAGCGGAGTCTATAACCCGAAGTGTTTGTAACCCAAGGTACAACTGTAGTTTGTGGGAATATCATTTATGAGGACAGAATTTTGCAGAATTTCAGCTGCTGAATTAAATAGCACAGTTTCCTACAGTCTGATGATTCTGGATGCACTATTATTTCTCTGTTAGAGAACTTAAAATATATGAAATGAGAACATTAGAATACATAATGAATTTTCCACATTTTCCACAGTGGTACTTCCAGTATCAAAATAAAAGATTGGGGAACTTTTATCATACAAACAACTGACTGCCTAAGACAAATGAATAGCAAAGTTACTGCACAGTTCTGAGGATCACAACATTTTCTTGATTGTATTGTGGATAAAAATAATATAGCTCAGGTGAGGGATGGAATATCTGAATGTCTTCTTTCAAAACCTATTTAACAGGAGAATTGCTAGCAGGTTTCCTGCAGGCATCTGGTTGGCCGCTATGAGAACAGGATACTGGACTAGATGGGCTACTGGCCTGATCCAGCAGGATCTTCTTATGTAGGGTAAGGTCATCATGTGCATGGATGATTATTTAATCTATCAAATTCTGGATTTTTGTGCAAGATCAATTGGTGCCTGGAGGTGCTTAACAGTTTAAATAGGTTTATGCTATGACAGAAAAATACAAACCAAGGCAAGAAGAGATAAGAAAATTGTGGTAAACTTTTTAATTAGTATTCCTTTAAAAAAACCCACTACTATACAGGGGTGTTAGGAGTAGTTGAGAGATTACAGATTCAGCCACACAGACTGGATGACTCTGAACCCTCTGATAAAATTAGAAAAGATACTTTCATTTCCCAAGTCAACATCACATAGAAGTCAGAGAAAACCCAAAACCGATGGTGTAAACATATTTGCTCAGTTTTCCCTCCTAGCCAAAAAGGAAACTATAGGAAGCAATAAGTGCTTTGCATTCATTTTTCTTCGCAATCTGATTAGTAAACACAAAAATCTCATTTTTATCTTTTCCTTAATCCCACCACAATGATAAGCAGGGCACTGCAATTAATTAATAACTGTGGCAAAGCTTCAGTCAGGGAAAACGAGCCATGTATAATTTGTGTTGAAATCAAGGGAAGAAATTAATTGAAACAATTGTTGTGCAGCTTGTTGTAATCAGTGCTTTTTTCTGGGGATACTCAAGGGTATGCAGTACCAACATCTTTTTTTCTAGAAGAAAAGCACTGGTTAAAAGTGTGGCACTTATTGTAACAACTTCATGGTGAGTACTGGCACTTTTTCCCCACAAGAAAAACACTGGTTGTAATGAAAAGAAGATGCCGCAGGATTCTTAGAGTCTCCCTCCCCTCACAGTAGATCCACTTTGATCTCTCAAATTATATAATTATGAGGGATGTACTGCTCCAGTGCAGGCTGATCCTATGCACTTTTACTCTGATCCTATGCACTTTTACACTGGGCTTAAAGGTAAAGGTAAAGGACACCTGACAGTTAAGTCCAGTCGTGAACGACTCGGGGGTTGCTCATCTCACTTTACTGGCCAAGAGAGCCGGCGTACAGCTTCCGGGTCATGTGGCCAGCATGACTAAGCCGCTTCTAGTGAACCAGAGCAGCGCACGGAAACGCTGTTTACCTTCCCACAGGAGTAATACCTATTTATCTACTTACACTTTGACGTGCTTTCGAACTGCTAGGTTGGCAGGAGCAGGGACCGAGCAACGGGAGCTCACTCCGTCGCGGGGATTTGAACCGCCGACCTTCTGATCAGCAAGTCCTAGGCTCCCACAGTGCCAACCGCGTCCCCTATTACTACATTAGGTGTATTAATTTCAGTGGGTCTCTTCTGAGTAAATTTTAGTTGAATACCATCCAAAGAGTTACATCTGTTGCTCTACACATTTTTGCCACTGGCCCTGCCTTTTGTTCTGGCTCTAGTGGCATGTGGACTCTGGAAGCTTACTCACAAGTTGAAAAATGTCCTGGCTCCCTGGCTCCCCTTGGACAGTGGAACCGCAGGGGATGCGAGACTCTCATTCTCCCTGCTTCTGCTGAGGTGATGGCTAAAGCTGTCTTCTGAAGCTGCTATTCATAGCAGGAAGGAATCCCCCAGTTGATGCTTCAGGGAAGTGATTTTCAACAGAGCCACAGAGGAGGCAAAAGGGTGAAATTCTCCCTTTCCCATCTCCTACAGTCCTACTGCTACTTGGGCCACTCTGTAGCTTTTTGTTTTTTTAAAACAGCATGTTCATAGCATTCATGTCAACATACGTTAAAATGCATTCATGCAATCAATGTCCCACCTAGTTTGGCCTTTAGTCTTTAGGTCCTTGAAGAGATGTTATTCACCATTTTTGCATGTCACAATGTTGCAACATTACAAACTTGCCAGCTTGCCAGATCAAATGGTCTCCCCTTCCGTCCCCCTGCATGGTGTTCTGGGGGTTCTCCCAAGCTTCTGAGCCAATTTAGGGGGGCACAGGAGGGAGGAGAGAGGGGAAAAAGCAATAGGTCTTGGACAGTGCTTCCGTAAACAGGGTATGTTATGTGAATCCCAGCCTCAATCTTGCATGCTTTCTCTCTCCCACCCCTCCCCTTTAACGCACCTCTTTGAGCACTTCAACAGCTTTTATTTTCAGTTTCCCTTAAAGTTGGCTTGTGTTGTCCACCCCAGGAATCATAGCTCCTTTCTACTGTGCATGTCTTGTGAAACCATGGATTAGCATGATGTTCAAACAGAACTGCAGTGTTTCTCTTTCAATAGGCTTCTGAAAAGGCTGAATGGGGATTTCAATTCTGCTGTTTAAACCACGACTATGCTGCTAGTGCAGCTGTTACACGCACTCATCATTTTCCAATAGTGTTGAATACTGTACTTGAAGAACTGAGCTACTGAGTGTAGTATCACAGTATCCTTAACCAACTTGCTATATGAAGCCAAGTAAGCTAAAGGAGTGCTGACTTTTCTCTACATCTTCACTCGTAAAACAAGTTTAACCCTTTCTCTCGCCTGGGTCCTTATAGTAATTTGGATAAATAAACTAGGGCATGCACCCTGACTCAATAGATAAGCCTTTCAAGTATGATACACTAGAAAAAGATAATGAATCCATGTAACACTTATGTAGATGTGTAGTGATTAGACCAGCATTCCTCAACCTGGTGTCTTCCAGATGTTTTGTTTGGACTATAGCTCCCATCAGGCCAAGGGTGTCAGATAGGAATAGGGTTCAAATCCTTACACAATCACAAAGCTTATTTGTTGACTTAAGCCACCCTCTCTCTCAGTCTAACCTATGATATTGACACAGATTTGTTTTGAGGATAAAAAGAAGAAACATGTACGGCTACCTAAGCTTTGTGGAGGAAGGGTATATAAAATGTAATAAATAACTAGAGTAAATGAATCTATCTCAAGCTAATTTATGATATGTTGTCATCAAAGTTTTGTTCTTAGCATGCTAGGAAAACAGTTATATTATACACGTTCAAAGAAAATATTACACTATTGCTGCCAGACAGTTTGCTTTAAAAAAAAGAAAAGATTTTTTGTCATTTCCTTCTACACATGGGAAATAAAAAAAGAAATACTGAATTTAAGGTCACCAACAGCAGACACCACCTGATGTTACAGCCATACTAATTTACTATCAGACTGGAAGCATCAGCTTTGTATGACCTTCATCAAAAATACACCCTAGAGGGTTTATTGACATTATATATGTGAGTAACAGAATGGGGGACAGGTGACTCTTGAAGGAAATTTCTGCTGGCAGAGGTATTTTATCTAATAGTTTATGTGCAACTCATTGAACGATAAGAATATGCAGTTCACTGTGTGGCAGAATAAAACAGCTATTTTTGATTAGGAAGCAGACAAGCTAAAATTAGTTCATTATTTACTCATTGAAAGAAAATCAATTGCTAGAGCATAATCCTGTTAACAAAACCAGTCTGGCCTCAAGGCATATCAGCAGCATGAACTATTACAACACTAAATAAACAAGGGCACAGACCTTGAAATGATATAGGCACCAACCATTTCCTTGTTTCTGTGAAGGTTATAATCCGGCTGTGTAGAAAATGTATCTCAAGTTTAAACACCTTTGAGGATGCCTAGCATAAACGTGGACGTGTTCAAGAATGAGAATACAGAAGACAAAATGGCTGTTGGGACAGAACAGGGAATTTATCTGAAGTTTTTGAAAACAGTATAGTTGGGTACTTCCCATTCACTTGTGTGCATGCATATATGTGTGCGCACGCACAAAGACACACTTAAAACCCCTGGGTTTATTCATCTACATGTGTACAGATGTACCATTAGCAAGTGTGCCATTAGAAACCTCAAACCTTCACTTTCTGCTCTTCTTGAGCAGCAGAAGCACCCATACAAAACAACAACAACAACAACAGAGAGAGAAAATCCATTTTAATGAGGAGGAGGAACAGACTAACAATCCCTATAAAGCACTGAAGAAAACAAAGGTCTCAAACATTTATTTAATAATTTAAAATGTTTTTATTCTACTCTTCACTCAAAGAAATGCTTCCATAGCAGCTAACAAATGTCAGTGATAACACAGTCCCTGTCCTCAGGTTTACAATCTAAAAGACACAACAAAAAAGGAAAAAGGATTGGGAAGGATGACAGGGCTGGAATGGCTGCTGTTCTAACCCTACTTACCTGAGAGTAAGCCTCACTGAATTCAGTAAGACTTAGGTTTGAACAGAAATGGCACTGTTCCTTGTTTATGGGATTCTTGTAATAACCAGCTGGAACTGAAAAAAGAGGAGGCAGCCCATCTTTCAGCAGATGTTTTTGTTGTTTTTGTTACCTATTGTGTAGTAGCAATACAGACATTAGAAAGCCCCAGTGAGCACAGTATGATCCTGAGTTTTCCCATAACAAGAGTGATCTGTGTCTTTATAGACATACTGTTAAAACCCAATTACCTAAAATTGCATTTGTCCCAAATGAGGTCATGTCCCTCTTCAAATATATCAAGGATTTTAAACTTCCTCAATAATCTAAATTCTCATTTCGCCTGCATTCCCATTACATTAGGATAATTGAAGTTTGTCTGTAATGCATTAAACTAATCAAAACCAATCTTTTTAAAACTACCAAAGACTTAAAGTCATGTACAAATGTTTACTTGGTGTATGCAGTCTCCAACTCCTCCGAAAATGCCAGCACCATCATGAAAACCCTTAAGCCATGAAAGCTTCTCGCTTTCTCACGCAGAGTCCCAAATTCTTATCTTTGTTGAAGTACGCTAACCAGAAATGACTTCATGTTGGAAGAAGTGGGAGGAAGAGAGAACTGCCAGCTGAGACTGGCGTCTCATCCTCCTCTGCTTATTGTGCTGCTACTCCTAGGAATCAGAAAAGGCAGGGTGGGGGGAAAGAGAGAACAGTCTTGTGCTGGGTCCGAAGGAGGGAGCCAGGCCAGCTGGCCGGTAGAATAAAAGCAGCAGTAGCAGAAAGAGAAGAAGGAAGGAGGAGCCACCACAACCACCACCGTCCCTGCCATGGGTGGCTGTGACTCTCAAGCCTGCCAGGTTTCCACCCACCCACCCACCCAGCCATGCCAAATAAAAACAAGTGGTGCTGTGCCAAAAAAAAATCTGCATTTTTTCAACTTCTGCCTATTAATTAATGAAAAAAAGAAATTGCATTCATAATGGCTCAAAGGTGAGAGGTAAAATTTAGAATAAATTGTGATGGGTGCTGTGCAGGGTTTTTTTTTGATGTGCATACCTTATTTCCAAGGCGCCTGAGGAGTGTTTGCGAGGATCCTTTCTTTTATTCTACTTGTCATCTCAATCAGCTCAAAGCCACACACAAATTGAAATTCTGAAGTAATTCTCAAGTGCCCTGAGAAGGAGCAGTAAAATGGAATCTTGTCTAAAAGAGGAATACAGGTTCAAGAACCTAGAGGGCAGATTTCGGCACAGCAATTATCAGCATGGTAACAACAACAGCATCAGTAAAGTGCAGCTCCAGAAGACAATAGGCTACCAGCGAGACAAAATCTAAAGCTCTCATAGGCCTTATTTCCACATGCATGTACAGTACTTGAATATCATATACTTGATGGCTTGCAGCTGAATGGGTATGACTCAGTTTTTGTGGACTGATGTCCAAAGGGGCATACGTCAAAACAGAAAACTTGCAGAATTATTTATCTCAGTGAAGTATATTCAGATTGGTAGAGGCTCTTCAAGGTCTCAGAAAGAGGTCTTTCTCATCACATGCTACTTGATCTGAACTATCGTCCTTCCTTGTGGTTGGCTTGATCAAGCACACAAACACATCATTGCTTGATTTTGTAGGTAATGAACATGTATGTATGAAGTGTCAGAGAAACCACAAAAACAGTTTTACAACAGCTTTGAAGTAAAGGCATTGTGATACAAATTGGCCTTCATGGAGTTAAACAAGCAGAATGTTTGAGTCATTTTAAAACCTAGCATTATTCTTCACCTTCTAAACAAGGACACCAAATTCAGCACAATGATTTTTTTTAAATAATTCAAGAACAAAATAGGTCAATGTCAAGATTTTTTCCTCGTATAACAGCAGAACAAATCATTTTTAATTCACTAGGAAAGGTAATCTTTGATTACCTAAATATTTCAGTAAAGCAAGCAGGTGCTGGGGACAACAGAGTAGGGTTTTGTTTTTTGCTTTTTAAATGTATTCAGTTTTAACACTTTCTTAACATTTAACATTTTCTCACAGGTTTCTGAACTAAACAAACATCACCTATGGGTCCAGAACAACAAGCTGCAAGAGATGATGTGCACATATAATTACAAATAATCTTACATTAGTTTCTATATTATAGTATCCAAATCTCCTTTTGCAATGCTGTCAGGGAATCCTATTTATGTGTTTACAAGATGTGAGATATAAAGTCCCACCATGTTGCAAAAAATGTTCCAGGGTTTCCTTTCCTCCGGATATACAAGGTTTGCGGGGTGGGGGTGGGTAAGTTCAGCAATTACTAACATCCACATGTTTTTTATTCCACAGAGACAGCTGTAAGATTTTTAAAATGTTGTCCATTGTTGTGCTTTGGATATTCTGGCTGCTGCCAGCATCTTGGTCATCAGTTCTTCAGAGTGGAATTGAATCATAGCATCACCTCATACGTTCGACAACAGTATAGTTTTATTGTTTGTCTCCTGAAGATTTTAAGCAGAGGCTGCTTTATTATTTACTTTTTTAACCAGATAAAGAGCACCAAAGTAATTAGTTCTTTCAGTCTGCCTAGTATAGTTCTGGGAACACTAGTTTTCCATGTCTAATAAAAAAAGACTGCCCCAAGAGAATTCACTGTAACATTATGTGGTTACTAATTTCTTACCTATTCTAGGTGAGATCCAATGTAGTAAAAGTGGGTGTCCACTTAGGGTATGGCACTTCTTGCTCTCTTCCCCCTTGCAGCCTTTCGAGTGCCCTTCAAAATTTGCTCTGGAGGTTTGGGGGACCACCTGGAACAGATTTTGGAGCTGCATGGGGGCTAGAGAGCAGAGCAGAGAAACTGTAAGTTCTGTAATGTAGGCAGATTTCCCATGTGCAAGCAGGCAGATATTGTTCGATCACACCCTCTATTATCAATCACACACACAAATATCAGTCCTGTTGAGAGAACCCCACAGGATTGCCCTTCTCTGAACTACTTCTGGGACCCTTTCTGCACTTTAATCTTCCTGCTCAAGTCAAGTGAAGCCTGAGAGATGTGGGATAGAAATTATTAGGGTGTGCTTTGGAGCCTCATGGCTGCACTGGATTGCTAAACTGATGTGAGAATGTATCCATTCTTAGAAATACATTTTTATGCTTTTTGCTTCTTTAATATCTCTGTGCCAGTTATGTATTAAAAACTATACTCCAGATAAATTGTTGGTTAATGTGCTGAAACAGTATCTTGTTCTCATAATTTAGAGCTATAAATGCACCTCTATTCACCTTTCCTGCCCCGATAGCTCACATGTGTGCCTCTCAGCATAAATACTTTATTGTCCAAGGACAATTATAAAAGCTGGCATGAGAGGGTGAACTCTTGGGAAAGGAGAGATTAAAAAGCTCCCTTACGGATCCTTATTAGAGCAACAATTGGAGCAGTGATGCAGAAGTTTACAAGCCTCAGCAAGGAGCAACACAAACTAATTAGAACAGAAATAAATGACATTATGCATGGCCCACTAAGTGTGTGTGGACATAAAACTAAACAGTGACCTAGGTGTAATAAGAGTTTATTTGCTACATTACATTCCTATTATTGCAGAGCTGATTCTTCCATGAGTGATCATTGTTTGGATGCTCCTGCTGCACATAAAGGTTAAAGAAGCAGCTATTATTTTCTAAAACTACAGGTAGTGCAATAACTTGGGCAGCTAAAGCATGTTCTTATGTAATCATATATAAATTTGATTTTTTTTTCCAAAAAGAACTCTCTCAAAAAAATACACACACAAACGGAAGTTCAACCTTTCATAATGCTGGTGTAACATTAAAGAGCAAATGTGTCTGAGCTTTGTGTCTCAGCTGTAATCTTCTGTGTCCTTGGTTCAGTGATGAGTTCCAATCTGCTAGCCTCAGCTCCTGATCAGTATTCTGTGTATTATTATCTATACACAGTTAGGGCTCTTTTGTGTGACACTACTCACTGGTATAGAGTACTGATATAGAGTACTGGCACTGCTTGTTTTTGCTGTCCACGGCAGCCATTTTATGCTGGCACACAGGAGAACTGGCACCTAATTTTTTTTACCTAGAAAGCACTGTTGCTCTGAGTGGTGTGAGATTCCAGGAGTTCCAGGCTCTTCCAGGGTTTGTGTTTCATGTTAAATCACGCACAGCAGAGACTGTGGTGTCTTTATGATACACGGTTTATTTACACATATATACAACCTGAGCATATGATGGAGATGCCATTCACAACATTAACACCCCAAGAAGGTCCTGCTTCTCCCATAGACACAGCCTTGGATTCCAGTAGAAATCAGGCTTGGCTCTCTGCCTTTCCAGCCCAGTATATTACAGGATAGTATCAAAAAATAAATATATTTGCAAAGTATGGGTAGATATCTTTTCAAAATGCTGTGTTCTATGTTATAAATCAAGCACTGCTAGGAGTTGTTCCTTTTTGTTTTCCAGTGTATTTCTTATCAATAAAAATTTGGTGTGGCATAAGCCAATTTTTATTCAGAAAGTGTGGATCAGAGAAAAAGGTTTGAGAACCACTGCTTTAGTTGCTCATTCATTGTTGGTCCAAATCAAATAAAAAAGCAAGGACATGTTTTTAAATATTATCTGTTTTTAAATATATTAAAACTAGTATGGAAGAACCAGTGACATAATCTCTAAGTTACAGTATATCTAGTGTAAATTAACAGTGCAATTCTATATGTATTTACTCAGAATTAAACCTCATTCAGTTCAACTGGACTTGCTCTCAGATGTATATAGAATTGCAGCCTAAATTTCCACGGTAAAATATTTCCTGGAATTATGATTTCAGTTCTGCGGGTGGCTTTGAACAGCATATAGCAAGGCTTTGAATGTTATGGGAAATAACCATTTACACTTGGCAATGACAAAACATTTAAGGAAAAACCAGTAATCTCTCTCTTTCTCTTAATAGAGTTTTATGCAATTCTAAGCAGACAAAAGTTCTACTAAAATACATGCAAAGTTGGGTTCCCTCTAATGCCAAAAAATAGACACCTGAGCACTACTTTATCACCATAAAGCAACCTGGCCATGTTTGATCCAGTTTAGTATTTGAACTTCCCTATGTTGAAATTTACCTTTTGCTTATTTCTTGAGACTACAAAAGCATGTTTTATAAGCAAAGGCAAGAAATCTGAAGTATTTTTAACCTAAATTAGATAAGAATGTCTAATCTACTGTAGACTTTGTAAATGGCCTTGGTGATTTTAATGAAGGTTCTCTTGGGAGAAGGAAAAGGAAATCCCTAATAAATTGTGCTGTGCATAGTGAAGATAGCAGATAGTACTGAGACGCTAGTCAGCTGTTACATGTCAAAATGTACTGCCCTTCTGTTTATTATAAAACTGCTGTCACTGACCACTTTAGTACTTTCTCACACATTTAATGGAAGCAGGGGCTGTTTAAGAAAGTTGCTAGATTGTTGGTCAGTTGCATTTGAGTGATGACAGAATTTCTTCCTATGAGGTGAAGGACAAAAGAAAGATTTGCTTATATCAAGAATGCTGCAGACTGATGAATATGCTGAAATGGCATGCAACGTGCTTGAAATCCAAAAGCCAAGTTCAGGAACAAACATCTTCAAAGAATAATGGTTCATGGGAATAAAATGGAACAAGAGTTCTCATGATGTGATATCTTCCTAAGGAGGTGGGATAATTGCCAGGGGAGCAGCTAACTCCCTCTGGTCCTTCTTTCTATTGGTAATAGCCCTGACCTGTAGCCCACTAATACCACAATAAGAAAAAGTAGGCTCTGTGTGTTTCCACAACTGATGCATAGATTAGAAGTGTCTGAACCAAATTTTCTAATGTTGTGTAGAATTTTTTTGTCCTAAGATTTAGGGAACGTAGTTTGTGTAACATTTAGTGGGGGAAAATGTTGTCTACTAAATCATGTTTGCTTTGTCTTAACTGGAAAGATAAAGCAAAATTATTTTGAGGTGGGGAGTTGACTAGGCTTGGCTTTCACTTGGTGGGCACCTACCTAGTTGGGGAGCAGATAAGGGTAGCCAGGATGCTTAGGAACTTAAGAATCAATGGCCTCTGTTACAAAGTCCATTTCTGGTCTCACTACAGTGGAGCAGTACTAGAAAACAGCAATGACAAGATACCTTTCCACCATCATACTGAGATTGCTTCTGGTGACCTCTCTCTCAGTCCATCTTCAAAGAAAGGGAGGCCTACAGTATCCTATGGTCTCTCAGCTACAGCCCTTCCCATTAAGCATCAGATTGTCTCCTAAATATATACAGTAAAATTAATAAGTTAAAAGCCCTTCCATAATTGCTATTTCTTATTTAGATTATTCCATATAATGAGAATGTAGACAATAATTCCTTCCTACATGCTTACTCCATAGTTACCTATGGCTCATCAGCGTAGCTTCAAATCATTCACTCAGTTTCCTGAAGTTACACAAAGAACTGGAGGCTTGGATAATATTCAGATTTCCCTATTGTCATCAGCTAGCTTTCAGCTGAAAACACCCTTTGCTTCAATGGTGATGCTGAAATATAACATCACAATGGACACTCGCTGTCTTCTCAGCCTTCTTACTTCCATTTGTTTAACCAATGCTTTTTGAGAAAGGCATTATACTTGGTATTAAGGTAGATGTTTGGGATGTGTTCAACTAAATTATGGTAGGTGATACAATTTAAGATTTGTAAGTCAAAAGTAAAACATTTGCTTTTTGGAAAAGGAATAAAATCTACTGGATGAAGTAACATATTTATTCCAAACTAAAAATCGATACTGCTAAGTACCCAAGGTGAAAAGAATACAATTAACACAAGTGAGAAATTAGAAGGTTATGTGATTCCATTATGTTAAATCAACTTTTCATTTAAAGAACAAAACAATACCACATTTAGAGATAAGAGATAAAGACGAACACAGTATAGTTAACATTTATCATGGTCGTTAGATAATAGTGCCAAAAGATGCAGATCAGCAGGGCCAGCCTAATAGGTTTTGGCACCTGAGATGAACCATAAAATGGCACCCCCTCCCTGCCAGGAAAGAAGGGGTAAGTGAAGATCTGCATCAGGAACAAGGGGGAAGTAATAAAGATCTGCATCAGGATCTGCTGCCCCTGTGGATCCTGCCACCCGAGGTGGTCGCCTCACTTTGCCTCATGGGTGGGCCAGCCCTGTAGAGCTTTACCTGTTAATTTATTCATCAGTTGTTGCAATGAAAATGTTTCTTTACAGGACACACTGAAGATCTTGTATGGTATGACTCTAAAACTGCAATCCAATATACAATAGACTGGCTTACTTCTGTGGAGGCCTATATAATCTGCACTGTAACTGTCTAAAGCCAAGCATAAGATCCTGCTCTAGGCTTGCTCAGGCATTATGCTCCCCTCCTTTGCATTCTTCTGAAGTCTGAAAGCCAACACCCTCAGAGTAATTTACATTCAGAAGTAGTCTTGCCAGCTGCATATTTTCAAAAATACTAATGCTAAGGAACACAGCCAGAGTAGAATCTGGTGAATCAAAGTAGACTCAGGACTAAACAAACTGCTGGCATATGGGTGATGGTTGGCAGAATGTGGCAGGTCCTCATTGCAGTTTGGTAAAATCCACATTTTACTAGGATTTTAGCCTACAATACTGATTCATTGACTGGTCAATTGTGACTGGACCAGTAAAATACTGGCAGTTTGGCAATCTTATGAGCATCTAGAAAGTGTAACGGTGACTTTCTGCAGAATGTAGGAGCACATCATTTCATGGAGAATGTAATTATGAATAAACTTTCAAGAATAACATAGAACTAGCACAAAAATGTGCACTTCTATGGGCATTAACATCCTGGAATTGCATTCCAGTACTCTGCAGTATACTTCTATGATGAACCCATGTTCTTTTCAGAAAAATACTAGAAAATATTTTTAGTACCAGTGCCAGGAGAGCAGCCACAGAAAACCAGGCTTGATAGTATATTTGAATATCATTTTAATTTGTTTTTATTATGAAGAATCAGGGCATATCCTGGTGGGTTGAGATGGAGTCAATATAGACTCTTACACAGCAGAGGTGGGATCATGGTCTACCAGTGTGGGGAACCTCTGGCCCACACACCAAACCTGGCATGCAAGGGGGTGAAGCTGTTTGGGCTGTGAAGCTGTTTTTCCTAAATCATACCCAGATCCTGACTGCTCCTTTGCTGGAGCAAGCTGTGCTCTCAACCCCACCCCACATCACAGGCCCTCCAAGTGTCCCTCTTTTCCAGGGATAGTTCCATATTTACAGAAACCGTCCTGGTTTCTGATTTGATCGCAGGATGTCACAATTTTCCTTCGGATGTTCCTATTTTCATCAGAGAAATGTTGGAAGGTGTGGAAGGGTGTCCCAATTTTCATCAGAAAAATGTTGGAGGGTTTAGAGTTATGTGACCCCCGAGCCAAAGAGATAAATGATAACTATACAGCCTTCAGAAAGAGGGATTTTTTTTTAGTGTTTAATGTTTTATTATGTTTTTATACATGTTGGCAGTTGCCCAGAGTGGCTGAGGAAACCCAGTCAGAGGGGCAGGGTATAAATAAAAAAATTATTTTCAATCAATCAATCTTTATTACGGTCCAGAGACCCAACAAATTGTTACAAAGCAATACACAATTCATACAGCCTACCTCCAGGTTAAACAAGCATTTTGTTCAAAAGATAGGGATCATTGGTTCTTGCAACCACTGATAAAAACTTTGCCACTGCTAATGTTCTAGCGTTTGTCTGGTCTTCGAATAGGAACCTTACATAGTGAGCCTCTGATTTTCCCGGGAAAGGTACCAGCAAGGGTAATATCAGTTCAGCCCTGGCTTGCTTATATTGACCCACACTGGTCTTTGAATCTCTGAAACATGAACACATTTTCCACACATCCTTACAAAGACAGAAATAAACATGTTAACCCAGGTCTCCTAGGCCCAAAGAGCCACTGTATGAAGTAAACACCAGGACACCTATGACTGAATAACTTAACAGCAACTGGAAAGTCCAGTTCTGTACAAGCTGCTTATCACTTTTGTTGAAGTTTCAGGTACTAATTTTCCTTGTCACAGGGAATTGCACACGAAAAACAAATGTAAAGTGATTTGGTAAACTATCCTTAAGTAACAATTTAAGGATGTAAAGTTTGCTTACTTTAGGCACACACTTTGGTTGCATTTTATAAGTATCTGCATGTACTTCATATTTTCATTTCTTATATTAATGTGTTGCTGAACTTATTTCTGGCATATCTATAACTGTACTCTGAGATGTCAAGAGAACATCCACACTGATTTTAATGTTGCTTTGAATGTGCTTATGATTCTGATGTGTTCACAGCAGTTGAGTATTCCTATTTTATCTTTACAAAACATCACCTCAACTACAATGGAAAGGTTAAATGTGCACAATGGGGGCCATGTGAAAATGAGAATGAAACAGATTATTGCATACATTGTGAAGCACCCATATGATGTGGATTTACTGCGCAGTTGTTAATACAGAAACCAGCCCTCAGTTAAAAGTAATAATAATGAAACAAGGGAAGATATTTATTATATTCTAAAAAAATGTTGAGTTAACCTTTCTCAATTGCCTATTTAAATCAAAGAAATGACTTTCTCTCCTCATAACAGACAGTGTTAAAGCCTCCTAGTTCCCTGAGTTAAACCATTTAAAGCTGGAAGAGCATCAGAAGTCTCCATTGCACTCGGTAATAACTCTTAATTCTCATCACCAGGAGAAAGAGAACAAGATGCTAAGGTCATCCAGCAACACAGGTAATAAATCTCATAAAATTGGAACTTGCCTCTACCAGTTTACTGAATAAGCCAACAAAACAGTTTATTATAGAAACTCCCATTTGGGGCTGAATTATGAGCACACAATTGATGACTATAAATGAAATATATTGCATGCAATTTATAAAAGGAAATTGAGAGTCCGTAGTAACTTTTTCCATGTTTAGTCTAAAAAAGACTCCTGTAGAGTATAAAGAAGCAAAAACTCAAATAAAAAAGGAACAACATTTATTTCAGGCATATTTGTTAAGGAAATGAGACACGCTTGCATCTTCATCTATAAATGTTTCAGTTCAAGTATTCAATTCTATCAAGAGCTGCCAGAGAAGGTTGCACAGCTTGGTGCTGGGAATCTAAGCTGCACATTACAATATTGGTGAAGTTAAGCAGAGTATGGGAGATTGTGGAACAAACTGTAAGTTCTGCCTTGAATTCCCTCTCAAGAAAGGCAGGATATAAATGAAATAAGCAAAAGCTTGTGCATATATGTGTATAGATACTATTACTATACACCTTCTTGTTCTGTTTATGTTCTTTGCCCATCTTTTTGCTTGACACTACCCTTCTGCCTCTGAGCAAATTCTGCTGGAAATGTGCCATGGCTCCTTTTATCCTACACCAGGGTAAAGGACATTTTATTATAATCATGGGTCCAATGAAGCCTAAGTAGCAAGTTGAAGGGGGGGGGTGTCTATCATTGTCAGACATCACAGGAGAGGGAAAACTTTTTGACACAGTGCCTATCCTGGCTTTGGACAGTGAGATTTCCATGGTAGCCAAAGAGGTAGGCAGTGAATCAGTGGGGCCAGCTGCACTACAGTAAGAAGGGGACTTGGAAGGTCTGACCCAGGTCTTTTTGCCAAGGATGCATTGCTGCCTGTCCTGGCACAAACGGATCCAGCGCACCCACCAGAGTGTATGCTGGCTCCAAGGGGAGCCAGGGAGCCGGGACATTTTTCAACTTGTGAGTAAGCTTCCAGAGTCCACATACCACTAGAGCCAGAACAAAAGGCAGGGCCAGTGGCAAAAATGTGTAAAGCAACAGATGTAACTCTTAGGATGGTATTCAACTAAAATTTACTTAGAAGAGACCCACTGAAATTAATACACCTAATGTAGTAATAGGGGATGTGGTTGGGACTGTAGGTTAAACCACAAAGCCTAGGACTTGCCGATCAGAAGGTCGGCAGTTCGAATCCCCGTGACGGGGTGAGCTCCCATTGCTCGGTCCCTGCTCCTGCCCACTTAGCAGTTCAAAAGCATGTCAAAGTGCAAGTAGGTAAATAGGTACCGCTCCAGCGGGAAGATAAACAGCGTTTCTGTGTGCTGCTCTGGTTCGCCAGAAGCGGCTTAGTCATGCTGACCACATGACCTGGAAGCTGTATGCCGGCTCCCTCGGCCAATAAAGCGAGATGAGCACCGCAACCCCAGAATCGGCCACGACTGGACGTAATGGTCAGGGGTCCCTTTACCTTTAATGTAGTAATGTTCTATACACACACTCCTCTATCCAGGCAAGGAAGTGGATAGAGGTTATCATAGTTCAAGGGTAGATGCCAGTCTGGCATAAGCACTTGATGTAGAAGAAGGCAGGTGAGGAGTATGGTCTGGTTAGAAAGGCCTGGACTACTATATTTGTCTTCTGGGCCTGCAGTTCCTAACTTTTGTTCTGCACTAAGAATTGTTAGGCTTTTTTTTACCATAAACTTAGGTCTAGCTTTCAGACATCTAGGTATCTTTGCATATAACAAAAGCACAAAGTACAACCACCTTTACTAACCTGGCGCCCTGTAGATGTCTGCTGGCTAGGGCTGATGGAAGTTGTAGTCCAAAACATCTGGAGAGCACTAGGTTGGCAAAGGATGATGTATACCAATAATACTTGTTGGACTACTTTGTGAGTTGAGTGCAGTATTGCTTGCATCTCTGTATCTCTTGTCCTTGTTACTGTCTTCTGTATTTGGTCAGTAACTAATTACAGTGGACCTCGGGTTACGAACTTAATTCGTTCCAGAGGTCTGTTCTTAACCTGAAAATGTTCTTAACCTGAGGTACCCTTTAGCTAATGGGGCCTCCTGCTGCCGCTGCCCCTCCGCCGTGTGATTTGTGTTCTCATCCTGGGACAAAGTTCTTAACCCGAGTACTACTTCCAGGTTAGCGGAGTCTGTAATCCGAAGTGTTTGTAACCCGAGGTACAACTGTATTTAACAGGGAGCTGACAGGGTTTGCTACAGGGCCTCAAACAGCTTACTCCCTCAAGAAATTAGCCACAGCCAAAGAGCTCTTTAGTCCTATCCTCTCCAATATTATTGTTATTTATTAATGATGATGATGATGATGATGATGTGCACAGCAACAGTGGCATTATCAAAGTCCTCCCCTTATGGACTTCAACTACAAGCTTTTTCTGTTCTTAGTACATATGGTGTACACTCATTTTCCTACACATGCTTTCATAGCTTAGCCTTAACAAGGTTTACAGGGAAGTCTTGTGGCTTAATTGTCTTGTTGGAAGTTTTGCTGCTTGGTCTGCCCCCGGTTCACTCAGGAGCTTATTTGAATTCTGACTTGCTCCCAAGTAAGTATGCTTGGAATTGTAACCATAGTTTCATAGAGAGCAAAAAGTGATAATGGTAGTGCATAAAACACTTTAAAAAAAAATATTTTTAATTGAACAAATTTAACAAATTATAAATCAATATAACCAATTACATTTCCCCCCTTTCCCCCTCCCTCCCTCTTCCACCCTCCAAAGACTCCCCTCAGCTCCCCTCTGATTTGTTTATACATGTTATTCCCTGCATGTTGTAAAATTGTACATATCATTGCCTTATCTATCATATATTCTACTAATAAATTTGTGGATGTTTATTCAAAACCTGTCAAGGAGTCCAAATCCTTTTGTTGTCCCTTTAGATAGTTTGTAAAACGTTCCCATTTTTCCTTGAAGTCACGGTTGTCCTTCTCACATGGTTTATATGTTAACTTTGCCAACTCCGCATAGCTCACCAGTTTTTCTTGCCATTGTTCTTTCATTGGGATTTCCTCGTTCTTCCATCCTTGTGCTAACAAGACTCTTGCTGCTGTTGTAGCATACATAAATAAGCTCTTAATTTTTCTTGGCAGGTCTTTTGTTTCCCATTCTAGCAGAATACTATATGCTTTCTTCAGCATCTTCACTTCTTCTATAATCTCCTTTTGAAATCTAGAGATTGTATAGCTAAACCCTTTTTTGTTATCTTCCTTGTAAAGGTAAAGGGACCCCTGACCATTAGGTCCAGTCCTGACCGACTCTGGGGTTGCTGCGTTCATCTCGCTTTACTGGCCGAGGGAGCCAGCGTACAGCTTCCAGGTCATGTGGCCAACGTGACTAAGCCACTTCTGGCGAACCAGAGCAGTGCACTGAAACGCTGTTTACCTCCCATACCATAAGTATGCATGCCATCCATATCTGTTATCATGACCTTCCAAATCTAATGCTTCTTCCTTTTCGAGTTTTATCCAGTCGCTAATCCAGACCAAACATGCAGCCTCATAATACAATTTGAGATCTGGAAGGGCAAAGCCTCCTCTTTCTTTTGTATCTGTATCTTATGTTTAATCCTTGGCCTTTTGCCCCCCAGACAAACTTGGAAATATCCTTTTGCCATCTTTTTAGGCAATCATCCTTAACCATTACTGGGACTGACTGGAAAAGAAAGAGCATTTTCAGCAACACATTGATTTTTATCGCTGCAATTCTTCCTAGTAGGAAAGGTTCATTCTACTACATATTTCTAAATTCCTTTTTATCTCGGACCATACTTTTGCATAATTGTCTTTATACACATTTATATTTCTTGCTGTTAACCATATCCCTAAATATTTTACTTTTTATGGATTTCTATCTCAATACTTTGCACCAAATCATTTCTCTCTTCTTCTTTTAATTTTTTAACTAATAACTTGATTTTATTTCTATTTAATTTGAATCCTGCCACTTCCCGAAGTTATTGGATTTTCTCTATTACTCTAGGGAGAGAGTTTTTTGGATCTTCTACAGTAATTACTAGATCATCAGCGAAGGCTTTCAACTTAAATTCATTTTTTCCAGTTTTTATCCCTTTATCTCTTTATTCGCTCTTATATTTCTTGCAAGTACTTCCAGAACCAGGATAAATAACGGTGATAGCGGGCACCCTTGCCTAGTTCCTTTTTGTATTTTACATTCATTCGTTATCACCTGATTTACAATTAATTTAATTAAGAGAAAGTATAAAAAGAACTTCAAAGAAGATGAGGAGGCATAGAGAAGAGTAATCAAGAAAAAGATAAAAGATGAGAAAAGAAAGTGAAGTAATAGATGCCTATGGAGAGAGATGTTATAACTGTAATGATCTAGAGTTGCCAAGACTTCTGCTCTGCAGGATTCTGAGCTGGATTTGGTGTGTGTGTATGGTTTTTTGGGGGAGGGCTGCATCTATAAGTATATCTTGGTGGTGTTGGACAGGAAGAGGCCTCAGGAATTTGTTTTTGATGAAGAACTGGCTTCGGTGTAAATACTTTGTGGCTTAGCTGGTTTGTGGAATGCACTGCTGTTTTACAGATACACATATCCAGCAATGACCTCTAGCACCACCTTTAAAATTAAACTTATTGTGGATTTTAAAGTTAGAATAGGAAGCATAAAATAAAAATACCAGCATGCCAATTCAGAGCTAATAACACAGATAGAAATATAAAACCCGGCAGATTTGTAATCTTGTGATTAAGAAAAAGGCAGTGCCCCAGGCACATTCTTTTCCTTAATATTATAATATATATTTGCTTGCACTGCAGTATATGATATTCATGTATCCAGCAAGGAACTTATAAAATATATAGTAAGAAAGAAAACCAAATTACTAGCGTGTGCCTGCTTTTTAATCACCAACAATAACGTGGAAGCAAAAGTGGTTTGAAATTAAGCTTAAAAAAAAATAGTTCAGAGAATGTTCTCTAACACCTGGATTTCTTAGAAGGAAATATTCCTTTGATGAGTCTCCATAAAACCCAGGGCGCTTTATTAGATCACTGCAGAGACTCTCTACTCGCAGGCAATTTAACTCCTTGAACTTTGCTCTGCAATTATTTGGCTGTTTGCAAAGAACCTCCTCGCTTTCCCCGAGCCCTCCATCGAAAGAGGGAATGGGGTGGCGAAGGCATGGCAATATATAAATATGGGCATTACTTTTGCCCTGCCCTTGAAGCCGAGTCTAAAGAAAGAGGAGGAAGAAAACGAAAGCAAGGCAACGCAATGCCGCCCGTAAATACTGCGCCTCAGGAGACGGCGGGGCCACATTGACGAAGGGAGCACAAAGGCGAGCGACTCAGAGCCTCGCGCTTCCGCTGTGTAGCCGGGAGGAGGAGAGCGGGAGAAGGTGGAGTTGGCGCCGGGACTTGGCTCCGCTCCCACCCAACCCTCGCCTCTTCCCTCCCTCAGCGACTCAGGAGCGTCTGCGCCGTTGAACTCTAGCTGCCCGCGCGCTATAAAGTTAAGGGCCGAGCCGAGGGCGAGCACTCCGCTCGGCTGAGGGGCGGAAGCGGCGAGCTTTTCCCGCTCTTTCCAGCTCTCTTTGCCCAGCCGCCTCCCTTCGGAGCCATGGCGTGCGTGGAAAGATGCCGCTGCTGCACGGGCAGCCGGCGGCAGAGCAGCATCCTCTACAATATCCTGAAAAGCGAGGAGCAGCGGCAGCAGCAGCGGCGGCAGGCGGGAAGCGAGCAGCCGCCTCCTCCTCCTCCGCTGCCGCCGCCGCCGCCTACTCCACCGCTTAGTCCGGGCGGGCACGCGGCGTGTCCCGGCTGCTCGTGCGGCTCGCAGAAGCGCGTGGCTCTGCAGAGCCCGCAGGTGGCGTGCAAGGCGGCTTCGGCGGTGCTGGTGAAGACGGTGCGCTTCGTCAAGAACGTGCCCAGCTTCCAGGAGCTGCCCCTGGACGAGCAGCTGGTGCTGGTGCGCAGCTCCTGGGCTCCGCTGCTGGTGCTGGGGCTGGCCCAGGACCGCGTGCACTTCGAGACGGTGGAGACCACCGAGCCCAGCATGCTGCAAAAGATCTTGACCGAGAAGCGGGCCGAAGAGCAGAGGCAGCAGCAGCAGCAGCAGCTGCAGCACCGGCAACGGCGGCAGCCGCAGCACCATTTCCTGCTGCTGCACAAGACCCAGGAGAAACTGGCGGCGGCGGCGGCGGCGACCTGTGGCAGCAGCAGTAGCAGCAGCAGCAGCAACAACAGCAACAGCCCGAAGCTCCCGTCGGCAGAGGAGATCGAAGCCATCCAAAGCTTCCTGGGCAAGTGCTGGAGCCTGGACATTACCACCAAGGAGTACGCCTACCTCAAGGGGACGGTGCTCTTCAATCCGGGTAAGCGCGGGGAATTTGGCGGGAAAGAAGCGCGGGGAGTTGGGGGCGAGACATGGGTCACGGCTAGCTTCTCTTCCCACCATTCGCACTACCATGTTAGCACAGGCACCACCTGTTGGATTTCTTCAGCTGGTTTCCTCCTGCCAAGTAGCTACGAATAGCACAGAAGCTCTATTTAAAAAGCCTGGGGTTTTTTTTGGGGGGGGGAATAGGTGTGGTAGTTGGTCCTGCCTTCTTGAGCCTTTAAATGCCTTGCTTGAACATAACCTCAGAAGGTGAATTAGTGTGATGGCGACTCAAGTTTTGTTTTGCTGGGACTCTGGAAAGTCTTAGAGCAGTGGTTCCCAACATTTTTTTTTGCCATGCTCCACCTCAGCATTTCTAAAATCCTGATGAGCCAACCCCCCTCCCCGTGACATATGATTCTTATTATTCAAAAAGTGAACTCTTATTCAAGTGGAGGAAGACTAAAAGGCCATTAACTCTTAATAACTTGTTCTTGAATTGCCTCCCTTAAAAATCAAATTGCCCCCCTGCTCCGCATTGGGAACCGCGGTCTTCAAGGGTTTTCATTGCGCTAGTGACAGGCAGACTTGACAAGAAAGAGGAAAGGGTCAGAACTCTCTCTACCTGTTTTGCTCAGGGAAATTTTCCCCAAAACATGGGCTATGTCATATCCTCGGAGAGTAACAGAAGTGCAATGAAGCATACTAGTAGGCTCGGCTTTTTGGGGAGAGAGAATAAAAACAGTTTCCATGTGCTCTTTTAGTTTCCTGTTGCTTAGCCTGGCTGAACAGCATCCAGTTTTATATTCAGAAAAACAGACTGCACATGGAGCTTTTTTCCCCTGGGTAAACCTGTTTAATGCTGGGCTGCAAAGCTAATAAAATCTTCATTTTGTCACCTCTCTTTCCCTCAGAATTTCTTATAAAACAAGGTTTCTGAAAGACCCTCGCGAGCAAAGTTTTTCTTGTGCTCTAGAAACTCCCTGTGCTCTGATCAAGTACTGTGGTGTTTAAGGGTAGAGGGTGTTTTATTGCTTTATTTATTAAATATATAGATTCACTTAGGGACTGAATGATTGTACTGAATTGTAAGGAAACATGTTCAAGTACCTCGTTTTGAAACATTCTAAAAAGTAATTTTCAGGGGAAATTGCTACTTTGACATTAAACTAACACATCTAGTGGATACTAATAATTAACATGTAATAATTTATACTAAATAAATAGTAATGTAGAATGAAGGAGAAAGAAAGGAAATTATTGGTAATTATAAAGTGGTCAAATGAATTAAGCACATTTTAAAAATGGTTTAAGAAGTCAGAACCAGAGATGCTGCCTTAAGGCATTAGAAAATATTTACATTACATTCAGAGCTTTTTTATTTGCATTGTAGAACCTTGGAAGTATGGCTGTCTGCAGTGCACATTTTAATATGAATGATACTGGCTGTCAACAGGTTGTGGGCAAGCCTTTTCTCTCTTGCTCTCTCCCTACCATGCTATCTTTGTCAATTTGTGAACATTTTTATTTCTAAAAGCAGATTGGTGAGTTTTATAGGTTTAGACATATTTGTTAGAGAAGTTAATAAATTTTGTAGAAAGTGTCATTTGTTCTTGGTAGTGGGTGGGCGTGTCCTCTGTTCCCTGAAATGAGCATGGAAAATTCCATTTTGTAAAAAGAAATAGAGTTGCACACTTCAAAACACATGCTTCATGTATTGTGTTTATATTCTTATAGTGGTATGATGACTATCAGACTTGTCTTGCTACTAAAAGTTCAGCGAAGTACTTTTTTGTTCTCCGTTAATTCTGATTACTTTCCAGCCATTTTGCACAATGGAGTAAGTCACTTCCAGTTGTGTATATTGCAGATAAAAAGGTATTATGAAGAGAGGACTTAATGTTCATGTGTTTTCTTTTTACCCTTCTAGATCTGCCTGGGCTGCAGTGTGTACAGTACATCCAGGGACTGCAGCAAGAAGCACAGCAAGCCCTAAATGAACATGTCAGAATGATTCACAGAGGGGACCAGACTAGATTTGCCAAACTGAATGCAGCTCTGTCTATGCTCGGATCTATTAATGCTAATGTTATTTCCGAACTTTTCTTTAGGCCTATCATTGGAACAGTGAATATGGATGACATGCTGTTGGAGATGCTTTGTGCAAAATTATGAAGCCATGTGTGAATTATAACTACATAATAGAGCAATCCAACATGAAATGTCCCACAACAGAGTAGTGTAAAGTATTGTAAAATAAACTAACTTATTGTTTTTACATAGATAGTATTTTTGTATTCAGTAATAAAATATTATTTGAGTGCTCTTAGCTTTTATTAAATACTCATACCTTGAAATGTTCCAGCAACATATTTCAGCCCTTAAAAAAAGAAAGAACTGTGTAATCCAATGCATGTTACTTCTAAGTAGGCCCCATTGTGTTCAGTCGAGCCTACTCTGGGCAAGTGTGCATAGGATTTAAGCCACAAAGTGCAACTATACATGTTTACTTGAACTAAGTCCCACTATATAGTCAGTGGAACTTATTCCCAGGTAAGTGTGCATAGGATTTCAGTTTAGTTTCCAAAGCAGAGTGAATATTCTTTGGTATATCTTTAACTGAAACTTAGACAAATCTGTGTATTGTGTTCAAAATAGGAAGTCTCTCTTTTCCGTTATGTCATCCATTGTTATGATCCTATATTCTTGGAACGCATGCAAGACCAAATATGGTGTAATGTTCTATCTTTTCATATTTATCCTGACAAGTTATTTCATAATTTTTTTACTTAAGGGACTTTGGATAGACTTTATTATATCAGGAGAAGTTGGACTCCCAAGAGCAGTGTTTGGATCAGGTCAATGGGTGAAGAAGATTGTTTTCACTACACAAGTTATTTTAAAGACATACTGTTTGCATTTATGTAGACTGGAAAAAAGCCTGATATGTAAGTGTTGGCTGCAAGAGATTCAATACCATGTATGTTTCAAGCTGGAACCAACTCTATCCTGTAAACACAGTAAATTGTAACAAAGTTGTAAGAATTGTAAATTAATGCAAACAATTTATTTTTTTCTTGCATGTTGTCTACATAGGCTGAGTCATTTATCATAAACTTGTGGACAAAAGCATCCTTGAAATCAGTGGCGTTAATCTAAAAGTTGAATCTTTGTTGCAAGGATTAGAATATTTATGCACTTCTCTTATTTTGTCTTAAAAACATCACATGCTGTTTCTGTTTGCAAACAAATTTCCTTAATTCTATGTCAGTTTACATGGTGCAGTCACCTTCCAACACAAAACTTGATCATATACCGGTAATTGGTGAACCTTTTTCCAGGTTTCCAAACTACATTTGTACTTCCTATAAATACACCAGAGTAAAGTCACTATAAGCTAGATGCAGTAATTAATGGATAGGGAACAAATAATGCATTAAAAATACTGCTGTAGTTATGTCACATGATTTATTGTTGTAAATAATGGGACAGTGAGAGAGCTGAGAAGTTGTGCATCTTCTTCACTCAGGGTGAAGAAAATTCACAACATTAAATTTAAAACCTTACATTAATGGACAAGTGTCATTTTCAATATTGTTAACACCACATAGATACATGCTGCATATTGCTGTTCTGTTCTGCATCCAAATCTACTGAGTGGTTTTAGAAAAGGACTAAAGTTTCTGTTTGGAACAGAAAGGAAGAAAGAGAACGTAAAATGACTAAATTTTGTAACTAGGTACATTTGTGTAGGTGTGATAATAGAAAACCACTAGAATATGTACTGCAGACCTGCAAAATATGTGACTCCTGAAACCAAATGCTCTCCGTCAGCCATGGGTGTGTAACATGCAACCAGGGAAATAAAATGTTTGCTGACAGCTTGAGATCGGGGTGATTGAGCACGAGGAAGACTGATAAATATCTCACAAGTTTGACAGGCATTGATGAAAGTTTTTTTAATTGCATACAAATGCACAAAGGTTAGGTAGATGTTTCTGTAATGAACATATGTTTTCTTATTAAATTTAGGGTTAGGGTCTAACTCTGGATTTGTGTAGGGTTTACTCCTTAGCCTTTTCTTTTCCCAAATACATCTCTCAAGGCAGATGGGCTACTTTCCCAGGTTGATAAGACCCATCTGCCTCATATTATGTTGCTGTTAATTAGACATCCTGAAACCTGGACAAAGTTCCTCCCAGCTAGCACATAGAACACTGTAATTAATATGCATATGTTGATAACTTGCTCTTATAATTTACCATTCCAGCAAGAAAGTGGCATGCAACATTTTATAATACAATAAATAGGAATTATAACCCTGGCATTGATGGGTTACAAAGGGGGAGATGGGGAGACACATTCACCTCTGTCCTATAACAGAAACTAATGAGTATAAGCTGACTTACACACAGATTGGGACCCTATACGCACTTATCTGGAAGTCTGAAATATATTGAGCTTACTCTGGAATAGACATATATGGGTTTGTACTGTCGGCTACTCTGTGAAACTGGAATCTGCACACAGTAGGGTAGTGCTCTATGCCTCTAGCAAACAGAGTTGTGTTCATGGTTCCTGATGCTGGGCTATGAACCATACATGCAGCATATGGTCCCTGCAAATTGACATGATATTCAATATACACTTTTCTCATTAGTGCTATAAACATCTTGCAGTGCAGATGCCACTGTACGGTTGGCTGCAATCCAAACAGGTATGCTCAAGGGCTTGGATATTACCTTTTTCCCTTTGAATGGCAGAGCCCATATATCACGGTATTGCAGTTGGGGTGCACGCGCATAGGCTGTTGTTAAGGAAACTCAAGCCCAAACTTGCCATGGATACAGGGCACTCGTCATGTGGTTCTTTTCATCTTGGCCCTAGATGAATTCAATTATCTCTGGGCTGAGTCCATTGTCTCATGAAGCTCTGGTAGAAAAGATACAATGCACTACAGTAATACCATTATTAAATATAAAATACACTCTATACGCTCAAATCTAACAAATAGTAGAAATTCATGCAGCTTGTAACAAAAGTTCACTTTAAAATCTAATTCTTACTAAAGCAAGATTAATGCAATGCAGCACATAGTTTGTCTTTTAAAATAGTAACACTTCCCTCCCTTGTTGCAGTCCCCTGACCCATGCTGCAATTAGCTATGGGTTGTGGGTGAGGGGAAAGCACCCATTGACTTATTTAATTTGTTTGGCTTGGAAGGGATATACAGTACAGTGGTACCTCAGGTTACATACGCTTCAGATTACATATGCTTCAGGTTACAGACTCCGCTAACCCAGAAATATTACCTCAGGTTAAGAACTTTGTTTCAGGATGAGAACAGAAATCGTGCTCCGGCAGCACGGCGGCAGCAGGAGGCCCCATTAGCTAAAGTGGTCCTTCAGGTTAAGAACAGTTTCAGGTTAAGAACGGACCTCCGGAACGAATTAAGTACTTAACCCGAGGTACCACTGTAACTCCTTTCCCTGCACGCTGGGAGCCTTATGAAAATTGGCTCCATCTTCATTAAATAAGCAAAAACCACCGATGTGATTGCCAACTATGCATTTAGCATCACATGTAGTTAGGCTGTTACTTATGAAAATTATGTGACAACTAGCTTGGGTGAACTCCAACACCCCCCTCCCCAAACCACTAAGCTACCTCATGCATGGAGACTGTTGAAAAATGGGACAGATGCTATGCTAACAGAATCCCTATCCTGTTCTAAACACCTACTGTAATTTCAGAAAACCACACTCACAACATGGCACAAGGTGAATGGACTGGTTAGGGCAATAGAATCCTGGTAGACCACCATGCCATCCCTACATCCCTCAGACTGATCCTGCTTCTGCCCATAAAAGCCAAGTGGACATAACTTAGACCAATTTACCACACACAGACAGACTTCATTCGGTGACATGCACTAGGTAAGCACGTTCATAAATTGCTAGCAGTTTCAAATAAACTCCAGTTGATTTTTTAAAACACGACAATCAGACCAGATGCTACTTGTAAATAATAATTAGAGAAAGTCCAGGGAACTTCTTCAAATGATGTGTTATTAAAAATGCCAGATTGTACAAACTGCTAACTCACCCAGAAATACTACCAGTGCAACCCAGTGCTAGGCATGTATACTCAGAAGCAAGTCCACTGAATTCAATGGAATTTATTTCTAGGTAAGTATGTTTAAGATTGCAGCCTTCATGTATAATTCCAAACTACATATAAAGCATCCCATAAAACTAATTGTGTAAAAGGATGACATAGATTTGGAAAAATAACCCAGCCCAAGGACAAATTTGCATCAGTTCTGAAATGTCAAAACAGAAATGCCTGGGATATCTGATAAGTAAACCCTGCTTCCTTCTGATTCATTCTGGCTCCTTTTCAATTCTTTCTAGTTTCTGTCTCCCACACTGCCTTCTGACTCATGAACTCAAATTCTGAAAGCTATGGCCTCTAATTTCCCACCAAATAATGTGGGAAAGGTCCTATACATGAGAGATGGCTCACCTCTAAACCTTGGTTTATTACCCCTCTTAAAGCTCCCAAACTATTTGAATTCCTTGACTTCTTCGGCTCATAGATATGCCTTTGTAAAGGCAAGATTCAACACCTTCCCATTGAACGTGCTGAGAAATAGATTCTCCAATGGACAGATATCGCTCTTATGTGATTGTAATTGTGGGGCACCGGAATCGTTGCATCACATAATTATTGACTGTGCTTTTCACTCATCGGCCAGGAGCAAGTTTCTTGCTCAATATCTAAAGGGAATTGCCGATGATACGAATGAAGCCAAACTGAGATATCTATTAAATGATGATGACCCCCTAAGATCACTCATGGTTGCCAGATTCTTGATCAGCGTCCTATCCCTAAAGAAGAGAAACGGACTCCTGTGCGGCTCGGATAATCCCTTTAAACTATGATCTATGTTTTAGGTTGTAATTAGGTGATATCACCATGGATGTCTTCTACTAATTTATAAGCAGAGGGCGATGTTTATGTTACAAATTTATTGTAATGTATGATGTTGGTCCTTTGTTTTTGTTTTGCTTTGGTTCTTGTCTGTTTGTAAGTTTTGGCGGTTTTAAATTTGGAGGTTTAAGTAGATTATGTTGGTATGGGAAACTGTCGTGTGATGGGCCAATGGCCGTAATAAAGATCAATACAATACATGAGAGATGGCTAACCCTTGGGCCAACCCTCTGGGGTTCACATGCTTGCAGCCTGTGAGAACAGAATGCGGCCCAGCATTTGACCTGATCCAGCAGCGCTCTTATGATGGCAGTGGCAGTAATTGCCCCACTTGGAACTTTTTTTCACAACACTGAGATACAGAGTGGCTAGTGCTATGTTGCTTTCAGCACCCCCACCCATCCCTGCCATTGCTGCCAGCCTCTGCACAACATCTGGTAAGTAGGGGGCGGGGTCTACCAGGGTGGTACTGGATGATGGCATGAGGCGATACTTTGGCCACTGTGGTACTGTGTCTTCATACTCTTAGCATCTATACTTTGGCAGACACATTTTATTAGGTGTATACTGAAAAATGTTGATTTCTAAATAGTGTTTCCAGAGTACATTTTAGGCCTTTCAAGCTAAAGGTAACATCTTCACATGTTATTTAACAATCCTAGCCTCTATAGCCTTTGTTAGAAAACAGCTGTTGTACATTCTTCCAAACAGTGGCTGTCAAGGTTGAAACTAACATAATACCAGTGTCCTCCTTTTCTAATCACAAAGTTATTCACAGTAGAAGCTTGACATTTTTTTCCTGTAAATAAATTTGAGATAGTTAAAAAGGGGAGTAATTTTTATAGGAAAGGCTTTTTGTGTCTTGCCATCTGCTTAAAAATAAATAAACAAAGTAGCTTATATGTTCAGGAAGCTTTTTCATTGGCTTTCAGATTTCTGTTAAACCTATGAGATGTAGATCGGTTAACATATCTTAAATGCAGAAGAATGTAGTTTCAAATATGATTCCCAAGGTGTTGCTGTGATTTTACAATAGCTATATAACTAAGAAGCTCCACATAGTAACTAAAACATGAATACAACTGCACCAATTATTCTGTGCATCTGAGGATGGGAGTACTTCATCTAGTGGATTTTCTTGGTATTGCAGTTAATGTTTTAACATTTTTCAAGAAACCTCATGTGAAAAATGCTTACATTTAACATGCCACCCAAAGCATTAGGTGATAATTGGAGAAATATATTTGCTGCAGAAAAATTACACTGTAGATTACACATTACCCTATTATAAAAATTCATATGGAAGTAAAATATAAAATGGATTAGTTATGAGAATAGCTACCAGGTACTGTCCTTACAGAACATGACAAATCTTAAAAATAAACAGCAAGGTAAACAAACTCTTTCTTACACGGTTTTTTAACATTAATTCATCCAAGTGAGATTTTGAGTTCTGCCAAACTCCTGGAGAATAAATCTTCATGCCACAAAGTATATGTAGAGGCACATCCTGGTACACACATAATTTGGCTGTTGTTTGTGTGTCTGAGACAAAAGCACCATAAAGCTGAATGGAGCTCATAAACACGCCCCCCCCCCGCTACCTTACAATACTGTGTCTTTATTAATTAAATAATAAATAAGAACACAGAGGGCCCCCTGAACCTAAGCACTTTGGTAGCAGCTGTCAGAGCTGAGCGATGTGTAGCAGGTTTGAGATGAGCTGGGAACTGGGAGCCCTGGGACAAGCCAGTAGTCAGGAATGAAGAGGAACTAAGAACCAAAGGACAAACCAGGAAGCAGGAGCAAGCCAGAAGTTAGGCCTGAAAAGCAACCAAGGAACACATCGGAGGACAACTTTGTCGCTCAAGGAAGGATTAACTGCAATCCTCTTGTACTACTTCTAGTCTAGGAGGAACCAGTGGCCAACTGGTGTGGACAGGGTCAGTCCAGGACTTGAGAAGCTCCCACCTGAAGTTGTTGTTGCTGCTACTATTATTATTACATTTATTATCTGTCCTTCACCAGGTCACAGAACTTAGTGGTTTATGACATGGGACTGCTGTCCACAGACCCCAGCAGCTCCTGACAAAAGCAATGCAGTGTTGACAGTGACAAGCTACATCTGCACTCACATGCAACACACAAGCAAGTTTATTATATATTTAATAATAATAATGATTCTCCAGCATACTGCAGGGTTCATTCTTTCTGCTACCCCATCCCATTCTGATGCCCAGTACACTTTACTAAATAGGAGGCATGATGATTAGGGCAAGGTGGAATTTTGTTTGTGTAATCAAATGACAGTGATATGGAAAGTATTTATGAGCAACTAGTACTAGTCACTAGTACATATTAGCAACTGATCTTCTTTTGCATTGTTGCTCGTGTCTACAGCATTTTACTGTATTATGTGCTTTCTCCAATAAGTATGCATTCCTAGGGAATTTAAACAGAAAAAAAAGATGTATGAATGCACCTCCTATTTAATTCATGCTGTTTTCTGACACAACATTCAATCCTCTTCTGCAATGTGTGTCAAGTGGACTTCAGGCTCCTGGATCACAAATGCTTTTCAAAAACCAAGGGACAAATAAAAAGAAAAGATTTATTTAGAAGAAAAAAGTGTAACTCCTGCAGTACTGCAAATAAATCCTAAGCAAACTGCAAAGAGCTCCACAGGTATTTCTTCAAATTGCTGGCCTAACTAGGTGTTAAAAGGGACCCACAGCTGCCACTAACTAACTCTCTCTCTCTCTCTCTCTCTCTCTCTCTCTCTCTCTCTCTCCACATTGAAATATACTCAGAGTCGCAAAGTGATTTCACGCTCTTTATTCAGCTCATAGTGGTGAGGAGGAATGAATGAATGTCCCCTCAAAGTATCTGCTTTATATACATTATTTACACAATGGGCTGCACATGATTGGCTAATTCCGGAATTCTACTGTAAGCCAATCAGGTTGTGGATTCACTTCTATCTGGAGCATGATTGGGTGGTTCCTGCCAACCAATCATACTGCTGTATTGTTCTAGGACCAATCAGACTGCTGCCTTTTGGATCCTATTGTTCTAGGACCAATCAGACTGCTGCAGTTTGGATCCTATTCAACTCAGTACATAACACCCATATACCGGTGTGTATATATATATATATATATATATATATATATATATATATATAGTACACCCAAAGAACTGTTAAAGCACATGACTTTTCTCAAAGAATCATGGGAACTGTAGTTTGTTGGGAACTGTAGCTTGGTAAGGGTGAAATTAGTCCCTAGGTTCTGGGATCGGGGAATCATGGGCCAACAGAAATTGCAGCAGGCTGCAACAGTCAAACACTTAATTGTGGCTGTGTTGTGTAGTTCAGACGCTACTAGCCCTTCATGTTGTTCTATTTCCACAATGAGCTACTTGGAGAGAATCACAAGATGTGTAAGCAACTCCTATAAGCAGGCTGCTACAAACAAGTTCAACACTCAGTAGCAAGAAGCCCACCCCCTTCTTTCATTGCTGGTATTCCTTTTAAAAACAGTTTGCTATTACTGAAGTGTCTAGAGTCAGCAAAATCTTTTATTTCTGCCAGATAAACAAGCTTTCTCTTGCCCTTCTGTGTCTTTCCTGTTTGTGTGTCACGCACTTCCTCCTCCCGTCTGATTTCTCGACTCTCTCCCTTTAGTTCCACACGTTGATTCACTGTCGGAGGTTGTGCTAAGCGGAGCAGAGCAGGTTCGGTTATGGGAAAAGTCCTTGGCAAAGCCTGAACAACTTGTTTGTTTTTGCCTCCCTGTTCTGCATTTTTGGTACAGACGTCTCCGAGGGAGCTGGGATTGTGAGTATTCACTTTTAACTATAATTGAATGGGGGGCATATTGCAGCTGAGTTTACTGTACTAAGAGCTTTTTGCAGCTGAGGGGAGTGTATAATCCAGCTGTACCATCAAGTGAAAACGTAAGATTATTATTTTATTTTTTATTATGTATTCAGTTTGTCTACCACCCACACCTGTAGGTCTCAGGGTGGTTCACAACACAAAAGTTGCAATATACGAAGCACAAAATACATAATAAAAATAAACAAAAACAAGTAACAATGCTTATGTGTATACACACTAACAAACTATATGTTCCTCAACGAAAGCCCGTAAACAATACTCCAGCCCACAAATACAAAAATCCTAATGAGTATATGATATTTTACAACAATTTAAAACAACCCCACCCTCCAGATAAAAGAGCACCCACCCAAGTTGAAACCTCAGCTTGCTCAGAAAATAATTTTAACACAAGGGAAGAAGAGGCCCACTGGGTCAGACCAAAGGCCCAACTAGTCCAGCATTTTGTTTCCCATAACAGCCAGTCAAAAGCCTATGGGAAACCCTATAGCAGGATGTGTTTCCATGGGCGTAGCCAAGGGGGGGCAGCTACCCCCCAGATCAAGTAAATCAGTAGAAATACTTAACTGACCAATCACATCGGCTCTGCCCCCCCCAAATCCTGGCTATGCCCATTCCCACTATGGTTCCCCAGTCCTTGATATTTACAGGCACAGATTACCCTGGAATCAGTGCTTTTTGGGGGGGGCGCAGGGGTACACATACCCCTCAACATTTTGTGAATCTACGTTCTGCCAAATTGAGGGGCAGTATTTCAATATGAGTAGGAAAATGAGAGCACCCCTAAACATTTTTTTTAGAAAAAAGCAGTGCCTGAAACTATATGCATAATTGTAGAAGCTTCTGTGGCAATCCTTTAATTACAATTGAGAAAGTGAGAACTGACACTGTGTGTATTTGTGCATTGCAAATTGTGTGGGGCTGCCAAATCTTTGCCAATCTACTGCAAATTACTCAGAGACCTACTGGTAGATCCCGATCTCATTTCCTTCCACTTATAGAATATCATGGAGTGCCTGGCACTGAGTTTCATTATCATGGTGTAATATTTGTATTCATACTATCGTAGAATTGTGGAGTTGGAAGGGACCATGAGGGTCATCTAGTCCAACCCCTTGCAATGCAGGAACCTTTCGCTCAAACCCATGACCCCGAGATTAAGAGTCCCATGCTCTACCAACTGCGCTGTTTGGCACACTATGTTTGGGCTGTTCTGAGACAAAGTATTTTAGTTGATTTAAACACAGAAAAATTATAAAACAACTTTAGAATCAAACTATTATTTAGTCTTATCTGAAACATCTGGGATATGTATAGAGCATAGCTCTGAAGATTTTTTTTTTTTTTTGCCTTCTAATTGCTAGATTCTCTGCAAATGTTCACTATTAGGAAAACTTTAACTTGCTCTAGTTCAGCTAGGTGAATCCCATGACTTTCCTTTACTTATATTTGGTAGATTAAAAAGGTTTAAAAACTGCTATCTGAAAACAGTAGATGGGGGTGGGGGGTGGGAATCTAGTTATGGGCATATCTAATTAATCATTTATTCACAAAGCATTGAAATCCCAATGCATTGAGACAATGCTCTTCATCAGGAAAAACTACAAAAAACATGTAAAAAAAGAAGATGCAATGATTCCTGAACTGTCAGACAGAAAGGTGAAGTGATATGATGGGTAGTTAATTCTCTAATTGCTTTATCTTAATGACAGATCTGTTTTATCAGTCACTTACAATATATATATATGATTGTCTGATTGATAATCCTTAGGCATTCCTTCTTGATATATTTTCTTTTAATACAAAAAGTTGATATGAATGAGGCTTTTCAAGTTAATTCTTGTTAATTTTTTTTTTTTTAAAAACAGTCCAGCACCTTTATAGCATCAGTTCAAGTGGAAATTAGCATTCAGAGAAGAATCCTCAATGAGAACAGCTAATCTCTTTTGTTTGCTGCATTCTCAAAGTAGACACTTTATATCTGAAGTTAAATACTATAATTATTCTAGACCTTTTCCTTCACAAAGAGCTCAAGCTTTTATTTCAAGCATATTTGCAATGGAGAGGGAGAAAAGAGATAAAATTGCAGTCATTTGCCTACTGACAACTCATAGAACCATAGAGCTGTAGAGTTGGAAGCAACCCTGCAATGCAGGGATCTCAACCAAAGCATCCATGACAGATGGCCATCCAACCTCTGCTTAAAAGCCTCCAATGAAGGAGAGTCCATAATCTCCCAAGGTGTCTGCTCCCTGTTTAGTTGGAATTTCCTTTCTTGTACCTTGAAGCCATTGGTTCGAGACCTACCCTCCAGGGCAGGAGAAAACAAGCTTGTCCATGTGACAGCCCTTATGATATGATTGTTGTTGTTTAGTCATTTAGTCGTGTCCGACTCTTCATGACCCCATGGACCAGAGCATGCCAGGCAATCCTGTCTTCCACTGCCTCCTGGAGTTTGGTCAAACTCATGTTAGTAGCTTTGAGACACTGTCCAACCATCGAATCTGTCTCCTCTTCCCCAGGCTAGATGTACTCAGCTCCCTCAACCATTCCTCATAAGGCTTGGCTTCTAGACCCTTGATAATCTGGGTTGTCCTCCTCTGCACACATCCAATCCAGCTTGTCCATATCCTTCTTAAATTGTGGCACCCAGAACTGGATACAGTATTCCAGGTATGGTCTGAACCACCCCGTTCTGGGCTGGCATCGTGGGAGAGGAATCCAAGGCAGCAGGGCCAGAATGCTGAAGCAACCAGCTTAGGCATCAGATTCTCAGAAGCAGCAGTAGCCTCAGGTGTTCATCCTGAGCCTCTCAGCCATTCCCTTCTGTTGCTGAGTGGTTTCTCCTGGGCTGCTAATCTGGCCTGCTGTTTCAGGTGTGATGGAGGAAGCTATTGCATCACCAGTGTTTTAGGAAGATAAAATTAGCATTCCAACTGGCTTCTAGCAGTGAAATTGGGAGGGGCTGCCATCTTGTCCTTCACCTCAGTCACCATATCTGGGGCTGGTCCTGTAAGGCAAAGATAGTGCCTAAAGTGCTGCTAGGCCATTAAGAGATTTAAAGGTAAGGCTCACAAACTAGAATTGCCTAATAGATGGCCATTGCAGTTGCTGCAGAGCAGGCTGCATACGTTCTTTCTTCCTAGTATTCAGCTGAGAGGTAAGTCATGTTTCACACAGCATGGCTGGGACTTGGTTTTCCAGCCCAGATGCAGATGTCAAGTGCTTTCTCATCAATCTCTTTCCCAAGAACTAGCAAAGCACCTGGCTGAGTCTAAGGTACAGTAGCAGCTGGCAACTCCACCAGCTTCCCATCTTGATGCTGCCACCATGGGGACAAAACATGGGGCTCCATTACAGTGGGGGTGGGGTACTCAAATGGAGGTGCTCAGCACCCAGATTGCAATGCAAGCTTCTATAATAAGCTAAGCATATTTAATTGGAGAATACATGTTTGCTGTTATCAAAAGGCATGAAAGAAATTAGTTACGCCTTATTAAGCATATCGGCTCAAGCAGAAGCATTACCCTCTGGAGGGAGTCTCAATGGCACTTTGATGTCGGGTATCAAACCAGTAAGAATGTGGCACCTGCTCTAGGAGCAGAATCAGACGCAAGGGAGCTTAACTTTTTATTTTGTTTCTTGGTGTGGTATTTCATTAACACCTCATCAAAGCCTCACTTGAATACACAGTGTTTCTCTTCCATCCGAGATTTGCAATTATTAAGCACTTTCACCTGAGGTTTAAGGGAAGAGGGATTAAAAAAAAATCACACTATTTTTAAAAATGGCATGTAAGAAATACTTGTAATATTTTGAAGGCCAGGATTCTAGCTGGACAATTGAGGGGGGAAATATGAATATATTCCTCTTGCTCTACCACAAGTCCAATGAGAACATTTTTTCTTCTATATAAATCTGAACAGATTAGATTTAATATATTGGTGTGCTTGTAACAGTTCCTTAGAAAAATGATTTTCATGCTAATCACACGAACTGCAGACAGACATATTTATTTTATATCGTGCAATATTTATATACTCCTTCATACATCAAAATTAAACTAAAAATGCAATAAAATTCATAATAAAATAGCATCTACCTTGTCATTGGCAGGTCACTAGTAGAATCTAACTAGTATTAATGGCTAGCAAAGGCCTCCAAGATATAAAGGGTTTCTCATCAAGTGCTGAAATTACGTTACTTTATGTGCTTGCCTCAATTTAGAGGAGCGGTGGTTTCTTGGGAAGGACACCTCTACTGAAAAGGACCTTCCTCTGGTCATTGCTAAGATACCTCTGCAGGTTGCAGGACATATGTCTGAGTCATATGACAAGGCTAATATGTGGTGAATTACTGCTTTAAATTCATTCACACTGGAACCACTCTACATGGTGAATTACCACCATACAGAACCTCCCATTTTCATGGCTTGTCATTCATCTATTAGTTTCCTTTATCCAGCATGATAAGAAATAATAATAATAATAATAATAATAATAATAATAATAATAATAATAATAAATTTATTATTTATACCCTGCCCATCTGGCTGGGCTAGATGGGCTAGATAGATCTGAAATCCAGCAGAATCTCACCCAAAGTCACTGATGTAACTACAGGCTCGAGAATTATGGCTGAGTACCCACTATACCTTTCAAAGTACATTCGAAGCACAATATTTCCCTCAGAGAATTCTGGGTTCTGTGTGTTCCCTTAACAGAGCTACAATCCCCCACAACTATTAACAAAACATTCTTTGAAGGTAAAACAGTGCTTTGAATGTGTTTTAAGCTCATGGTAGAGACAGTGGTCCATTTAGAACCCCCAACAGTGGTTAATCCTAGAGGTTTTGAAAAAACAGCCCAGGGTGCTTTTGGGGTGTGTTAACACCAGCAATATTCAATGTGATCCACTGTCGGTATGAAGGGGATGAATTTCCTTTGGGTCTCTTTAAATCTTTGTCTTCCAGTTGTGGTTCAAGCCTCTCGGTTTTTCACTTATGAGAAAGATGCAACACGTCCCCTCCCCCCATTCATGCTTTTATAGCACATTCCCCACTAAGTGATAGATCTATGCTTATTTCTCAGTGTTTGAGAACTAGTAACACTCTGAAGCGATCATCCTCCCTGCACTGACTCTTCAGAGAAAGTGTCTCAGGCAGTTCAAGGCCTTCATTTTAGTCGAGACTTTGTAAACGGCATCTGCTCCATGTGAACTCATTAATGAAGGGCTCTTACCAAAGTGTCCCTTAGTGCTATCTTGAAACTCACTGCCTCTTCAATATGCTCCTGAAGCTACTACTTTGGAGCCACCTACAGGAAAGGGCATATGTAGTCAATAGCAAAGGGCACTTTCAATGGGTTTCTTACTGTGCTATTCAGTGAAGCCCCCGCTGTTGCTTGGTAGCCTTCTGCTGAATTAGCTGGGCAGTTTACGTTGTGAAAAACCAGCTACATAAAGATTCTTGCCTGGCTAAAGCTGGACAATTAAGCAGACAGGGCAGCGGTTTGATTCTTTAGCCATTGAGTGTTTGGCATGCTAGGAAGTCCAGTTGGAGGGCACACTGACAAGGAAATAGTAGATTCTCTAATTCTACCATCTCAATAGGAACAATACTTTATTCGCTTCTTTTGCTTTTGCTTTTGTTTATATCTGATGGGGGAAACGAAGCTAGATTTGTGAAACTCAAGAGTACAATGAAAGGCTTTGTAAATAAAAGGCTTTGTGGTTTACAGATACAGTTTCCTGTGGGCGGCTCCAACTATTTGTGGTTTGCAGCATGCTTCTGCAAAGGTAAGTCCTGTCTAACCTTTCAGAGTTCTTTGAGAGTATAGTTGGAGGTGATCCAGGACACATTATGTACTGGGCTTTCAAATAGTTTTTGATAGAAGTTCCTCACTGAAGGCTACTGAGTAAACGTAGCAGTCATGGGATAAGAGGACAGGTCTTCATGTTGTTGTTGTTGTTTAGTCATTTAGTCGTGTCTGACTCTTCGTGACCCCATGGACCAGAGCACGCCAGGCACTCCTGTCTTCCACTGCCTCCCGCAGTTTGGTCAAACTCATGCTCGTAGCTTCGCGAACACTGTCCAACCATCTCGTCCTCTGTTGTCCCCTTCTCCTTGTGCCCTCCATCTTTCCCAACATCAGGGTCTTTTCCAGGGAGTTTTCTCTTCTCATGAGGTGGCCAAAGTATTGAATCCTCAGCTTCTGGATCTGTTCTTCCAGTGAGCACTCAGGGCTGATTTCCTTAAGAATGGATAGGTTTGATCTTTTTTCATTTCCATGGGACTCTCAAGAGTCTCCTCCAGCACCATAATTCAAAAGTATCAATTCTTCAGCGATCAGCCTTCTTTATGGTCCAGCTCTCACTTGGTTAACAAGCTGGCAGCAGACAGTAGGAACAAATAGGCAATTCTCACAGTGTTCTAAGAAGTAGGGTCTGTATTGGGATCTGTGCCTTTTAACTAATTAAAAAATGATCTAAAGTTAGGGGTGAACAGTGAAGTGGCCAAATGTGCTGATGACATCAAATTGTTCAGGGTGGTAGAAGCTCCAGAAGTATTACTCCGCATGTCACCCAATAAAGCTGAATGTTGAAAGATTCAGGACAGACAAAAGGAAATAGTCACACAGCACACTGTTAAACAACAAGATATAGTAATGTCCATCAATTTGTATGGCTTTAAAAGGGATTTAAACAAATTTATGGAGGATAAGGCTATCAATGGTTATTAGCCATGCTGACTAGGTATCAGAGGTAGCATGCCTCTGAACACCAGTAACTGGAACTGGGAGGTTACTGACAAGGAAAGAAAAATTTGGGTCACAGCGGTTAGCTTGAACAAAGTGTTAACCCAGTGTGTGGAAGCTGTAGTGGAATCCATGTTGGGAATCATAAAAATAAAATGAAAAATGCCAATATTCTAATGCCTTTATACAAATTTATGGTGTGTCCACATTTGGAATACTATGTACAGTTCTGGTTGCTGCACCTGAAAAAGGATATTGTAGAGTTGAAAAAGGTACATAAAAAGCACAGCCAAAATGATCAAGGGGCCAGAGCAACTCCCCTATGTGGAAAGCTACAATGTTTTCAGTTTTCTTAGTTTAGAAAAAAACAGGAGGGAAGTGTCATGATAGAGATGTATAAAATAATGCATGGTGTGTTGAAAATGAATAGGGATAAAGAATTGTCTCACCTTACTAGAACTTAGGGTCATCAAAATAAGCTGAATGTTGGAAGGTTTTGGAATAGCAAATACTTTTCAACACAGTAAAAAGTATCTGCAAAGTATTGTTCACCTGAGCTACCCCCGAAGTCTTCACCTTTTGTTCACTTGTATATTGCCTTGTCAATCACGATGTTATTTCAATACCGGTATTCATCAATATGGCGATTTATTGCACAGCCTTAGTGTACTATTGTGCTCATGTCCTGCTTGTGGATTTCCTGTAATCCAGTTGACCATTGTGAGAAGAGATTGGTGGGCCAGAGAGGCCTTCGTCAGAACTAGCAGGGTTCTTCTTAAGTTCTGATGTCTTTTTAGTGGGTCATGTCATCCAGACCTGGAAATGTGTTATGTACAGTGGTACCTCGGGTTACATACGCTTCAGGTTACAGACTCCGCTAACCCAGTAATAGTGCTTCAGGTTAAGAACTTTGCTTCAGGATAAGAACAGAAATCGTGCTCTGGCAGCGCAGCAGCAGTAGGAGGCCCCATTAGCTAAAGTGGTGCTTCAGGTTAAGAACAGTTTCAGGTTAAGAACAGTTTCAGGTTAAGAACAGACCTCCGGAACGAATTAAGTACTTAACCTGAGGTACCACTGTACTGCTTTCTCTTTACTCCACTGTGAGGAGTACTTTTTCATCCATCTTCCTACTTCATCTCCCTAATAACATTCCAGCTATTTAAATCCTATATCTCTGACCAAATGAGTCATTTCCGCACTTTCTATTTTTGGGGGGCTTGTATTGATACTTTTGAATTATGGTGCTGGAGGAGACTCTTGAGAGTCCCATGGACTGCAAGAAGATCAAACCTATCCATTCTTAAAGAAATCAGCCCTGAGTGCTCACTGGAAGGACAGATCCTGAAGCTGAGGCTCCAGTACTTTGGCCACCTCATGAGAAGAGAAGACTCCCTGGAAAAGACCCTGATGCTGGGAAATATTAAGGGCACAAGGAGAAGGGGACGGCAGAGGATGAGATGGTTGGACAGTGTTCTCAAATCTACTAACAAGTGTTTGACCAAACTGCGGGAGGCAGTGGAAGACAGGAGTGCCTAGAGTGCTCTGGTCCATGGGGTCATGAAGAGTCGGAAATGACTAAACAATAGCAACGTATTTCACCCAGTCGCTCACTTATTATTCATGTTGTGCCACATCTAGTTTCGTTTGACTCACGTGTTCCCCATGCCCTCCTTGGATTGCCTCATATTCCCAGACAGAAATATGGATTCCTTATGCTTCTTCTATCTTATTCTTATCCCAGGGTTATTTTCTACCTCTGTCTCTGCTGTGTCCATTCCTGACTCTTTATAACATCCCTTTCCTCTTTCATGTTCCCAGCATTTGCACAAGTTCATTTTTGTAACTGTAGGAGGAAGGAAATTGCCTTCAGCCAGCGATGCTGGAGCACAGTTGAAAAGGGACTTCCACTACTATTATGGCCAGCATTAACCATGCTGGAAACTTGCCCTCAAGTAACATTTCACTTCATCTGCCATGACCTAATATGTTTGTTTTCGTTTTCTTTTGGAAATGAATACAAAAAAGTTATATTTAAGGTTAGATGCGATATGTTTCTTGACTCCTATTTAAAATTATTAGGTTTTTAAATCTGTTATAATTTAATTAAGCTACAATTGACACTAGAAAGAGAAAAGGGTAAATTTCAATCGGAAGTGAAATGCAGAGGATTACAACCATCATATATACCAAGGTTGTGCTTTAAATTGCTCTCATGTGTCTGAGAATAATTCATCAGCACTATGGATGAATACACACTATGTGAACAGAATGTATATTATCTGCAAAAAAACTACCCTTGAAAAGTTCTGTTGGTAAACATATTGGGATTAAAAATAATAACTAATGGACCCCCCTACATATGATTTTGTATGTTTCTTTAATATTTCCTAATTTGCTGGTCTCTGGGGTGATTCAGACAACAATGTTGCAACCCAGCAGTATTTATTTATTGTTTTATTCCTCCTTTCTTCCCAGAAGAGATAACAGGGCACCTAGCAACATGAAATGATACAACAATACAAAACAATTAACACATAAGCCAAACAGTTTCATTAAAATAAAAGCAGTTAAAAAAGCTGGTTATGGGTCCAAACACCCATGGGCGTAGCCAAGCTTCGTGTTGGCGGGGGGTGGGGGGTGGGCAGAACCTCAGTTGGTTAAGTATTTTTATTGATTTGCTCTTACTTTATTTAGGGGAGGGCAGCAAACAGTGGGCAGGGAAACAAGTTGTTTAAGCTGCAGAGCTAAGCAAAATGTTATTGTGCCAGAATAAACACTGTTGGCTCCTTGTGTCAGCAGCTTAGTGAGAATTGGGTGCCAACTCCTAGGGGCTGAGCCCTTTTGGCTCCCGCAATATTTTGGGAGGGGAGAGGGCTGGGGCTCCCTAATGTCTGAGATAATCAGGAGGTGGAGGAGGCCAAGGGCCTGGTCAGTGGTGGCAACAGCCGCATTGAAACCACCCTGTTGCTGCATTTGACTCTGCCCTGGCTCCTCCCGATGTGTTCATTACATTATGATCGGCTCCATCCCAAACTCCTCTTGCAAGTTGGCGCCTCTGATGATAATGCAGGCTTCTGGTGAGGGGATTGTGGCTGATTTGTTTTTCGCTGGTTGCTTTGCTGAGCGAAGCCATGGCTCAACATGCACTTGTGGTTTAGTTTCCCCAGACAAATTATGAGTTGTAAACCAAGAACAAGCCTTGTTTACAGTTGATGGTTAGTGAACCATGCAAAAGGTTTAACAGCCTACATTCCTAATGCTTCACTGTGCTGCTTGACTTTGTGAATTTAAACTCTGCTACTGGGGGCTCTCTCCAGCTGGAGAGTTGAGTTTAGCCCTGTGTTTCTAATCTAGGCACCGAGGCCACAGGGATTCATATTTTTCCTCCCATATATATTTAACCCAGGCTGTTGTGGCTGCTTGGAGCCCAGTAAGACCAGCACTGGAAGCTAAACGCCTGATCCTCTGCAGCATTTCCCTTTTGCTTCTATCAGCCTTCTCTGGGGGAGAGACAAGGGAGTCAACTGTGAATCTAGCCTGGTAAGAAGACCACACCCTCTCTGAATTGCATTTATGTGTTGTCTTTCAACTTTCATTTTGCTCTGTACTTGCACATTGCATTTAGATTATTTATTATTATTTATTTTCAATTTGTGTGCAGAAGGGCAGTTTTGTATGTGTATAGGCTTTGTGCGTGGAAAGGGGAGAGTGATTAAAAACATGTGGGGGACTGGAGTAGGATCATTGACCCCGTTTCCATTTTCTATTTCTGTGCATTTATTGCACATGGATTTCAGGAAGTATGAAGATGGCTACTTTGTGGGGCTTATTAAAACAAAAAACATGTTCCAAGTTGTTTGCTTCCATATTGTGGTTGCCAGACATCATGAGGTGGGGAAATAGTGCTCAGTAGCTCAACTCTGTGAAGTAGTCTAGGATGCCCATTACTCACTGGTAGAATATTCAACCATGTTTTCAGTTCTTCAGGTGTTACTTTAGTCTCTCACCTGTATATGCACCCCCCCCCCCCGTTTTACATAATCCATCTAGAAATGAAATAATATCTGTTCTTTGAATTGAGCAAGAAATTCATCTTGGAGAACGGTACAATTACATTTTAGGTAATACAAAGGGCACATGCAAGATGACTAAAACTGGGAAAGAGCCTGTTCTGCCCATCAAAGGCATTAACTACATTGTCACTGAGACGGGAGGAGAGGTCAAATTGGCAGTTCCTTTTGAGGAAGAATGGCTAAGGTGGTACATAAGATAGTGACACATAGAAAATTGTGGAGTTTTTTGCCTGTTACTTATTGATTCAGAGAAGTGGCCTGCAGATGGCACTGTTCACTAACTGTACTCTTTCTTTAAACCCAAACATGACATCTGCATGTTGTTTTGCTAAAATTATTATTATTATTACTATTTCCCTTGGGATATATTTACTTTGTGCATCCTGAATGACAACTGGAAAGTAGAGAGTGCCTTCAATATGAAGGAGGGAAAAGGGAAAAAATAAATCTTAATAATAATAACTACTACAAGAATAACCTAGATCTAGTGTTGATTTTAACAGCTATGTGTATTGCATTAGTCATGCTGTTGTGATGGTATACTTCTAAGGGGGCCAGTAGGAAAGTGAAACAGTGCTCCTACACCTTGCTATTATGTAGAAGAGAGAAATGCTGGGAGGCACAACTTTTCTCTTTAAGACAAGCTATGCTTGTCAAAACTGCTTCTTCTGTACAGCTATTGAAGGTGCAGAAGCCCTCTGTGCTTCTCGTTCAGTGGCAAGGACTTTGTGGTGCAGTCATGTAGAGCCCACTTCTTTTCCTTCTGAAAGGGGAAGGGGTTTGGGGAAAATAAATGAGAATCCTGTTTATGAACCATATGAGGTCTTAGAATATATTCTTTTTTCCCAGATTGACTTCTGATATCTGGGAGAAACAAACCATGAACCAGAATTCAGACACAATGAATTCAAAGCATTGGGCTATTTCTAGTAGTGTGGGGGCATCTGAGGGTGGGGGCAGGTGGGGGAGTAAAGCAGCCACAGTTTTCTCACTGCGCACCAGCACTCTTGCTCGTTCATGCTTAGCTGTGGTTTGGCTTAACATTATGTGTGAATGAGCCCAAAGTATTTCAAAATCCACCCAGGACAAAACTCTACAAAACAAACTGTAAAAAAAGGACCATTAAGGTGTTTTGTTGTAACTCTTAAATTTAGTCCCATGTCTTTTGCGCACAAAAGTATCTTGCATGGTTTCCGCCACATGGTTTAGTTTTGAACATTTCTTGGTCCCCCATCTTTCTTGGCATCCTCTTTTTCAATCCAAAGTTGTTGTTGCCGGCCTCTGTCTGTCTTGAGAGACAATGGAGTGCACCTCTGGGGGTGAAGTCAAACTGCAATGTTAGAAACACCAAAGTGACCTCTTGGGATGTTTTCTTAGTACACTCACATCAAAGAATAAAAGGCTATTTCTAAAGAAAGAGTGGCCTCTGCTGACTTCCTCCAGAACAAACCAAAATGGCAGGAGAAAGGGAACTTGCATAATATTGACTATGCATAAGATTTCCCAAGAGTAATTTTCTGAAATGAAAATACAAATGCAATAAATCAGATGGGGAATCCTGTGTAATACAGCACAGGAAGAGTAAAGTGTTGCTTTTAAAAAAGAATACTGTGAGGTAATTGCAATGAAATGTCTCATCTGTTTATTTCTCTATCACCACTTTCCCTTTCTCACGCCTCTTGATTTCACTGCCCCAATGTTTTCTTAACCCTTCAGTAGCTCTGTACACAGCTAGTGCTTGGGGAGATGAGATGAGCACTGTTCTTTTTAATACTGACAGCTTCGTCTGCAGCAAACTCTGTAGCCTTTAAATAGCATTTACCCAGGGGCACACCATCTTATACTTGGCAGCTTCTTTAAAAGCCAAATGTAAAGGTGTATGTTGCTCCCAGATCTGTAGCTGCTGCTTCTCCTCCTCCTCCTTATTTTAAAAAATAAGCACAAATATGTTGGAACGACCAGATACAAATGTTATTGAGTAGAACAGCTGATCAAATTGGATTTTTAACCATGTAAAGTTAGGGATAGGGAATTGATAATGAACCTTTGATAATTCATGGCTGATTTAACATGAACTATAGTTGATAACCTGATAAAGCTGATAGCCTTTACTTGGACTTTGTTATTTTAACTCATGTGCAACTACTCATTCTGTGCGCCTATTTATAGTTTTGTTTTTCAGCTTTTTTTTTGTCTGTTGTCATAACTGTTCTCTCTGTTTTATATACATTATAAAATGAGATTATAATATAAAAACTTTACCAGAAACACTGATGTAACGTGTAAAAGTAAAGAAAAAGTAACTAACCATATCTGTGCTCCATCTGGTATTGCTTTTCAGAGAATTAGGGGAAACAATAAGAACTACTTGTCACATTATATTTTTAAAGGCAAAACTGTTGGTTTTTGTTTTGTTTTTAGTATAGGTGCCATGTCTGGAGTTATGTGGAAATGTATTTCGAGAAGCAAAAGGCATATTTAATAACGATACTGTGTTTTCCTTCGCAGTAAAATGCAGTCACAATGCCACCTTGTACAGAGCAATCATGCAAAATGCTGTTTGGGCTTTAATAGTTACTGTACCTTTAATTAAATGCTTCCTGCTTAAAGTATGTGCACAATTTATTACTTACTACCTCCTCAGCTTGAAGGGGATTTATGATGAAGTGCCACAACAGGAGCTCATCATGATTTTTATTTTGCTACCTATAGCACAATAGCAGTATAAAATAATGCCCCCTATTTCCTTACCTTATTGTTTCATTCTTCCATAAGAAGAAAAACACTATTTATTTATTCATCTGGTTTAATCTTTATTTTAGAAAGATTAAACCATAGGACTTTTTTCAGTCCCTTTGCTGAAAGCTACCTGGGTCAAACTTGATTTTTGAAGTTTGTAAAATTGATATTATCCTGAGCTGCCACAGAATCACAGAACTGTAGAGTTGGAAGGGACCCTGAGGATCATCTAGTCCAACCCCCTGCAATGCAGGAATAGGCAGCTGGTCCATACAGGGATCGAACCTGCAACCTTGGTGTTATCAGCACCATGGTCTAACCAACTGAGCTATATTTACTGCTGTCCTGTATATATTGAGCAGTGCTTTCTACTGCCTCCTTCTATTGTACGTGTTCCCCTGCAGTGAGCCAGCTTCAGAGATTCACCTGACAAAGAGGGAAACAAGTAAAATAAAATTAATCCTCTTTCTGGATGATGCATTGTTTAATATCCAAGTTCAAACTACCTCAACACTCTCTACCTGCTAAATGATACAGTGCAGCAGTTTTGTCATCTGTAGATTTATTCCTGTTCATAAAGTAGCTTGCTTTCTCTCTCATTTGTTGAAACAGGCTGTGTCTCTCAAATATATGCAGCATGATGTATTAGTAAGTGACAGAAACCACCTAGCTGACAACAGCCTCCATTGGCCCAAGTGACCTTTGCTGTCTCAGTGCTTGGCATCTGCTTGAGATAAGGGGATCTATAATTAACATAATTATTCATGTTCCCATGACTGTCCCTCTATTCTGGTCACAACGTCCTTCAGTATCTGGAGAAAGACTTAACACAAATTCAATGGATTTCTCGGCCTGAAGGTTGTACTTGCTGATGTTAGGAGGATGTGTATTTTCTCCCAGATGACTGAAGGTCTGAACTTCTACACATGGTAACCGTAGAGAGTGATAACTGTGCCACCAAAAGCTAATACGGCAGTAGAGAAAACCCTGACTGATTGTCTAAAATGTGTTGAGTAAACAAGAACCCTTGGGGGATAGTTGGAAATGGCAAACAGCCCTGCTATGTCCAAACCCAGGCTCACTTTTCAGCAGCCTCAGATAAACTATGAGCTGTTAACCATAGGGCCGATATTGGTTGCAGATCATTGTTTGTCTGGAGAGAGTTGAACCATGAGCCTGAGTTCAAATGACACTGTAAGCCAAACCACGGTCTAGCTTGATGCAGAGCAGCAGCAAAATGATCAGGAAGGATAAAAGCAGCTGCAATCTGCTCTTCAGTAGCTTGCTTGTTCATGTTAAGCCATGGTTTGGTTTAGCATTATGTGTGAACCGCCTCACTGTTTGTCAATGAATTATCGGGTGACTTACCTGTATATTTGCCTGTCTCTACTGCAAGCTCACCTTTGGAAATGCAGCAATAAAGTGTTTAATAGGTATTGTTTCTGTATGAGAATCCACTGCCCCTGAGACGTTTACCTGTTTGATTTTTCAGATTTGTTTAACCTTCCTTGTACTAGGCAAGCAACTAATGTCAAGGTCAGCAGACTCGAAAGATGACAGCAAACTATAATTACAGTTCAGTAAACAGGGACCGTTAGCATGAAGCAAAATACCACAACTCTCTCCCACGCCTTTCCAAGGGACACACAAATATAAATGTTGAGTAGGAGGATTGCACATAAACAAAATGCACGCTGCTGTTAAATTCCTTAACTACTTCCGCAAGTCTATAAATTAAACAACACAATTTTTATTTTTATTTTAAATTACCTGAGTCGCATTAATTCAGATTAATATCGGTGGCTGGCATTTCAGTTTGAGGGGTGGGGCATTTGAAAATGATCACAGAACAATTAAAATCAAAGTGCTTAACGTAGAAAGACGTGACTTATTACCTCCCTTCACACACAGTCTGGAAATGCTAACTTGACCCTTGAGAATTTGCTCTTCTCTGAATAGCTTTCCTATCTTTTCTCCTGCTGGCAATGACATATTGATTTCTGTGGTATTTAGCTAAAGGTACTAGAGCTCAGGTTATGCTGGGGGCGTGGCATTTAAACTGATGTGGACTCATCAGTGATGTACAAACTTGCTTCACCTGAAATATCTACAGTGTGCAATATTTTTCTAGGCATTACTGAAATATTTACAGTATAACGCAGGCATCAACTTTTTCAATTTGAATATTTTCAAAAATCTATATTGTATTCTACTTTTGACAGGGCCAGTTTACTAGTTAGACAGGGACAGAATGATTCAGTTGTTGTTTGCTTGTTTTTATGTATTTGTTTTCACATTAATATCCCACGTTTCCTCCAAGGAGCTCAGTAAGGCATATGTGCTTCTTCCTCTCCCCATTTTATCCTCACAACAATCCTGTGGGGTAGGTTAGGCCACAAGATGGTGACTGGCTGAAGTGAGCTTCATGGCCAAGTAGTGATTTGATGTTCCAGGTCCTAGTCTAAGATTCATGGACTAAGTTGAGAGTGGACTGAGATAGCATGGATTTGAAGCAGGGCCTTGGATGATGAATTACAACATAGAATGGATCATGCTTTAAGATCTTAAGTGTGGAATCATAGAATCACTAAGAGATTACTTTGAATCTTCTGAGTAACTGATAAAAATGACCCCAGTTCTGCTTGTGCTCCAAAGTCAATGCAGGTAGCTTATCTGGCAGATGATCTGCTTAGTTTTAGATACACATGTCTGCTTTTCCATTGATATTGCCTTCATAACCTTTCTTCTAACAATATCTAATTAGCCTTGCATATTAAATATGGGTTAAGCATCAGATGAACCTTTTAATTTCCTCAAGTTCCAAGCTGTTACTCATATTATATCATCTTGGCCCACCTTTAATAATTCCTCCTGATCTTTTACATTATTACCCTGGTACTTAAATGTGGTCCTCCTATCTACTCTTTGTGATCTGTTCTCTAAGCTGCACATATGAAGTTCTTTAATTTTACTTCCCAGGTCATAGCCACTAAGCCTTTTATCATTTTAAATTCCTCTCTTTGCATTTTTAAACAAACTTATCAATGTCCTTTTCTACATTCTGAACACTCGGAAGTGTAAAACTCTTAATCAAACTAAGACAGGAGAAAAGGGGAGAAAATGACCTAAAAACTTGTAACTGCTATTTTGTGATGATTAGTCTCCCAATTAATTACTCTTTGATCCACCTTCTTAGGCTACAAATAATACCTGCTGAGATGTAAGTCCTATTGAATTCAGTGGGGCCTGCTCCTAGGTAAGTAGAGGTAGGATTCCAGCCTTAAACAGCAGTACTTCAATTTAAGGCTGCTTTCATAAATAAGCTTTGCCCTCAAAATACTTTTCTTAATTGTGTTGTTCTTATGATAATCTGAGTATTCATTAAAGCAACCACAGCTATTAAATTAATGTAGAAGGCTCAGTCGGATCACGGGCAGATTGCCTGTGGCGTGTGTGCTACTAGTGGCACAGTCAATAACATTTTGTGATGTATCTGGATGGAAGAAGGATGTTCTGAAGGCCTGACTATAGCATAAAGAAAGATTGTGCTTTTACCTATCTCTCCCATGCTACATTCCTGTCTCCTCTCCAGCTCGATAGACTAGAGTGTGTCCCATGTGCAGACTTATAAAGGTTTGGATCTCTGCATGATGTGGTGAGCCACAGAACGGTGGATTGAAGCAGCTGCAGTTTGGAGTAGTTAAGTACCCTCAGGCTCTGAATTAGCCCACCCGGCTAAGATGGCCATTCGAGGACCTTCCTGGACAGAAAGGACTATACTAGGGTTTCCCATATGAGTTAAAAACCTTGCCTAAGTGCCAAGGGAGTGGATATATACAACCAAATTCTCACTTGATTAATGTGTGGAGCTTGCCCATGTCTTCTATGTGCACCAGTGCAGATCACCATGGGTAGTTTTGTCTTATGTGTTTTTCTGTAGATCTTCTCCCAGTTACAGATTTGTTCTGCTGTTATGGGATGCATACCTATTCTTGCAATAATTCTGAACTGCTCGTTGATGTTGGGTCTTCCCTTGTCCTTGGTTCTGACCAGATTTGCTCATTGACTTCCTCATTCCACATCTTATCTTGGACAGCTGCTTATGGTTCAGCCCTGACAAGGACAACACCACAGCAAGTTATAAAGGGCTACATGCATACTACACATGTGAAGTATCTCAGGCCAACAATGTTAAATCTGCCTTAAAGCTTTGCCTAATGGTAAGTTGTGAGGAAGCATGACATAAGTGCTGTCATACCTGAAACTTTGCAGTCACCAGCTCATTTCTGATGTTCTGATACAGCTGGACAATCTATTCCTTATGCCGCCATGGCCGTTGCATAGCTCTTTGGTATCAGTGTGTTTGCTCATGGCATACCTTACGCAAGACTGAACTCACATAGGAAGTCATATTGTGGTCCTTGCTATCCAGAAATTTAATTTTGCCCTGTCAGAAACTGTTCCTTTGAGTGACATGAGTGTAGTATTCTTGGTCCACCTCTCTCTCCACCTCCCTCCGTTTTCAGATAAACAAATGATGAAGGCATTAAGCTTTAACCTGGCAACTCTGCTCTGAATTTTATTAGGCAATATTAGACAGCTGAACAACAGATTCCATGCTCTCTGCACACAACCTATTAAGCTACCCTTAATTTTGCTGAGATTTCTGTAATAGTCTCCAAGATGCCTGCCAGTGAGAAAAGGACGCCATAAGGTCACTGAATGACATCTTTTCTTCATTGGCAGTCATTTTCACACTGACTAGAATTAAGGGAGCTATTTTGGTCAGTGACTATTAATATGGATTTAATGGCAAAGAAGCTAACATTAAGTGTAGGGTTAAGACATTAGCAGTTTTAAATGCTCAAAGAAATGCAAAATCAAGCAATATCTGCCCTTGGTGGCCAGCAAGGCAGTTTTCAATCTGGGCAGCACAGTTAGTAGTTTGGTCTACATAGGGTTAGGAATGTGGGCTTTTCAGAATGGAAAAAAAAAGTTATGGCCACTGAAAGCAACCTAGACCTGATGTTGTAGTTAAGCAACTGATCCTTTCACTGTGTTGGAATTACAGCAGTGGTTCTCAAAAGTACCAGGTGAGATACAGGCTCATTTCCTTCCCAGGGAAGTGGTGACAGTCACAAACTCTTTCACAGACACTTGGATGAGTCTCTTAATTGGGCCAGGAAACAAAATAACCACAAGTAACCATTGTTTTCTCAGGGTCTATTCACATGGCAAGTTGAGCCTGTGTCTGATGGTGAATTTTAACCTATGCTATTCTATAATCATATCAATTGTGATAAGCACAGCACTATATGTGGACTTTAGCCACATGGGGATTTTTACATGGATGCAGTATGACTTAAAGTTGGAGTGGGTTTCCATAAGTTATTTTATTTTATTATTTAACATGATTGTGTCCTACCATTCTATGAAGGTTTCACTTATGCAAGTTAATTCATTTGTCCTCACAACAAACCTGTGAGGTAGGTTAGGGTAAAAGAGGTTGAATGGCTCAAAGTCAAATGGGGATTCAATCCCATATTTTGAAGGTCTAAATCCAATGCTTTGTCTACTACACCAAACTGGTTGTCCTTCAAAGAATTATGAGAAGAACTGTGAAAACTGTGTGTTTCATTACATTTAGAAAAGCCCAAAATTTCCTATTGGTTCACAGAAATTATAGCAGCACACACACATTGCAACAAATGTTTTCATTTTCACTCAGAAGTTCAGATTTCTGTTGTCTTATTAGCTTTCTTTTTCTTTTTGTTGTGACAGTTATGACTAGAAGATACAAAAGAATAACATTTGCCAATGTCCTTTTTCTTACTAGCTCCCTATAATTAAGTCATAATGTTTCCTTTGATGCACATTTATTTTCATGGCAACCAAACCATTTTAGATAAACATTACTTTTAACGATTTCTGTGTGGAATCTGGGGACTTATTCAATGATAAGTATGTTAACCTCAGGCAATTGTGTTACTGAAGAACCAGCTCTTATACAGCCATGAGTACGGCATCTAAAATAATAGCAAAATAAATAAAACTAATAATAAGGTATTTTTGTGAGTGTAGGAAAAATGTGCCCCCCACCTGAATACAAAGATTTCCGTTTCAAATTCAAATACAGTGTATGCAATTCTACAAGGGAGGCAAGACTCCTGTAATACGAATTCGTTTTCCAAAACTATTACGTTTTATGCTAAAGCATTTAAAATTCAGAACTTGAGTTATCCCATAAGCACAAGTTTCATCTTTCCCAGGAATAAATAATAATAATAATTGGAAAGGGAACTGCAGAGAAATGTTGGCAGACTAACTTGCTCCTGTTTTGCAAAACAAAGGCTGTTTTCATACTATGGTCTTTTAATGCTGCTGAGACGTTCATGTTCCACTATCAGCTGGAAACATGATTAAAGTGATGATTCCACCTGACGCCAAATAGAGCACTATTTTGCCCGTTGAAATCAGCAATGCTTCTTCATGCTGCAGGGAGCAGAAAGGCCTCCTTTTGAAAAGCAGTGGGCTGGAGTGAACCTTCTGAGATATATTCAGTGCGGGTTTTTTTAAGAAAAGATGTTGCCAGTATTCACCGTGAAGTTGTTACAGTAAGTGCCACACTTTTAACATTCTTTTTAAAAGGTGCTGGTACTACATACCCTTTAGTACCCAGAAAAAGCACTGTACACTCACTCACTCACTCACTCACTCTTCTACACTAACTTCCAGACCAAGAAATGTGGCTGGAGAGTAGAGACCTCTCAGCACTTAGTGCTTCTTCTCACCAGCCATAGAACTGCTTTTGCCTTTGGCTAGTGTGAGCTTCCTCTTCTCATAGTTGCCTTCTATGCTGGCTGCTTTTTCTGCATCTCTCCTGTTCCACCTTGCCTAGAGCTGCCTGTCCACTACCTTCTGCCCTCAGCTTCTCTGAATAGCTGCTAGGCAAAATCTCCGCACAGGACTGTCACCAGGATTTTCAGCAGCAGGAGTCACCAGGATTTTCCCATTTATAATAATAATTATTTGTTCTTGCCCAGCCTGAGGCTCTGAAAATGAATAGGGAAATGCTGATGGCTTCTATTAGCAGCTTATTCGGTAGCCTTAGGGGAGATGGGTAGGGTATGAGTGATGGCATGTAAAACGAATGTGGATGTCATTTAAACAATGAGTGAAAAAAGAAGTTGGTTTTTCTGGAGTAAATGCTTCATTGATTGTGTAACCCAGCCAGATGGTCGGGGTATAAATTGTTGTTGTTGTAGTTGTTGTTGTAGAATATGGACCAGTTTCAGGTGATTCTCAAGAATATAGCGCAAATAATGAATAAAAATGCAAAACGTTCCCCCTCAAATAGATGGATAGTGTGTTTGTAAAGGGATGATTGAAGGGCGGGACTCTTACACCTGATGTGCATGTTCTATCTGTTCAGTTGAAAGAGTCTAGAAACATTTTCTCCCAGGCTATATTTTTTTTTTTGCACTATCAAAAATGGGAGTACTTGCAAGGAAGTGTTACCACAGGAATAAGTCATAAGCAAGAAAAACTGCTCAAAGTAGCTGTTAACAAGGCTTTATGTGTTTTTTTCTCCTCATGGTTCACAAGATGTCCCTAGGCCACAATATTAGGCTCCTCTCCCCTGCTATTCCAAAGAAATGGGGTATACGTAAGCAATGAAACTGTGCATATAGTTGGCACTTTTTTTTCTGGTTGCAAAGCCAAACTCCTGTTGTGCAGTTCTGGAAGCTGTTGCTGTACAAATTGAAGTGCAAGCCGTCAAGTACACAAACATAGATCCATCAATTTTGGATTGTAGCCTGTGCCTGACTCCGGAACAAGAACTTCATAGATCATTAATGTTTTTAAGATAAGAGTTTATATTCCCACATGGAAGAAGAGTGAGGTGGGTAAATGCAATCAGAGTCTCAGGCCCCATGCCCCTCAACTTGGAGTGAGCTGCTTAAAATTATAGTCAAGAACTTACTAAATTCATCATTTTTTAAAAATTGAGCATTTATTTATTTTCTGAATTATAATGCCTTGGGGAAGTCTGTACAAATAAGTGGTCCAATTAAAAAAAAGATAATGAATTTATTCAACAGCCTTTTGCTGTTGCCCAGAGAGTGAGATGTTTGTTTTGTGGTTTTTTTTGAGCTTTTGCAATTTAATTAAGAAAATGCTTCTTTTGTGCCAGGTTGTTGAAGGTGTGGTCTTTGACTGGTATTTACCAATTCTTATTCTTCTCTCTTTTTAAGGTTATTTTCATATGTAATATTAAACCTATTTGGGCCTCTCTCATGCTATTCATCTTCTGCATATAAATGTTCATTTGGGATAGAATATGAAACTGAGTCTGCAGTCCTGTATCCACTTAGTTGGGAATAAGGTACATCGAACTCAGTGAGGCTTTCACCTCAATATCTGCAGAATAGTGTTCAGTGAAAGAGCTATTATGTACTTTGCACTTCCCTGATAAGTTCAGAGGCAATATTACAGGGTTTTGTTTCCTTGTGGATGTGAGATCAGTGTAAACTGATGGTGTTTTTGGTAATACATTTGATTACAAGTGTATACCTGGTCACGAAGGAGCAGATAGGCAGCCATATGACTAGCCCTAACATTATTTTCCTTAAAGCAATCCAGAGTTCTTTTGTATTTGTTATGTTTCTATAAACAGCTACAAAAATCAGATGGCTTGAATATTTGTTTTAAATATTGCTAGTGTCAAGTTTGCGATATATGAATGAGCCATTTACAACATTTGCTTCCATCTGGAGTGAATGCAAAATGGCAAGTAAGGTTTAATGTGGATAAACATTGCAGCAACGCCCCCTCCCCCAACTTCACTTATAACAGTGATGGAGATACAGTCATACCTCTTGTTACGTTTGGTTCAGGTTACATCTTTTCAGGTTGCACCCTGCAGCGACCCGGAACTACCAGAAAGGGTTACTTCCGGGTTTCGCCGCTCGCGCATGTGCAGAAGCGGCGAATCGCGACCCGCGCACACGCAGACGCTGGTTGCATTCTGCTCATGTTGCGAATGGGGCTCCGGAATGGATCTTGCTTGCAACCAGAGGTACCACTGTACTGGATTTTTCCAGGATGATGGGCAAATGGATTTGGGAGCTGAGCAAATGGGACACTTCTAAATCACACCAGTGTATCCTATGCTGATTACACTCCAAATCGAAACTGCTTCTTTCCTAATCAGTAGTTACATCCTCACAGCACCTGCAAAAAGAGCCTGGACCGTTCAGAAATAGCAACTGATTATTAGGAAGCATTATGTTATAAAAATATTTGTCAGTTAGCAATGACTACAGATAGTTCCTGCCAGTGGAGATTTTATGTTCACATTAGAAGCTGATGCAAAGGAAAGCCTTACAGGCTGATTTAAAGAAAAGTCAATTTAAGCTTTACATGTGAAAGTACTTGTATTACTAGCCATTTCTAAACAATACCCTTTCTACAAATTCATGCATTCATATGCTATGTAAGTGTGGTGTTGTGCTTGCAAACCCCTGACAACAGCTGCTCTGAAGAGGGGGTGGGAGGGAAAAAAATGAGAACAGGAGATAAGCTGCATGAATAAAATTATCTCAAAAGGTTTGAGTGTTCCAAATAAGCTAGTATTTCCTGTTGCAATGCATTCCCTCGTCATAAACTACAAAACAGTGAAGTGCCTCGAGATTTTCATTCTTTCTGCTTATTAAACAGGGCTAGTGTATTACTTAAATTCATCCAGTTCTAACATCAGTAGACTTCCATGGCATACAAAGAATGACCACATGCAAGCTGCTGAAATGCTTTTAGGATTTAACTTGGATTTAGGCAGCTGCAGTGCTTGTGGTTGCTAGGGTTTAATCTGAGCCAAGGCTCAGTCCCAGAAGCAAGGGAAAGCCCTGGAACCTGCACGGTGAGACGTTAATGCATTTGCAATGGTATATTTGTGCTAAAGAAAAACCTCCAAACCTCTTTTCTTGATACTTCTCTACCACTTTTGCAGAGATGTGTTGGAACATAGAACTGCCATTTCATGCAAGGGCCCCCCCACCAACTGTTGCCCAGGGGAACAGGAAGATAATGCCCTCCAGCTGGTGGCAGATCTGTTTTTCAGCTACAATAATTAGAAGGGCTCATGCTCTGGACTTAAGTTTCAATATCTAGTACTGGGACCCAGAAACTTGGAAGTGTAAACAGGCCCTGTTTGTCCTATGATTTCACGTCGCGGGTCATATATATACGACCCCTTTATGCCTTTGCCGTTTTCCTTGAGAAAACCTCCATTTTACTGTTGAATCAGAACAAATATCAATCTGCAGAAAACCCACCAATACCATGTATTAGATTGAACTTTGTGTAAATAGGCTCACTACAGAGGAGCCCATCTGACCATGGGCAGTGTGCTTCCCCCCTCCGAACTCAGCAATTCCCTCTCCCCTTAATATTAGAAGACAGAACTCCCAAGTCAGGATTTATTGCTTTTTGGGGGGTGGGGGGCTTCAGTTGTGCCACAATATGGTTTTGCTTAATTAACTTGAATTGCTACCCCTTGCTTCAGTTCATAAGGAACTTTACTTACCTTAAAGTTACCTAGTCTGGAATCCACAAAATCTTTCTAGGAAGGCAATATCTAACTCAGGTGGATACTGGAAATGCCTTGCTGAAGCATATGGCATGGGCATGTCCAGTGATATTTCATTTTTCGGCCTGAAGTTATTGTCCCTATCAATTTTGACAAAATCCTTCATGTACATTTAAATTATATTCTTGTTGTATGGAGATTAACAGCAGGACAACAAGAATGGCTGCTTAACAGGTCACGGGGAGGGGGCAGCTACTGCGGCCCATTGTGGTGGGCTGCTATCTCCAGGGAGCAGTGCTGGGGCCAGTCAGTCAGCCGCCAGGAAATCCCCAGGCTGGCCGCTTGGGATTGGCAGGCTTTCCCGCCATATGCTTATTTCAGGGGTTGGCAAACTAAGGCCCGTGGGACGGATCAGGCCCAATTGCCTTCAGGATCTGGCCCATGGACTGTCCGTGGATCGGTTTGGGGATTCTGTTCGTTCAGGCTGCGCCATTCCCCCCCTGCGTCATTCCATTTCCCCCTCCCTCCCTCACACACACCGCACCGCTACTTCCTCCTTCCCTCCTCCTGTCCTCTCCCCGCCCTGCCTAGAGGAGGAAGGGGGCTGAGCTGAGCTGGCTGAGCGCCATTTTAAGCAGCCCCTCTCCGGAGCCAGCCCTTTTGCGCCACTCATCTTCCCTCCGCCGCTGCCGCCCTGGTGCTCCTGTGGGCCAGAGGGTGGAGCGGACAAGCTCACTCCTCCTACCCATGAGAAGTGGCAGCAGTGGCAGCGGCGGCGGCAGCCCCTGGGAAGGGAAGCGCTGGGGCTGGGGGGTGGGGAGGAGGACTACTTGCCCCCCTCGCCTCTTCTTCCAGCTCCCCGCCCCCGGTGCCGTTTCTCCGGCCCGCCACAAGGTCTGAGGGACAGTAGACTGGCCCACGGCTAAAAAAAATTGCCGACCCCTGGCTTATTTGAATTCCAGCCAATCTGGCTGGGCAGAGTGGGCGGAGCTACACAGCCATCTATAATCCCGAATGTCTTTATAGATTATGACTTTTTGCATAGTGTGTTAAGCTTTAAGAAAGCACATTAAGTATGTGCGCTGATGCAATTTCTCTGAGAATTTTTTTGCCTCACTATAATGGTGTTCCTTTTGTGCATTCCCTTCAGTCTTTCTCTCTCTCTCACCAGCAGTTCCTAAGGAATTAAAGGCAGTTATGTTAATAAAAACGTGTGAGTGAAAGAGGGAAATGAGATCAATTTTTATTGCACAGATAGGAGTAACGTTACATAATGATGAAAGTACACACTTTCTGCTGCTTGACAAAGCACTCACAATTCATGCATAGGCATTTCTCTCATAGTTTTCCTAGGTTTTAAGAGCTATCCTACAGAACCTGTTATCTCAGCCATACAGCCAAGAAACTTCGCACACCACTGAGCAGACATGCAGCAACTAATGTTTTTCTCCACATTTTCCCTCCCATTATTATTTACCAGTGTGTGGCAGTGATGCCACATAAAACTCATCCCATTTACTGTTCCTCGTCATATGTTGACACTGTTGGTTCTTGGGCTGATACACATTTCCTCTGCCAGTGTTGTCTTAATTGTGAGTTAATGCTGATTGGGTGGAATGTTTTAATGGCTTTTGAAGTAAGGAGGGATTTGTGGCCCTGCAGATATTGTTGGACTCTTTACTTCCATCAGCCCTAGCCAATATGATGGGAGTTGTAGTCAGTGGGGGCTGGTTCATTTGGTCAACCAGACCTACCAAATGAAATGTCAAGCATTTATTTTTAGAAAAGTTTTCACCAAAATCTCAAAGCTGCACTTTCCTGTCCCCTACATCCTTCCATAATTCATTTTAAGTTAGACTCCATGGACCAATTCTAAACCAAGATAGGTTCTGAGTTTTAATAAAACATTGGTGTCCACAGTTATGAAAGAGGAAGATAGGGAAAGAATCAGAACGGGTGAAGAAACACAATGTTTCTCCCAGCACACAATCAGCTATGATAGCAAGGACCCCTTTTGAACCCAAAGTGAGGCACTTTTCAGTTAGGTGCTAAGTATTCCTAAAAACACAGATGCTTTAGTGTCTGCAAGGGATGAGAATGGGAGAAAAACATTTTGCCATGCCCCGTGACCTCATTGGCCACACCTCCTGTGACTACCTAGCAAGATCACAGGTCCAACAGGGGGCGGTAACCACTCGTTGTAGTCTAACAGCATATGGGAGGCCATTTCTGCAAACTGGGAAGCAAGTTCTATTCCTATCCCTTCTTATTACTGAAATATGAACTCACTATTGCAGGTTTGTATTTGCTTTGCAGCTAGTCATGTATAATTTTCTGGAAGACCGGGAAAACTGCTTGCTCTCCTCACTAGTCTGTTATTTCCAACTTAATGATTAGGAAAAAAATAAATGCTCTACTTGTATTCTTATGTGCATGCAAAACCTTATTCTGACTTCCAGCCTTAATTTTGCCCCCCCCCTTCTTCTATACTAAAATTTCTGCAGCCTTTTCATTATGGCATCTCCATTAGTTAACTGCCAATCCTGCACAATTACCTTTGATAATCGGGCATCCTGTGGGAGACCAGTTCTCTCATGTGCAAAAGGAGTAACAATTTTAAAAGGGCATATTTAGAAACAATAAGGGAAGTGGTTAACATGAGGCTGAGGGGCAAAGTAATAAAACTTTAAAAGCACAGACTCGGCCTGGAGGCCATTTAAGAACACCGGAGAAGAGGCACAGATGGTATGCATACCTCTGAGCAAGGGACTCTAAAGAGAGAAGGTGGCATGATTATGCAGATAATTGCACAATTTTATTAAGAAGGGAAGAGCATCATTCAACAAGAAGAAAAATGGAATGCCGATATAGGCAAGTATAAAACTACTTGTGACAGGTAGATGAAGAATGCAAGAAATGGAAGTGTAACAGTGGAAACTAGCGGCATAAAACAGTAAAGTGACAATTGGTGATTCTTCCAACATAAATAGCCTACTGTAAAATGTGGATCCACATATAGAACGTTTGTGTGAGCAAAGGCATTCGTTTTAGTGTCAAGAGACCTCTACATGTACACTAGGATTACAAACCTACCCCAGCCTGTGAAAGTGGTTGAGGAAGCACCATCAGACTGTTTCCCCTAGCCTAGTGCATACTTGAAAGTGAATAACTGCGTAAGCCTTCAAAACTCTCATATGTATTGCAAACTGCAGCAGTGACATGGCTCCAGATCAATGATTAGGAAACTGAGAACCTTCTCAGTAATGGTGTATGTCCCATTTGTAGAATTCCTTCCACAGAGACACAAACATAGTTATCCTTTTAGTACCAGACAAAAGCGTAATTTCCTCCACATTCGTAATGTATTTTCTCTTTTAACATTTTGAGTTTTTATTTATCTTGTTCTCTTAACTATATTGGAAGCTCTGATGAAGAGTGGTGTAGAAAGGATAAAGATATAAAATTTTATATGAAATGGTGCCTGCATTCACATAACAATAACCCAGTTTTTCTAGCTTTATTGTGGATCACTGTGAATGGACAGCATGCTGATATCTGCTGTCTGTTCCTGGTTTGCTTCTCCCCTGGTGCGAGCAGGATAACAAGCCAGCATGTCTTGGCTTCTCTTATGGCCAAACCAGGAATTGTTGCTCCCTAATAAGTTACAACCAGCTAGCTAACAAGAAACTATGACTTACAGTGGACTAGCTGTCTTGGCTTTTTATGGAGAAACAAACCACCGTGCCTGTTTTGGATGCAGCAGGAAGCACACTGCTCATTTGCAGTAAATCAAGATAAGGCTTATTACATGTGAATATGGCTAATGGATGGAGCATTGTATTCATTTGAACTCCAACAGTGTCATACGTTGGCCAAAAAAAGCCATTCTTCCCTTGCTCCCTACCTCTCTTTTTAAAAAATTCCTCTCATTATTCCTCAAGCAGTAGCCTGAACCCACCACAATATTATTGTGTCCTGCTAGTACATTAGTTTCTATTATATAGGAATTGCTATCCTAGACAGAACAATTCTATGATCCTCCTGTGATATGAGCCCTGGTGTGCTACTTCAGTTCTGGATGTAGAAAGCTAATCTGTTAATAGAGGCAACATTCTATCATTTTCTTAGGACACCAAGCAGTACAATCTGATACTGCCTTTATATCCTTCACAGATAATATTCTGTATGTAAGTTGTTGTCATTAGCAACTGTATTTATTCTTTTCTGACAGCAATTGGATGAAAATATCATGAAGTGCTTAGATGATGTGCCAGTTGCCACAGGAGGCTCAAGAACTTGAGTACTATGCCATGATCTCTTGTCTTTAAAGAGTATATATTTAGTAACCTATCATTACAGCTCTAAGCAGATAACATGTAATTTGTGGATAATGAACCACCTGGAGGAGAAAACAGGGTTTCACTTACTTTCCCATACTCTGTGTGTTTTTGGCTCTTCTGAACGGAGCCTATGTGTGAACATGCTGTACATATATAGGGTAGGTATACATGATCTGTACATTACAAAAAAATGTAAAGGAGAAGGTGTAGCAAATTGTGGATCTAATGTTCTGGAAACGTGTGGCTATGAGTTTAGATAGGGCACACACTAAAGCTGTTATTTAAGTGCATTTAAGTGTATATATCATGCTTTATGGACACTCAAGTAACATTTGTCCTAACTTGCCAATTTGACATGGACTGATGCTGATCTTCCACAGAGTTACTTCAAATATACAGTTAGTTAAGAGCTGTCTGTCTTCTCCCTCCATCAGCCACAGGATATATGTGAGACTTACCATTCTAGGTTGTGTTGCAAGTGAGGCATTTCCTTGGAAGTATTTTTGTTTACCTCAACTTCTGTTTCCTTCTCTGTCTCCTGGATGTAGAAGCCATGGATTTGCTTGTTTACTGCAAGTTTTGTTCATCCACTTCCCAAGCACAGCAATGCTTTCCCCTGGAATCTCTGTGTACACAAATGGTTTAGAAATAGCAGCAAGAAACATTGCCATTTCTTCCATTCAGCTAGTCGATGCCTCATCTAAGGGCTGCTTTCAAAACCACTCCACACTGTAGCTGAACTCTGCTTGAAGGAGAACACATTGTAGTGGGAGAAACTAGGCTAGGGAGGTTAATTTAACCCTTGTGGTTCACAACCAGATTATTACCTCCTGAAAACGATGCCAGCCTAATACCTTACATATCAAGTGTATCATAAAAAGGAAACTCTGTTTTAAACATATGTGGCTGAGAGAATGCCGATAGTGATGTAATTCAAGCAGAATCCTGTGTGAGAGAACTGGTATTTCAATAATATATCTGTGCATTTGAAATGCCTATAAGCAACCTCAGGCCTGGAGACAACTGCAGCCTTCCAGGCCACTCTGCTTGGCCCACAGGAAACCCTCCTGAAACACACCCATCACCAGTTTTGCTTTGCATTGTCCTTGAGCATTTTTGTCTGGCTCTAATATGATCTTGAACTCTAGTACGTAATTGTTTGGATGGAGGATAGAGAGAAATGTGTGGGTGTGGAGAAACCCAGTGACTGCACAAAGCTAAAATTAACATTACTGCTCTGACCAGTTTTGCCTCACCCTACTCACCACCGACTAGTGGCCTCCAGATGGATGCACAGAGTGGGGTGTACTTCCAAATGCGAGTGATTCTCCATCTCTGGCCTATAAGACTGCTCTGGTGTTACCCAGGTACTTAATTTCCTGCTCTTCACCCACTTCACCTGTCCACCAGCTCTGCAGTTGAGGGTTTTGTTTTGTTCTTAAAGAAGGTTGTTCTTCAACTGATGAATGGTATGCCCCCACCAATGTATGTTTTGTAGTACAAAATTCTCTTACGAGCTCTCTGTTAACTGTTCCTTAAGGCACATGCTTGTCTCCTTTATAGGCAAAAATTGGACTAATCTCATCATGAATTTGTGCTCATGTTGTACTTGCCTTTACCAAAGGAAAAAAAGCTTAAAGAACAGCTGGAAATTTTATCCCATCCATCTTGGGTAAATATTGTTAGAACCACTGTATATGTTTATGGGATTAGTATGGAGGCTGTACCTACTTTTTCTTCTACTAGAATTAAGCAGAGGCTTAAAGAAAGAATTCACCTCTATTCTAAGTGATGGGATTTGTATTCAGTTGCACATCTTATTCTTATTGGTACCCATTATACAAAGCAACACTTGGCTTAGAAAACTATTTAATAATCCTTACTTCTGCTCCATTAAGAATATCATTTATAGGCTTACGTCTCCAGTGTATGCCCTCTGCTTTCTTGGATAAGAGGTTTAATAACATTCCAACTCTTTAAAGACTCTCTGTATTTGTGTGTCTGGTGAGATTGGAGATGTCTCCCATTACCTGTTACGTTGCCCCTAATATGAGTACAATGGGCACAAACCTTTTACTTGTATCCTCAGGTCTTTTTAAAACTGACTTATCCTAGACTAGATATGTACACTTATTTCAGACAAAGATGTATTCATCCAAGTAGCAAAATCAGCTCTGGCAGCCCTGAGAATACAAGCCAGGTATCCAAAAACTTAGCTGATGGATGAGATGTGCTTCTGGTTCATGGTATTTTTAACATCTTTATAGTTTATTGTAGAGTGGTAATTTGTACAGGGCGAGAAGTATTATCTTTCTCTTTTTTGTATATATACCTGTCTTTATATCTTTTCTACCTGGGCTCTACCATAACTAGCAATCTCTCCATTGATGCTGAGCTGGACAAGTGTATTGGCAAGGCAGCTACAGCAGTAACTGACCTCTCTTAAAGGGCATGGGATAATGTGATGCTAATGACCAATACGAAGATGAAGGTCTGCCAGGCTTCCATGTTGAGCACACTGCTTTATGGTAGTGATATGTGGCAATGTACACCCAACAGGACCGATGCCTCAATGTCTCCCACATGCATTGTGTCAGGAAGATTTTGGGCATCGCATGACAGGTCAGTGTCTCAAAGAAAGTTGTGTTTTCCCAAGCCCACATTCCCAGCATGTTTGCACTCCTGTCTCAGAGATGTCTATGCTGGCTTGGCTATGTCCTCAGAATGGAAGCCTAGGATCCCCAAGGACATGCTCTATGGGGAGCCGGCTTCAGCCACCAGGCCTCTTGACAGACCAACTCTGTGTTACAAAGATGTCTGTAAACATGACATGAAGGCTGGCTGGCAACATTGACATCGCTGTGTGGGAATCCCTTGCAGATGATGGCAGCGTCTGGAGACAGTCTGTCAGGTTGTGTATCCAAAGCAGTAAATAGAGGAGGAATGACCGCTAGGAGGAGTGTAGAAAGAAGAAACACCATCGTGCACCTGTAGCAGCCAAACTGGATGCTTTCACTGCCACAGCTGCAACAAAACATGTCTCTCCCATCTTGGTCTCTACAACCACAGCAGGCACTGTAACTCTCCAACAGTTTGACTTGTAAAGACTGCAGTTTGTGGCATGGCAGCATTGAAGGGATTGCTGCACTAGTGCAATATTGTGAGCAAAATCACAGTGCCTACTTGACAAGCTGAAATCATGACTTTGTACTTGTGGTTTTATAATGAGCGGGGAAAGCATGACTGACCTTGACTCTTCTGCATCACTGATGAGAGAAACCTGTATACCAGCAGTTATAACTATGATCAATTGATGGGAGTTAAGTGCAGCAGTACAATAAAAAGTGATGTAGTCAATGTAGTTAACTGCTTTGTGCCAGTGGAAATGCATCTCTGGTTTGCCCACAGCACTGCTATCCCTAATTTGGCCTGCAATTAAACTCTGGTTTATACTCCCTGATATTTGTTTCTTTAGAATTAAGTTATCATTGAAAGGCAACAAAGGGCAGTACATGTATTTTTGTCTCCAGTAAACATTTATCCAGCACTGTGTAGCCCCCGACTGTTTGGAACCAAGAAAGTGGCTCTTGTGGTATCTGCTTCTGGGCTTTCATTGGAGTGCAGGCACCCAAGAAGACTGCAGACTGCTGGTGTGATGATTTGTAGAATAAAAGGAGGGCACTCGTATACTCCACTCAGCCACCTCAAAAGTACGGTTAAGTGCATCAAAAACATGTAACCCATTCATGAGGACTTCACTTAAATTCTATCTCCCCATTTGATAAGTTTCAAATGCAACTTACTTTTCTCATAAACATTGAGAGTGGTAGAAGAAAAATGCCGGATGAATTTTCAGCACAGCACTAACATCTGCTGCCCCAATTGCATATTAAAGCATTATCCCATCATTCATGTGATTTCTTCTATCAAAAACCAATTTACAATTCATCTTTGACCTCTGTGTAGTTTGATAATATCTAGTCATGCCCAATTGTGTCCCAGAAGAGTAGCAAATGATCAGACAAGACACTAGGTGATGGGATGAAATCAAGCCAAATCTTCATTGACTGTGGTAGGCAAGATAAGGGTTGGCATGGCAGTAGGACCAGATCCATTTCATTCTACTCACCTTCTGCTGGTGGAATGGGATCTGCTGAGGTTGGACTGCACCAAGCCTGTTCCATGGGAGTTGGCCAGGTTGAACCCTGCCATGGTGCAACCTATGCTGGCAATGTCTTGCTGGGCCACCGGGGTGAGGTATCTGGCCAGGCAGAGACCAACCCAAGCTTGGGGGATGCTGTGGCCAATCTCATGTCCCTTGTGCTCCCAACCTTTCATTATGTTGATCCTTCCCAATGCAAATTTCACTCTACGTCCCTCCATTAGGATGTAGCCTCTGCTTTTTGGAGCAGACATGCCTCCTGCCCCCATTCATGGACTGAAACATAGATATGTGAATAGTCCGCATATCTGCAAAGTGATTCATGTGCAGTCTGAGAAGAACAAAAACCAAACAAACCCTAACTTACGTTGCTGTCCAAGAGCAGCTTTTCCCCACTTCTATAAATATTCTGAAGCTGCTTGAAGCAGCTTTGTAGATGCTGCATGAGGCTGCATGAGTAAATTATCTTTTAAAATGTACCAGGAAGTGATTGTGCATCATAACGTGCAATCCCTTCCTAGCGAATTGTTCATAAATAAAGATGGCTACCCCCATAAATACATGAGGATTTTAATATCTGCTCTGTTGACCCTGTTATATCAGCCATATAACCAAGTACTCCAGTTGGCAGGGATGATGGGACTGTAGCCCAACAACATTTGAGGGTGTGGGCACTTGTTTCCCATCCCTGATCTAGAAAGTATGCATACCATTTTTTTTAAGGGAATGATGTTCACACACAGGAATGGAAGAGTAGGAGAAGGGACTAGGAAGTTGTGGGCCAGGACAGATAACTGAACAGTTGGTTCAATAGGTATGTTTGTGCTTGATATAAATAGAGGAGTCTGACCACTCATTCACGAGCAACAGTATATGCAACACTGCAATTTTTCTGATTACAAGCCTTATGCTGCATACACTGCCTTGAGTTTGTACCGAAGTTATTCTGAGGAATTGCCTGAGATTCCACCAGAGATAAATTTGTCTCATAACCAGATCTTGCAATATGAGAAAATGTTCAAGGGAAGTTATAGAGGGAAAATAACTGTGCAGCATACTGTTATCATTTTCATTGCTAGTTCTTAACCACTGCAGTTGAAGGATCCCCCAGTTTTTGTCTGCTAAATTGCTGTTCCTTAAAAGCAAAAAACCTCTAATCCTTCCATTTTCAGCAAAAGACTCAGAGTCTTTTCTGCTTTTTTCTTAACACTCTACATGCAATAGAATATGATTAAAGTCACCCAGGAAACCAATCTTCGTAATAGTAAAGTGTTTATTCCATCTTTCTATTCTGAATGCACTTCTTTTCGTTTCAGAATCATAAAAATGAAACTATATAACAGGTACCTCCCTCCTCCCAACTGAACTGTTAAATGTTATAACAGCTGTTGGACAAAGCAAGCTCCTTCTTCTAGGAGTGTGTGGAAGCGATATTACATACAGCAGGGACCCAACATTAACAGATCTATACCACTGCTGTATCTCTTATTGCTGTATCTCAGGAACCCAGAAGAATGTAAGGGAATGAAACCATTTATACCACGGGTAGGAATCAATGCAAACAGCAGCCACAAATGAAAAATGCTGGAAGCATGGAAAAATCAGTAAAGTGCATGACTGCAGAAGGGTTTCAGTGCAGGTGTCCATCTTCAAGCATTACTGAAAACCTAAGAAATACCTTTGCTAACAGCTTGAGAAGTTTGGGTTTTAGTTAATAAATCTAAAAATATATATCTACCAAAAAATGACATGGCTGTAGGGAAAAAGTGAATATTTGCACTTGAGCAGAAGCTCAGTGTAAGCATTCCTGTGCAAACATTTTAATTAATTTAAACACTTGCATCCCAACTTTTATGTCCCACAAAGTGAGACCCCTGGTACAGATAGATTAAATTCTAAAACATAAATAAGCAAGCATAAAACTATACACTAAAGTTATTTAAAGTATTGAATAAATTAAACCTTATGGGAAGTAGTATGTCAGGCATACATTGCAACAACAATTTATTCTTAGATTGCTGTCTTCCATGTCATTTGCACTGCAGGCAAATGTAATCTCAGATGTAGTCACGGTGCCAATGTCTCTGCTGTGTCAGAGCTATTCCATGGAAGGTTATACGATAATGAATGTGTTAATCTTTGAGCTGCCACAAGACTCTCTGTTTCTGCCACAGATTAACATGGCCACCCCTTGGAAGTTATTACCTGTTAACAAGATATCACTGGATTTTAGCAGGCTTGTGTACTCATACTTGTGAAACCAGCATGGTGGCATATTAAAGGTGCTCATTGCGACACATGGTCAAATGCCGCTATGTATTTACAGCTTATGTTGGGCTGGGGCTTGCATTAGAATTGGATAGCGTTGAAGTTTCAGAAGAGGATTCCTGCTGCCTTAACTACCAAATAATTGCCCTCTTCGTTTGGGAGATAGAGCCCACTAAGAATGTGAAACATATGGCTAAACTCATGGATAAATGTGCCTTCTCTTATATTTATGTATGTAAGTTGTATAAGGGATGTGGGTGTAGGGACGCGCTGGTGGCGCTGTGGTGTAAAACACTGAGCATGGGCTTGCCGATCGGAAGGTCGGCGGTTCGAATCCCCACGACAGGGTGAGCTCCCGTTGTTCGGTCCCAGCTCCTACCCACCGAGCTGTTCGAAAGCATGTCAAAGGGCAAGTGGATAAATAGGTACCGCTCCGGTGGGAAGGTAAACTGCATTTCCATGCGCTGCTCTGGTTTCGCCAGAAGCGGCTTAGTCATGCTGGCCACATGACCCGGAAAAACTCTGCAGACAAATGTCGGCTCCCTCGGCCAGTAAGGCAAGATGAGCACTGCAAACCCAGAGTCGTTCAGGACTGGACTTAACTGTCAGGGGTCCTTTACCTTTACCTTTAAGCTGTGTAAACTTATATAGGTCTATTCAGAAGGGAGTCTGAAGTGAGTCCATTGACTTCAGTAGGAAACAATCTTAAATGTGCACAGGATTGCCACCTTAACATTATCTGTCAGATGCTATTACTACTAATGCTATTTACATGTAAGATGACACCAAAATTCTTTGTTTACTAATCCTGGATATGCATGAGCGTATCCCCTTGCACACAACCCTTGTCACTTTTCTCCTCTTAGTGTGAGCAACAACACAAGGATTGTGCACTTAATTACAGCCTGCCATTAAGAGCAAATACAGAAACTATAGCTAATGGCTTCAAAACAAACCAGAATTGAAGTCATGGTTGCTTTATTTTCCTTTCTTTGAAGCCATTAGCCAGGGTTTTGCTGTGGCTAGTACTGAGTTATGGATTGTTTTGCCACTTGCACAATTAAGGTTTATTAAGCCAAGAGTTTTGGTTTAGCGTTACGTGTGAACAAATGCTGCATTTTTGTTCCTAGTATGGAGGAAATGAATGCAACTTGAAGATTTCTTGTGTCCTCAATACTTGAATACCATTATGGCTCCTATAGTTGCCCAAAAGCAGCCCGGCATCTGGCCTGGGGAATGGATGTCTGTGATGCAGAGCTCCAATTTAAAACAATCTTCTGAGCTTCAGAGGAGCTAGATGTGAGTCTCTAGCATAGACGACCTGCTTTTTTTGGTTGCCTTCCCTTCTCTTGCTTTCACCTCCCCTTATTAAATATGCAGACATAGCATTGTTAGAGTTGCTTGTTGTGCACAAATTGAAACAGAGGAGGAAAATATCTAAGTGGAGAAACTTCAAAATGTACTTAGCTCACGCAGAAGAAATTGCATCCCTTTGCAAATTTATAGCATAGTACATTAGCCAATTGCAAATAGGAAAATGAAAATATGTGAGCTGGGACTGAAGCATCCCATTGCACTCCCCGCCGCCAAACTGTACTTCTTTTAGGGAGGCATAAGATGTCATATGAGAAGTATTGATAAAAATAGCACATATGGCAATTTAGAGCTCAGGCAAGTGTTTTGGAACCGTACCAGAAAAGATGCTATAGCATAGCTTCTGAAAATGAATGAGGGTTGAGGTGGGGGTGGGGGAGAAAGATTTGATTCATAATAGAAAACATAATACTTACAGGGAGTGTTAGCAATAAGTTAACAGCTAAGAAAATTCTAGTGCATCCTTATTCAGATATAAGTCTGAGAAAGAATTGACACAGGTCAGAAAGAGTACAAAAATCACTCAAACTATTAAATACACTAATGTTCACAAAGGCAGAAATCAACGCACAGTCTAAGTTGTGGCATTAGGAAAGCATATGGCAAATGAAATATGCAGGAGTAATGCAGACTACAAAATGCAATCTAAAGGAATGCCAGAAGATGTTACAAGGATTGAGGAGGAAGATTTTTAAGTAGAGCAGAAATTCAGACAGACACAATCCATCCTGAACAGGACTGGAGAGAGGGGGAAAATATCTCATAACTAAAAAATTACTACTCCCTGCCTTTTGCTGCCTTATTTAAGAAATGTCTGAAGGCCAGACTGGACATAACAAAGTTCATCTCTCAAAGTTTGCTAAGTTGTTTGCCCATTATGAGGGAATTTTGATGAATAACAATGACATTTGGACATACAGTGGTACCTTGGGTTACATACGCTTCAGGTTACATACACTTCAGGTTACACACTCCGCTAACCCAGAAATAGTGCTTGAGGTTAAGAACTTTGCTTCAGGATAAGAACAGAAATCGGGCTCCGGCAGCGCAGCGGAAGCAGGAGGCCCCATTAGCTAAAGTGGTGCTTCAGGTTAAGAACAGTTTCAGGTTAAGAGCGGACCTCTGGAACGAATTAAGTACTTAACCCGAGGTGCCACTGTATAAAAATGTAATCACTTTTATTCTTTGCTTAGAACAAGGGTGGGGAACCTTTTTTAGCCTGAAGGCCAGGTTCCTTTCTGAAGGGCCACATAGCAGTGGTGGGTAAGGCCAGAGACAAAAGTGAGTAATGTAAATGTAACTTTTTACCTTTGTACAGTATGCTAGTTTCCCATCTAGAAAAGCAAGAGGCATCAGACTTGGGGGGAGAAGCAGGTTGGATGGGAAGGAATCAGTTTGATTGCACCCAGGCAGTGGTGCCAGTATTTAGATCCTCACTGCAGCTTTATGGGCTCCTGTTCAAGAGTGATAGATCATGAAATGACTTTTTTGGGTTCTCAGGCCTGGAGCCATAGTATGACTGCCAGTGTTGTGGTAGTTTCTCTTATGCAACGGTGCAGAGATTGTGGTTTGTTTCCCACGCCCCTTAGAAACTATTGTTTGATTCATGTGCAAATGTATGCAGATAATTCAGATAATTAATTGTCTAAGATTCCTTTATTAGGGTGAAAGCCCTAAGTTTCACTTTCTTATTCCAGAGCTTATCACAGCTACAACTCTCTGATCCACCTGAGAAGTGAATTTCACTGGCAGACCCATAGTTTTGCATAATGCAGAATATATCATGCATAACACCAGCAGTTAAAGGGATCAAGAAAATATAGTGTAAATGTGTCAAAGTAGGTGTTCTACTTTGCAGTAATGCCTTCCTGTCATTTCAAGATAAACGGCACTAATTTCATACTGGCTTCAGCAGCCATCTGCTGTGCGGTGATCTGCTGCTCTTGCAACAGATGTGGGGAGAAAAGTAAGGATTCTAGGTCCTGGAAGTGCCTTTGGCTTGTATACATGATCAAGCTAAGAATTTAATTTCACTCAACTGTCATAGAAATGACCTGCTAGATATGTTGCTTCTGTGGTTTTTTCCAATGTGCCACCTTACGTTGTTCAGGTATGCTGGAACAAAGGGGGTGCGTAGAGTGTGTGTGAAAGCCCACAGCACTATGCTCAATCATCAATGCACTCAGTGGTTTTGGAAGCAGAAACAAGGGTACAAGGATGCATTTAAATAATATAGATACACGAGAAGGTAACCAGATACATAGATAGTCTGTGCCTCGTTGCAGTTATGTCCACAATATTTCTGATGGCCACTCAGTGACAGTGGTGTAGTTGTTGTTTTGTCCCATTGTTATCCCATCTGATCTTGCTTGCTCATGCGAGGTTACACATATTTAAAACCAAAACCTAACATTCTCAAAATAGAGATTAAACAAACGAGAAAATCCAAACCAAACTAAAACACCTCTAAGCTTTGTTTTCTTCTTTCCCCACAGCCTCTGTTGTTTTTTTTTTTTTTTTAATATTTTATTTAGGATTTTCTTGTTTTACAGAAGTGTAATGCTTGAGGCATTAGGGGGAGAAGAAAAAAGAAAGAAAAGAGAAAAGGGGGGGTGGAGAGAGGGAAGATGGATGGGGGTGGGGTCGGGTGGCAGTGTTTCTATTATGCTTAGTGTATGTAGAGTTTGGTGTCAGCGTTGTTTGTGTTGTTCACTTGTGTTCCTTTGGTAGTGAGAGAGTTTGGGGTTGGCGTAGGGTGTGATTGTTTGTTTGTGATTGGCTGTGGTGATCTTTGTTTTCGTGTGTGAGTGAGGTGGGTGGGTGTTTTGGATCAGGTTAGCCATATTGATTTGTATGCTGTTGGTGGATTATTGTCATTGTCTTGTTGGGCTGTGTATGTGATAAAGGGGAGCCATACCGGGGTGAAGGTGTCTTCTTCTGTTTGTCCCTGTGTCAGTTTCAGTTTATTAGTTAATTTTTCCAGTAGGGCTGTTTCCCATACTATTTGGTACCATTGGTCCATGCTTACTCCTGACAGGTCTCTCCAGTGTCTGGTTATGGTGTTTCTGGCTGCTGAAAGTAGGTGGGTTATGAGTTCTTTGTGGTGTAAATGGGCATTGTTGTCTTGGAAGATGTTTAGTAGGGCCAATTCTGGGGTGATATCTAATACTTGTTTAGTTATTTTACATATTTCTCGTATGGCTGTTGCCCAGAATAGTTGGATTTTGGGACATTCCCACCACATGTGGAGGTATGTGCCTGTGGAGGTGCACCCTCTCCAGCATTTTGGTGAGGTTCCTGGGCGTATTAGCGCTAGTTTCCTTGGTGTTAGGTACCACCTGTAGGTGAGTTTCAGTGTGAGTTCTTTTCTTTTCGTTGATATGGATTTAAAGGGAGGTTTAGACCACATTCTGGTCCATTGCGTGGGGTTAATCTCATAGCCTATGTCATTCTCCCATTGTTTTTTGATTGCGTCTAGGGGGTTTGTGGGGTTTTGGAGTATTATTTTGTATATTGCGGATACCGTCCCTTTACTGTTTCCCTTTGTTGTTAGGAGGAGGTTTTCGAAGGTTGTCAGGGGCCTAGTTGCTGCTAATTTTACTGTTGGGTTGTTTAAGAGGGCATGTAGTTGGTGTTGTGTTAACCAGGGCATTTGGGTGTCTTCTAGTTTGTCTTGTATTTCTTGTGTTGACAAAGGTTTGTTATTTTTATAAAAGTCTATTAGGCGATATAAGCCTTTGGTTCGCCAGGTTTTTATCTGGAGGTTTTGTGCTGCATGGTGGAATAATGGGTGGTACGCCAGGGGGATTAGTGGGGATGGGGTTGGGGATAGTTTGCCTATTTGTGTTTTCCATGCTTTGAGCATGGTCTGTGTGTACCTGTTGAGTGTTGTGGGAATTTTCTTTAGTTTGTTTGGGAGGAGTGGGTATGCTGTGGTGCAGGTATTTTCAATTGTGTCCCTCTCTAGGTGTACCCATTGTTTTGTCTCATCTTTGAGTATATATGGGATTATATGTCGTATTTGGTTGGCAATGTAATATGCTTCTATGTTGGGGATTCCCCATCCTCCTTCTGAGGTGGGGAGGTGCAGGCATTTGGGGCTTATTCTTGGTTTTTTATGTGAGAAGATAAAAGAGTGTAGTTTCCTTTGCCAACTGCGGAGTTGGGTTGGGGGGATCCAGATTGGGAGGGTTTGGAATAGGTAGGTTAGTTTTGGGAGTGTGATCATTTTGATCATGGCTATTTTGTTAAAAAGCAAGGCTGAGTAGGGCAACCTTCCATTGTTTCCAGAGAACCCAAATCTTGTTTTACCCTTCATAATATTTATTTAATTTATTTTTTAGTTACTTCTTTGCCATGGCTATTCAAATCAACTTACAATAATTTCTTTTAAGTTTATGCATTCTCTTGATCAACACATGCATTTTTCCCCATGAACTGTTAGTTTCTCTTAATTCACAGTAATTCTCTAAGGCTGTTAGTTTCTCTGATTCACAGCAAGAGTAAAGTGTTTTGTATAATTATGCTTCTAATGTTTGAAGCAAGTGCTCAAGTGAGTCTATCTGCTTTTTCATCCCAAACTATTCCTTCTAAGAGCTCACAAGGCCTTTTACATGTGGTCAGCTATTAATTTCAGTTGCCCTCCAACTGGTAGCTAGCTATGGAAAATAAATATGGAGGACCAGAGTGTGGATGAAAGCACATAATTTCTGGGGTTGCAAGTTCCCTCTCATGCATATGTTTTTATCAAAATTCTATACTGGAGTGGAGGAAAGTAATTGTTGGAGATATTGCCCCTTGCCCCATAATCCTACCTGTGAATAGAAACTACCAATATGTGGAAGTACTAATCTAACATGTGCCTGCATTTGCATGACAATCTCCTTTTGCCTGCGAATTATTATTCTGCAGGATTTTCCAATGTGCAGCAAACAGAGTTTTCACTGTTCAGATAAGATTCATAATGAACGCTGACATTTCTGAACATATGGAGAAAAGAACATGGTGTTGCCAATGGTGACCAATAAAACGAAGGCTTACACAAAGATGAACATAGATGTATAGTTTAAAGTAAGCTTTAACTGAGTCGTATTGCTGAATGTATATTGTAGCTTGCTTGGGGGTAGTATAAATATTTTGGTAATTTGCTTAAAGGGTGCTGGGTTTTTCTTAATGACTCGCCTTAAAAAACCCCAAAACAGGCAATAAAACAAGGCTTATTTGCTTCAAGTAATGTTCTTTGTGCTTTCTTTGGCAAATTAGTTGGAAAGAGGATAAACCAAAAATATAGAGAAAGTTTGTGAATATAGCCAATCTAGGTTTGAAAGTACAGTGCAGTAAGAAAACAAACCAGCAGTGCTGGCTGCATTTTTTATTTAACTATATTTAACGATAACTATATATTAAACTATAGTATTTTTTCTGTTCTCTGTAGCTGTTTGAGACATTCTGTTATGAGGCCCTGAATCTGTCTATCTTTGTGCTTGTGAGATGCTGTTTTAGCTGAGGATTGAATAAGTAGGTGACATTCAAATCTGCACAATTATGAAGGAAAAATGAATTGGCAGAAATATTCTCATCTGTATGCAAATGTTTCCAAAGCTCATCATGTTCAAATCAGTTTACTTTTATTCGTGTTTATTTTCTTCTTTAAAGCAATGAATATTCATATATCATTTACTGCATGAATTCAAGTTAGAATTTGCAGTCTAGAACAGTACTTTTCACCCTATACTTGCCTGTTTTGACCCAGTTTGCATGTCATGATAAAACCATAATTAATGATTCATTGTAAACATGCTGAATTTGCTTGCTTTGCTTCTTCCTGCTAGTGGAGAGAAACCAGTCATGATCTCTGGCTTAGTGTTACATCCAAATCAGGAATTGTGGTTTGTTTTGCTCCAAGCTGTTTGTTCTTAGCTTACCAATCATTTTTTAAATAGCAAAACAAACCATAATTCCTGGTTCAAATATAACTATAAGCCAGAGATCATGGTTTGTTTCTCCCAAATGCTAGTGAGCAGAAGGAAAGAGGGCAAGATAACTGAGGTTTACTGTGACACGTGAACTAGGTCATTCTTCATTTGTTTTGTTGAGTGTTTCAGATACTTTTAAAAATCAAAATACCACAGGAATCTCTGTGTCTAGGGTATGAAGGTGAAAAACATAATTTCTAACCCACTGCTTCAGCCAAAGTGTAGTTCCTCTGAAATCAGTACCAGAACAAAGTTAGCGTAACTGTAAATGAGATCATGAACTAGGATCAGAGATACTCATTATCCCAATTCCATTTCCAACCGGGGCTTGTCTTCTTTTCACAAATAACACTATCAAGTGTCATTCTTGCAACTTTGTGATATAGGCTGAGGTTTCAAGGCTGAAGCACTGCCTTGTAATTGTCCTTATTATATCTATTATGTAAGCTTTAACCAGTTGAGTGGAGGAAAGGCGGGAAATTATTCTAATTACTCACTGTTTTTGATGGTTGTGAAGTAAAAGTTCCCCTTACATAATAGAGCTCTATCGGCAGAGTCAGTGGAATTTGAAAAATAAGGGTCTGCCACCACCAATCACACAAATGATGTGCTTTCAACTTCTTTAGGAAAAGCAATGAGTTTATCTTTTGTGTGTCACTGCTTGCCAATTCCATTTGTTCATCTAACCTCTGTGACTCGGTTTGAGTAATGGTGCTACTCGAGTCAGCATGTGGTTTGGAATAAGCTTCACAGATCACCATCTAGTCAGTGTATATTGAGTAGGCCAGCATTACTGGCAACTATGGGGCTTACAAAATTAAATTGGAAATACTAGCTTCCTGTTCTTCATATCATATGAATGAAAGACAGCACTTCAGTGCTGGTGCAGATGAGAAGGTTAAGGCCTAAAGGTTTAATACAGACTTTATTTGGGATGTGTTGGAGACAACTGAATTATTATTACATGGCCTGGGATTCTATATAACTCTTACAAAGGTGGTGTGGCACTATTAGTGCAAAACAGAGACTGCATGCAGGAAGCTTTGTATGACAAGCTAATTTTATCCAGCTACTCTTCACATGACCTAGTAATACTTCACATTGATAATGAGCTAAGCACCCAAAAAAGGATGTTGAACTGGTTTGATGAACGTTGCTGGCACCATGTGCCACACAATCATTTAATCACATGTGTTTGTATTTTAGCTATGTACTTTACTATCGGTTTATAGTAATAATTATGAGTTGATGGGGTGATTTTCAGCATTCAGAGCACTTATATTACTTTGTTGCAATTCTTATGGCAACCTTGTAAGGTAGATCAGTATTATTATCAGCTGTAATACATATGGGGGGGAGGGGCGGTGAATGAGGATGCAGATCTTTTAGCTCCTATGCTATGTTGTTGTTGTTTAGTTGTTTAGTTGTGTCCGACTCTTCGTAACCCCATGGACCAGGGCACACACTACCTCCCGCAGCTTGATCAAACTCATGTTCATAGCTTCGAGAACACTGTCCAACCATCTCATCCTCTGTCGTCCCCTTCTCCTTGTGCCCTCAATCTTTCTCAACATCAGGGTCTTTTCCAGGGAGTCTTCTCTTCTCATGAGGTGGCCAAAGTATTGGAGCCTCAGCTTCACGATCTGTCCTTCCAGTGAGCACTCAGTGCTGATATCCTTAAGAATGGATAGGTTGGATCTTCTTGGAGTCCATGGGACTCTCAAGAGTCTCCTCCAGCACCATAATTCAAAAGCATCAATTCTTCAGCGATCAGCCTTCTTTATCGTCCAGCTCTCACTTCCATACATCACTACTGGGAAAACCATAGCTTTAACTATACGGACCTTTGTCAGCAAGGTGATTTCTCTGCTTTTTAAGATGCTGTCTAGGTTTGTCATTGCTTTTCTCCCAAGAAGCAGGCGTCTTTTAATTTCGTGACTGCTGTCGCTATCTACAGTGATCATGGAGCCCAAGAAAGTAAAATCTCTCACTGCCTCCATTTCCTCTCCTTCTATTTGCCTGGAGGTGATGGGACCAGTGGCCATGATCTTAGTTTTTTTTTATGTTGAGCTTCAGACCATATTTTGCGCTCTTCTCTTTCACCCTCATTAAAAGGTTCTTTAATTCCTTCTCACTTTCTGCCATCAAGGTTGTGTCATCTGCATATCTGAGGTTGTTGATATTTCTTCTGGCAATCTTGATTCCGGCTTGGGATTCATCCAGCCCAGCCTTTCGCATGGATTCTGCATATAAGTTAAATAAACGGGGGGACAATATACAGCCTTGTCGTACTCCTTTCCCAATTTTGAACCAATCAGTTATTCCATATCCAGTTCTAACTGTAGCTTCTTGTCCCACGTAGAGATTTCTCAAGAGACAGATGAGGTGACCAGGCACTCCCATTTCTTTAAGAACTTGCCATTGTTTGCTGTGGTTGACACAGTCAAAGGCTTTTGTATAGTCAGTGAAGCAGAAGTAGATGTTTTTCCTGGAACTCTCTAGCTTTCTCCATAATCCAGCGCATGTTTGCAATTTGGTCTCTGGTTCCTCTGCCCCTTCGAAATCCAGCTTGCACTTTTGGGACTTCTCGGTCCACATACTGCTTAAGCCTGCCTTGTAGAATTTTAAGCATAACCTTGCTAGCGTGTGAAATGAGCGCAATTGTGCGGTAGTTGGAGCATTTTTTGGCACTGCCCTTCTTTGGGACTGGGATGTAGACTGATCTTCTCCAATCCTTTGGTCACTGCTGAGTTTTCCAAACTTGCTGGCATATTGAGTGTAGCACCTTAACAGCATCATCTTTTAAAATTTTAAAAAGTTCAGCTGGAATATCATCACTTCCACTGGCCTTGTTATTAGCAGTGCTTTCTAAGGCCCATTTGACTTCACTCTCCAGGATGTCTGGCTTAAGGTCAGCAACCACACTGCCTGGGGTGTACGAGACATCCATATCTCTCTGGTATAATTCCTCTGTGTATTCTTGCCACCTCTTCTTGATGTCTTCTGCTTCTGTTAGGTCCTTACCACTTTTGTCCTTTATTATGGTAATCTTTGCACGAACTGTTCCTTTCATGTCTCCAATTTTCTTGAACAGATCTCTGGTTTTTCCCATTCTATTGTTTTCCTCTATTTCTTTGCATTGCTCATTTAAGAAGGCCCTCTTGTCTCTCTTTGCTATTTTTCGGAAATCTGCATTCAATTTCCTGTATCTTTCACTATCTCATATATAGTGAAATTGGGCGATTCTATAAGCTTTAATGTTTGGCATTGCTAAAAGCTAGAAAAATCCAGACTGCACACCTTCATATTCTGGGAACACAAGATATCAGTGCAGTCATTTCCTAGGTGATAAGCAGTAATAGTTTGTTAAAATATATGCATTTGCTGGGTGCCTTGGAATGGCTGTTAAGGACTACCATAGTGTTTCTCTTCTTTGAAAACAGGTGACTAGCAGAAGTCAGCATGCTTCCCTTCCCCACCACAAAAAACTAGAAATGCTCCAAAATTGATTTAAATTTGGGTTAGAGTCTACAGTTATGCAATTCTTGGTTACTCCAACAATATTAATAGTTTAAGACATTATTTAAATGTTGTGATTTCATCTATCATAATAAATAAATAAAAGGCAGGATTTAAAAATAAATCCTAAATGCAGCTCCGAGTCTGGTGCTACCTGTAAGATCCAGTAAGAGAGAAATAGCAGTGATTAGCTATTTGGCAGGAAAGGAGGGAATGTCCTGCTGCCCCCCCCCCCAATAGCTCATGGTACTAACTGGGGCAACGTGATTACATCCCTGTGTGGTGAATCAGGTTGGGCAATGTGCAGCTCATACACCTGAAATTTGCCTTATAAGAATAGAAACCTGCTCCTCTGCAGATAGGGTCCCTAGCTGTACCAGGATGATAGGGTTTTTGGATTCACAGAAGAAAGCAAACAGCCCAAATGTGTTTACCATATAATGCTGAACACAAATACAGAAGCTGCCAACAGGTAATTTATTCCTATTCAGGCCTGCCCAATTATTCTGCTGCAGTGTGGAAAAGCCACCATTACTGGACATCAGATGTGATGAAAGTCTGAAAATGGTCTTGAGAAAGAAATCAAATTACAGTGGATGCAAAAGGCCACAATTGACCATAATTTAAAAAACAAAAAGCCTCTGAGTTTGAAATGATGGTCCCTGGTCAAGATAAAAATGGAGCAGCAGGTCTCCTAATTCATACTGAGCACATAAAGTGAAATCATTTTATAAAGGTGGCATAACAAATCTGCCCTGTGTGCTGAAGAGCATGGGCTTAGAAAGAAAATAAGCATCTTGTGGAAAAGGCTGAGAAGAAAGCACAATCCCCAGCATATTGAAGCCTTTCATTATGGATGGATTGAATTTTGTTCTGTATGAAACAGAGCAAACAGATTGCCAACAAATATGTAAAATCCAGCCCTCTTTCTCCTGCTTGCCACCTTGGACTCCATTCTTCTTCAGATCCTGATATTTCAGGCACTGTTTCCGCAGCCAGTGCTCTGTTCCTGATGCTGTTCCAGGCACTGTTTTATTTTATTTAAATAATTCTGCTCTGCATTTCAAAGAACTCTCAGGATGGCATGTAATAGACTGAGGTTTGAAACATAGTCTAAAAGCAAAACAGAAAACAACATTTTTACACAATAAAAACACAGTAAAACAGCAGCAATAGAACTTGCTAAAACAGCAACTCAGCTAGAGTTAAAGGCCTGAGCAAATAAATGTTCAAAACGAAACATCAGAAGTCTCTGTGCCAGACGAGGCTCTCTGTCTCCAAAGATAGGATAGCAAAACTGGAGGGGGAAAGCCTTTGCCCCCAGGTGCTGTACCTCTAAGTCACTTCCAGGCCACCTCTTTATTGCGTATCCATCCTAATTTGTTTGCATACAATATCAACTGTTTTTTGAGTGTTCATTTTGATTTGTGGGGAACCTTTGGCTCTCAAGGTGTTGCTGAACTACACCTCCTCTCAGCCTTAGGAAAATGGGCAACGACCTGGAATGATGGGAGTTGTAGTTGAGCAGCGTCTGGAGGGCCAAAAGTTCCCTACACTTGTTTTTCAGGAAGGTTACATGATGTTCAGTCAGGCAACTTTTATCACACCTTTTCTAGCATGTTTTAACTTTCTTACTGCAAAAAGTTCGACTTTTGAAGGGAACTGGATTACTTGTGCAAGAACATTGAAACCACTTGAACTTCTAAAAACTGAAATGTGCTGGTATGTGATTGAATCTCACCTGCTGAACAGTGACAGGCTGGAACACTTCATTGGTTCCATTATAGGCTGGCATTTCATTAATGTTTCTAAAGATATTCAAAAACTTCAGTGGTTTGCCAGTGATAGATATAGTTAGCATCAGTTTGATGAAGCCTGGGTAAGGTGTCTTGAAGGGACACGGGTGGCACTGTGGTCTAAACCACTGAGCCTCTTGGGCTTGCCAATCAGAAGGTCGGTGGTTCGAATCCCTGTGACGGGGTGAGCTCCCTTTACTCTGTCCCAGCTCCTGCCATCCTAGCAGTTGGAAAACTTGCCAGTGCAAGTAGATAAATAGGTACCACTGTGGCAGGAAGGTAAACGGTGTTTCTGTGTGCTCTGGTTTCTGTAATGGTGTTCCATTGCATCAGAAGCTGTTTAGTCATGCTGGCCACATGACCCAGAAAGCTGTCTGTGGGCAAACGCCAGCTCCTTCGGCCTGAAAGCAAGATGAGCACCGCAACCCCATAGTTGCCTTTGAATGGACTCAACCATCCAGGGTTCATTTATCTTTTTACCTTTATTAAGGTGTCTTCCAACTCCTTACCCACATTGCTGCTTTGGTGCCCCCTCTATTACGCTTACCAGGGGGTGGCAAACAGCAGCTCTTTTTCTTTTCTTGTAAAGGCATTTTTGCTGGGTCGGCAGAGCAGTGGTGAGAAGAAGCACTAGATGAACTGCTGCTATCTTCACTGTAGCCTAGAGTCATTCTGGGGGAAATGGTGGCTGAAGCTTCCTCTGGCCTTCTCTTCACAGTGGCAAGTTCAGCGCAACTGCACAACTCCTTAGTATGGAGCCCATTGGCTCCAACATTTGTCCCACCATGCCAGATACTGAAACTGTGGCTGTGTTGGCTGGTGGATTATGTTGCAACTATACAAAAGAGTGAAGTGTCTTTTGTTTCTCCCAAAGAATTTTATTCAGCTTTGCCAAGCAGTAGAGCATAAATGTCCTCCATTTCGCTATCCTTTCCCTGAACACCTCCAGAAATACTGGCAGCAGGATCAGGGTCACCAAACAAAATGAATGCTCTTGACACTGGGGGGGCAGTGGCCATGGAAGTGTAAAAATTGTATTTGCATAGTTAATTATGTACATTATGTAACTGTGTCCTGTCTGTTCAAAAGGCACTTGACTGTGTGATCACAGAGCAGAGGCAGATTGTTCTGTTCATTTCCTCCTAAGAGATGGGTTGCTGTTCCTTTTTTCCCTGTGTTACTTTTAGGGCCAAGGACTGGAACAAATAAACAGAACGGAATAAAAATAAACTATGTAAGATAAGTCAGGTGAAGTGCCTAAAATGAAACTGGCTTGAAAATGGGCCCGTCTTCCTTGTCCCATCCTTGTTCTTAGGGAAGTTCACATGTGTTCAAAAAAGGAGTGCAGGCCTGGAGAACCTGCAGCCTCTCCTGATAAATTTCAGCTGATGTTCTTTCTGAATCTGATCAGTTCACATGGCCAAGGTTGAGACAGTAATCTCCACATGCCCAGAGACATTCAATTCTCTCTTGTTATTTCTTATGTTATAGGGCTAAAGTGCCACTGCAAACATTGTAGATTTAAGCTTTAATGAACTTTTGGATCACATTAAGCCACTTACTTTAAGTTGCCAGAAAGTTGCAAAAGTCACTTCTGAAAATCAGTGGCTGCACCAAGTTTAGAAAAGAGGCTTCTGCTTCCTCAATTCATTCAGCTCCTCTGTGTGTCTTTGAGAAAAAGTCAGTTGGTATAAGTTTTCCTTCGTCATTTTTTGTTGCCTTCTAATTCAGTAGATCATCATTGTAGACTTAAAATGCAGGACAAATGTTAACTCTACACTTGACTACTGTTTTATTATTAGACTTTGTTGCTTAGGCAAGGTTACGTATTGTCATGTGCTGAAATCTACCGTATTTTTCGCTCAATAAGACACACTTTTTTCCTCCTAAAAAGTAAGGGTAAATGTCTGTGCATCTTATGGAGCGAATGCATGGTCCCTGGAACCAAATTGCCCAGGGGCAAAAAGCACATCGTGCTTTTTTTTTTTTTTTTAGAAAGAGGGAACCGCTGAGTAGCTGATCAGCAAGCGATTGGGAGGGGGAGATAAGGGACTCTAGTGTTAAAGGAGGTTGCCTGGGAGGGGGGAGGTAAAGACAGAGAACTTGCAAGGAGAGGAGACAGGAAGATTAAAGCAATGAGGAGAGAAATTAGAAGAAAAGGAGGAGCAAAAAACTGCTCCAGCTAAGGAAAAGACACTAAGGCAAACAAGAGGGAAGGGGGTGTTGAAACAAAGCCGCTGAGCAGCTGATCTGCAAGGGACCAGGAGGGAGATAAGGGACTCTAGAGATAAAGGAGGCTGCCTGGGAGGGGGGAGGTAAAAGCACATGGATCCTCAGGATTTTTCCATTGGGTCACCCCAAATTCTCCATCAGATCACATAGCATGTCCATGGCTACAGGCTGCACCAAGAAAAAACATGCATCCACTTTTGTGGGGCCGCAGTGGCGCAAAAACGTGGTTACAAAGCATGGCTCCACATGGATTCTGAGGATTTTTGCATTGGGCTACCCCAAACTCACCGTCAAATCACATATCACATCTGTGGTCACAGCATGAACCACAAAAATCATACATCCACTGTTTCGTTCAGAATATTTTTTTTCTTGTTTTCCTCCTCCAAAAACTAGGTGCGTCTTATGGTCAGGTGCGTCTTATGGAGCTAAAATATGGTACTTCTGAATATACTCAATGTGATGAGATCTGATGGAGAATTTGGTATAGCAGAGCACCTGCCTTGCATGCAAATAATTCCAAGATCAGTCTGCTCAGACTGGGGAAATCCCATGTCCAACAAACCTTAATGTCTGTGCCAGTGAGTGTAGAGCAGTCTTCCCTAATCTGGTAGCTTCCAGATGTTTTGCACCACAGCCACCATCAGCCCCAGCCACACGGCCAGTGGACACGCTGGATGTAGTAGTCCAGTGTTGTAGTTCAAAACATCTGGAGGATCCCGCATCACATCAGATTCTTCTGTCTCACTGTCCTTTGGCCGTTTGCAGGTATGTGAATAGACACAGAAATCATTGATCACCTCATGAGACACATGTATTGCTATGGTGTATCACTTTCAGAAACTGAGGCCATCTAATACAGTTCCATACTGGTCAGGAAGAAAGAAACAAGATTTTGCTACCCGTCAAGTAATTTCTGTTCATCTGCATTTCTTTGCTATGTTTGTTATGATGTCTCGTTTTGGGGGAAAAAACAATAACAAGAAAAATAAAATGAAATACGAATACAACCAGAAAACGTTGCAACAAGCAAATGTTGCAAATGTACTACACAGGCACTCTCATGACTGACTGCAGGTTGCTGTTGAATGTACAGTTGTGTTGATTTGATATGGCCCTTAATCTTCCCACTTTTTGAGGGGTTGAAGCTCAATGAAGGACACAGGTGTGTGGCAGGATTTCATGCTGCATTTCCCAGGTGATTATATTTGCAGTTTTAACAGGGTACCTTAACCCAGGAAATGATTCGACATGAATCATTTTCCTTGCTCCAGAATCATCATCCTTTAACAGAGTCCCCATTTTGGTATACAAAACAAGATCAAAGTTTACACTGATCTATTCTGCATTCCTTTGAAAAGCTAATCTGAACCATTATGCTCCAGACAGCTTGTCTCCTGGAAGGCTTTTCTTTAATGAACCATTATTTTACATAGTTAAACATCTATTCAACTAAAATCAAACATTTTGCAATTTTACAGCTGGTCTAGTTAAAGAGACATTGTCAGGTCAATTTAGGAACAAATGTATAATTTTGCTCTTTAAAAAGAATATTACATACATATTTCTGGACAGGGTGTTGAGAGAGGGGGAATGTTGGGGCTGACTGCAGTATCTCCACAGAAATACTGTATCTACTATATCTTTCAAAATGTGACCTACATTTTAGTCAGTGGGCTCCTATTTCCTCCAAGATCATCAGATAAACTTTTACTGGAATCCTGCAGACAAGTTGTTTGTCATAATTACCTAATTATGCACACTCCTAATCCCATCGCCACTGCCCCTCCCCCCACATTCGCTTCTAGTCCCTTCTCTTTCCAAATCTCCCCAAAGCATCTACATAGGTTTCTAGTGATTCTCTTTTCTTCTCATGCCTCCCCCTCTTCACCCACCTCCATCTCTTCCCCTTTCTTGTTCCTTTTCCCCATGTTCTTTCTCACCACACATCTCTGTTTCTATCATCATCAGGTAGCGAAACAGGGGTAGGCACTCTGACAAGGTAAATCTTCTAACTGCACTCTGCTTGAAGCGGCGATGTCTTGCTACAAAGCTGAGTAAAAATGGACTGTTAGACTTTCCCACATTTTTCCGAGCTATTGCAGAAATGTAATATGTGTGAGCAGCCACCCCACCATAGATGTTCATAACTTGAAACAACTTGAGTACATTATGCAAAAAGAGTTATTCCATCTTAATTAATGTGGAATACCAAAGTCATGTATGTGGCATTTATCTCCTAATTGATATTCCCTGTGGGTTCGCCTCCTTTTATGAGGACTTCTGATGCTCCCCAGACCATTAAAATAAATGAGTTTGTGCTGAATATAATTTAGTCAAGAGGCATGTAAAATTTAGAATAACAGTCAGTTCAGCTATGGAAATGGGTGATGCACAGATACAGATTTATGCATACAGATCACTTGCTGGATTGGGAGCCACTGGTGTGAATGAGATGTGCAATCATATGCAGATCCAAATCTGCTTCAGGTCAAGGATGCAGTTTATCTGGGGATATGATAGAAAGACAGAACTTTACTCACTCTCTTCATCCAAATTTCACTATCCCTCCCATCTTGATAGTGATTAGGTGGGAAGCTATGATGTAGTTATCCCTGCAAAGCACAACATGGTTTGGGGTTTTTATTGTCTTCCCCTTATTGGTTTCTGAGTGTCATTTTGTGAGTACTATTTAGGGAAGGTGTTAGCAAACAATATAAACGAAGAGAGAAATAAATAGAGCTGTTAGTCATGTGTAATCAGACAGCTGCTGGCAAATTTTCATCACATTCCTAACAGCATCAGATTTATGTTTAGAAAGTCTGACTTCACATGGAATCGAATTCCAAGTAAAAACATTTAGGATTGCAACCTAAAGCTGCATTATTATCATTTTTTGCAGAGTGTAATGGTGCACTAACAGGTAGGACTCTTGTTCCTATAATAGTTCTGAAAAAGAGTTAATTTTGGCAGATAGAGTTTGTGAAGCAGGGGTGAGAAGCTACATACCTGCCAGGATTTCTTCTTCCATACTGTAGGAACCCTGTTACATTTTGCTACTGCACACTGTTAAGCTTTTGATATAATGATGAATGGGTTCATTTAAAAACAGAGAGATTAAAGTGAACCTTTTACATTTAAAATTGCAGCACTCACAAGACGTTGCAATCCTGTGTTGTTAATTATTAACAGGAAATACTTAAGTGAATTAGCACCGTAGTTGCGATGACATCAATATAATAGCCACTGTAAAGCCAACTGTTCTATTTTCATATGTTTAGTTTTATATATTCTTTGGTTTTACCTTTTTTTACACTTGAAATAAGAGATACTTGCCATATCTTATCTTGTATGGTGTAGGGGTAACCAGAGAGTTACTTTATGTTTGTATCTTTATAGTTTGAAACTAAATAAAAACAATTTAAAAACCAGTTACCTTACAGGTGAAACTCGGAAAATTAGAATATCGTGGAAAAATTCGTTTATTTCAGTAATTCAACTTAAAAGGTGAAACTAATATATGAGATAGACTCATGACATGCAAAGTGAGATATGTCAAGCCTTTATTTGTTATAATTGTGATGGTCATGGCGTACAGCTAATGAAAACCCCAAATTAACAATCTCAGAAAATTAGAATATTAAATGAAATGAGCAAAACAAGGACTGCAAATAGAGCAATATTGGACCTCTGAGACGTAGAAGCATGCATATGTACTCAGTACTTGGTTTGGGCCCCTTTTGCATCAATTACTGCCTCAATGCGGCGTGGCATGGATACTATCAGCCTGTGGCACTGCTGAGGTGTTATGGAAGTCCAGGAGGCTGCAATAGCAGCCTTCAGCTCTTCTGCATTGCTCAGTCTCATGTCTCTCATCTTTCTCTTGGCAATGCCCCACAGATTCTCTATGGGGTTTATGTTAGGATATTTCCATTCCACCTTAAAAGGGAGCAGGATGTTTGTGTCACAGCCTGCGCATTTCCTGTGCACAGGATGTTTATGTTTTCCCTTTACTTTCGTTTCTCTCTTGGTGTCGAAGACACTGAAGCAGGCAGTCATGTTTTTTTTGTTCTGATCAACGCTGAATAAAACTTGTAAATAATGCTCTCCTGAGTGCGACTTTTGCTGTGCATTATCTGCTGATAGAGTGTGCATGAGCTCCGGAATGTGGCAAGCTAGTTCTGCAAGCTCGTGTCGCTAATTGCTGATACTGTATCTACGGGAGATCGATGGATCGTCCGGAGTCGACGTGGAGGCAGTGATGGCCTTTGTCTCCCTGGCAGTATCCCAACAGTTTAGGTCAGGCGAGTTTGCTGGCCAATCAAGCACAGTAATCCCATGGGCACTGAACCAGGTTTTGGTACTTTTGGCAGTGTGGGCAGGTGCCAAAGTCCTGCTGGAAAATGAAGTCAGCATCCCCATAAAGCTTGTCTGTGGAAGGAAGCATGAAGTGCTCCAAAATCTCCTGGTAGATGGCTGCGTTGACCCTGGACTTAATGAAGCACAGTGGACCAACACCAGCTGATGACATGGCTCCCCAAATCTCTTTTCTGATGAGAGCAGCTTTTGCTTTTGCATCTCACTTGGAAACCAAGGACCCAGAGTCTGGAGGAAGAATGGGGATGCACACAATGCCAGATGCTTGAAGTCCAGTGTGAAGTTTCCACAGTCTGTGTTGTTTTGGGAAGCCATGTCAGAGCAGAGATGGGCATGCGGGCCCAGTGCAGCCTCCTGGACTTCTCTGCCTGTCCCTTGGGACCTAATGGCTTTCGAAGAAATCATATTTATCTGAAATATTTGCACTGTCTTGATCTTTGCAGGTAGGATAGAAAGGCATGCTGCTATTTCAGTTCAATGGTAAAACAGTTGTAGGTGATAGAAACACATGCAAACAGGCTTACACAAACATTTTGTAATGCTTTGAATCTTAACCTTGCTAAAACTTCCAACGCTCTTCATCTCTTGTTGCCAAAAACACATAATCATTTTGGTTATACAAATGAATAAATTGGTTCTATTACATTATGGACAGCATCCCATAGTTACAGAGCTGTGTAGAGAACTTGTAATTTTTATAGGAAACAAATCCTAGTGGAGGCTGATCAGGGCAAATGGAGCATTGCCCCGACTTCAGCCAGCCCTCACCTGCTTGCCTTCATAGTTGCATCTGGTCCAGACGGTGGCACTGCCTGCTAGCTTTCTCTTCTTTAGTCTGAATGCTGCTCTTGTAGTACTCAGCAAGAAGGAGGTTGGAGAGAGAGCCAGAATTAGTTGGCTTCACCTGTCTTTGTTTCTGGCTTCCCATTGTTTCTGACTTGCCTTCCACTTTACCTATCCTAAAGGGCGCCAGCTACTGTTGCGAAATACCACACAATTTTATAAGTTACTAATTTGTAAATTTCAGTGGTGTTATAATTTCTGAGAAACGTTTTTTAAACTTTGTTCATCAAAACCACATTTGTACCGAGCAGACAAAAGCAGAAACTTATATCCCTCCTCCAGTACAAAGCAGAAAATACCAAAATTTGATAAATGTAGCTTGCAAATGTTTCCTCGCAGAGCAGTGTTCTGTAGCCTAAGATGAGCCTTTGGCAATACAGTGGTACCTCGGGTTAATAACTTAATTCGTTCCGGAGGTCCATTCTTAACCTGACACTGTTCTTAATCTGAGGTACCACTTTAGCTAATGGGGCCTTCTGCTGCTGTCGCGCCGCCGGAGCACGATTTCTACTCCCATCCTGAAGCAAAGTTCTTAACCCAAGGTACTATTTCTGGGTTAGCGGAGTCTGTAACTTGAAGCGTATGTAACCCGAGGTACCACTGAAAGTTTTAAATTCTGCCTCCAGGTTACTTTTTACAGTAATCAAACCCACAGTTAAATTAATGCTTTATATACATCATAAATCAACCAACTAAGAAGAGTATGAAATTGACTAAAAACACATACTAATAGTCACTTACTGCAAATTACTATACTCTTTAGCAAATTTTAATCACGGTTTTGTATAGACAGTGTGATTAAAGAATGGTAAACAGATGCTGTGAAGGCACACTTTTCCATGTTTCTGGAGGCTGCTTCTATGTATGCTTCATTCAAGATGAATCAGGTTGCACATTGAGGCCTTCTACAATTTCCTTTCAAGCATTTCCTTTTTTAATTTTTGATTTTATTTTCTTGTTACAAAATTATACACACATAAATAATAAAACATGACATTACTGACAAAAAATGGGTCACTAGGGGAATAAAATACCAAACATATTATTTTACATTACATACTGTAAACCAGTAAAATGAATTCTTCAGTTGGAATACAGAGTAATAGCCGTGAGGTAATGAGTGCCTGCTTATCTATGTTGTATTGCAATATATGTTGTAGGCATTTCTCATCCATGTGTTGTTTCATTTGCTGTAAAAGTCTGTTGTATATGGGGTGAAATATGAAAAGGTTAAAAGAATAAAATATTCTATAGCGGTTTCCCCCCTGTTTGCTGTGATCGACACAATCACAACACATTCTCAATAAGTACACATGTGGCACTCTTAGAATTTGCAATATCAGTGCTCCCTGCTCTATGATATGCAATTATTTTTTTTCAAAAGACAAATGATTTCCACAAGCCAAATGAACCTAATTTGGGAAATGCAGTTTATAGAAGTGGTTAATGTCTACTGCCTTCAGCAGCAATGTAATCTATGCAATCTACTACATTTTCAGGGGAAATAATATTATGTGGCTATCAACTACAACCTCAATCTTTTAATAAGTACCAGTTCTGTGCATCCCAGAACAATGCCCAATCACTCTAATTTCATGAGTATACATCTTTTTTAGTTCAGTGCAATCATGTTAGAATAGACAGACGATGATTGATGTTGATATTTGCCAGTGATTCAGTTGTCAAGACTACTGTCATGCCTATTTCATAGTTTCTTGTCTGATTTGCTAAGAGAAAAGGATGGCAGTAGTGAAAACTGGGATGTACAGAGAAATGTTAATAAGGACAGGATGAATATTACTTCCAAGAGCTCCATGTAGACTGAGGGACAAATTTATCACTGTGTGGTTTTTATAATTTGGCAGCTGGAAAAAAAAAGGAAGCCAAACAATTACCTGTTTAAAGATCTTTCTTTCTCAAAGTAAGGCACCAACACAGAAGCCACAATCTGTGATACAGAACTAAGCTTAATTCTGTTTTGGATTACTGCCATACCAAGTTTTTTTTATAACAGTATATGTAGGGACTGATTATCCATCCTACACTGCTTAAAGGACATTTCAAGCAGAACAAGTGATGTGATAAGTTGTACTGAAGTCAGAAGACAATGTGAAAAGGGTCTTTCAATAGAAATATTGTTACTAGGATTCAGGGTAAAGAGATTACAGTGGTACCTCCGGTTAAGTACTTGATTCGTTCTGGAGGTCCGTACTTAACCTGAAACTGCTCTTATCCTGAAGCACCACTTTAGCTAATGGGGCCTCCGCTGCTGCGCCGCCGGAGCATGATTTCTGTTCTCATCCTGAAGCAAAGTTCTTAACCTGAAGCACTATTTCTGGGTTAGCGGAGTCTGTAACCTGAAGTGTATGTAACCCAAGGTACCACTGTACAGTCCTTTACTTGAAAATAGCCTAGCGTTTCCTCACCCATTGTGCACACCAGGGACAGCCAGTATGAAGCCTGCCAGATGTTGTTGAAATACAGTTTTCATCATTCCTGAGTAGGAATGGGTAAGAAAAAAGTTCAGACTGAAAGCCAGATCTATAAAATTTGCACTTCCCAAAACAATATTAGAACTTAAATGCAGCCATCTTTTGAAATTTACACTTACCTGAATTTTGCAAGGCATTTTTCCAACCAACCAATCTTTACAAAAATGCTTGTTTAGGGGAAGTCTGCATAAGAATTAATGTATTTGTGAACGTAACATACAAAAATGCATATTACAAGATTTTGTTTCCAAAAATGTGCACATTAGTCATAGTGGCATGCACAAATGTGTTTATGAGGAGAAATTCACACTAAAATGCACGGGATTTTTTTTTAAAAAACCCCACACATTGCTTCAGAAATGTGGAAAACTGAAAAAAAGGATTGGAGAAACAGAGAAAACTAGCTAAGAAATATTGGATACAAATACATACACAGATGCATAAGATTTTAAGGTTTAACATTCAATTGAAGCCAGAACTTTTCCTCTTGGGAATAATGAATATTCAATTAGAAAAAGACCATGGAGCATTATTCAACACATGATCACAGTGGTGAGACTTTTATATACATAAATATCGAAATATTCATCATTACCTAACATTGGAATGGTAGTTAAAATGATTGGACTTAGCTGAGATGGCAAAGTTGACGTGTTTAATCAGAGACAAATCATTGTCAATATGATACCTGGGTGTGAGGATTTAAGAAAATACTGGTTTATAGAATGTGCAATTGTTAGGTGTTATCTTGGTGCTGATGTTTTGAGCAATTTTCTATATACTTTATAGCTGACAGATGAAGAATAAGAAGTTTTCTCTTTCCACACATTTTTATTTTTTGTTCTTTCTTCTTCCCTTTTCCCTTTTCTCTCCTTTCCTTTCCTTCCTTTTGGTTTGTGTTTTTATTTAGATTAGATTGGTTTGTGATTTTTATCTTTCATAAAAACGGTATTTGATGCAAACCTTTGTAGTTTCCCCTCACACTTCAATTATATATATATATAACCATATATATATATATATATATATATATATTAAAGAGAGAAATTGAGAGAACTGAAATGGATAGATCCTTCCATCCCTATTCCTAATTAATGACCATGCCAACTTGGGCTGATGGAAGCTGGAATCCAACAGCATCTGAAGGGCAATGCATTGGCTGCCTGCTGCACATTTTATTAAACCCTGTCCATACGCTTAGCAGGCATAATTGCTTAATTGATGTATGCATATTTATATTGATTACACACTTGCTTGTGTGCATTGAGATGTCCAGACAGTTCCTATTGAACTTACTGACTATGAGGTTAAAGCAGAACATTGCAACCTGGAGCCATTTGTCCCATGTAACAAAGCACAACAAGAAATGTATTGTGTTAAGTTTTAATAAACTGGTATTGTGATATTATAAATATATTCCAGTTCTGAAGCCCTGAGGCACATGAAGGTCACCAAATGACGCATTGTATGATTGTACAAATGATACTGGAGAACTAAAATAGAAACAATTTTTTAAACTACATTATTAGGATTATTTTTCTTAGAAAATCTAAAACTACAACATATTTTATAAAATACCAAAATATATACATTTGGTTTTTTATTTAATGTTAAATGTATATGAATATTGCCTTCATCTCTTGTTTATCTATTCCAAGTAGTCCTTAGTGCACTAAACAGTGAACAGTAAGCAGCAAAACTAGTCCTGAAAGAAGCAATGTGTCTTTTTGGTCTCGTACATAATTGAGTTTATTGCTGAATCCTAATTATGGCTGATAACATAAACAGCAGACAGGACATAGCTTATTTTGCACGCATGGCACCAGGCCAAGCTTGGCATTGCTTATACAGTATTTCTTTTTTTAAAATGCTGACCAAAATCTAAGAAACAGATAGCTCAGAAACAGACTAAAACATGTAGACCAAAATCTGTCACTTTGCAGAACCATATTTTTGACTGCAATACTATTCAATTCCAAATACTGCATAGCAGTTGGATGCCAAAGAAGACTTCAAGCTTTTTTATGACTTCTTGGATGCCCTAGAAATGATTGATGACAAGCATGCTATCATTTTGTCACCAAGAGACATATAAAGAAATGAAATAGAAAGCATTTTCACAGCATGAAAACTGCAGGAGTGAGCAGCAAGGAACTTAGTACAAATCATATCATTACTTTTTTTTAATCAAGATGGCATCTACAATAAATAATTAAATCTGAACTTTTATAAAGATTTTTAAAATTGCCTTCACCTTTCAGGCTCACTAGCAATATCTATAGTTTTGCATTTAAACACTTCTTTTAATTAATAGTGGCTTCACAGGATGCATTTTTAATTCATAGTATTGTACTAGATGTTAGTGATTAATCTGAAGAATTATTGACTTGTGTAAAATGAAGAATCAAATACTTTGCTAATGAACCCCATAACTAGGTTTAGTTCTTTAAGGTGAAATCCTGTTTGACTGCAGGCAAAGAAGCCTTCACTGGTATGGAAAAATGGATGAAATGACATCTTAAAAAGCAATTCAGCACATATTTTATTTTCTTTTTTTTTAAAAATAGAGAGAATAGAGAAGGCTTTAAACTAACATCATGCTGTGGTTGACTGTTTTCAAGGTTGGACATGGGAGCTTTTGTCCAATGAGTTACTGATCCACCCTAGATGTTGTTTTGATTGATAGCATATCTCCAAGGAAAGCCCTGTGTCCTGAAGATGTTATGTTAGGCCACCATTTTCTAGAAATTAGCCTCTCTGCACCCTTCTAAATGAAGAAACAACTAGCAACCCTATTTGTATTCAAGCTATGTGGTCTTATTGAATGCAAAAGGTTTTATTCCCATTACGGGCTCCTATTGTTTGCACATTCAATCATCCTCCACAATGGCTGCATGTTTCGACATGTGGAAAGACACAGTCTATGGAGCAAGTGCATAAACCCTTTAAGTGAGGTCCCAAATTAAGCAAACACTTTAAAAAGCTGATTAACTTTAGGACTTGCTCTGCATTTCTTCTGAATATTGATGTTTTCCTGCCTCTAGGCTTGAAAAAATCTTTAGTGTGCCAGAATGGCATTTTGTTTCCAGGATGAAACTGATTTAGAAATAGAGCAGGAAGGGGGAACCTTAGGCCCAGGAGATGAATGTGGCTTTGCAGGCTTCTCCATCCAGCCCTTGGGACCCTCCCCAAGCTGTGCCCCCCCCTTGCAGGTCACGCCTCCCACTCGCCCTGCTATGTGCCCTCCTTGCCTGCTTTTGCTGACTGGAATGTGCTTTTGAACACATTTGGGGAGATGTTAAAGCAATTTTCACAGTAAAAAATAAAGCATATAATATCTTTTAAAAACCACTCTGTATCACCAGCAGCATTGCCTGCCTAACATTTGCTATGGTTTAATCCTATTCCAAAATGTAATAAAAAGTTGCCATATTTCCAATCAAGAAATGATTGTACAAGATTTACTTTCCTACAGCCATTTAAAATGAACTGCTTTGCAATCAATATCATTTGCCAAGCCCGCCTTCTCTGTTCTTTCACAGTTTGAGTAATATTCCATTTTCCCCACTGTTGTCATCTTTGCAGCAGTCAATAGATTACACACCAGTTCTCATTGTTCAGGTTTAACACTGTATTTCAAAAGCCAAAGCAATGAAATTAAAGGAACAATATAAAATGTTATATATTTTTTCGTATATAGACTCACATCTCCCCAGTATTAACCTGTCTTTACATACTGTCAGCAAACATGCATGCTCTCTCTGACTTCTTTAACATCATTTTGGTGTGGTTGAATACATTCTAGATGTGCAATACTGTTTATATGATATTTTGAAGAAATTCTCCCACACTGTTGAATTAACAGAGAATTAAGAATCACTTCTACCTACGTGGTTTGTTACACATATCTCTGGGGACTTGCATGTATCCGCACTTCACACTTCACACGTGACCCTTAAACATGCTTGCAAAAGGAAAGGAATCTTTATGTGGCCCAATCCCGGACAACCTTCAACATGTGTCTGGGATTTCAGGATCCAGCAATGCACAACTACACCAAGAACTCAAATGTAGAAGCACCAGATTTATTAAACTGGGGTGGAGAAAGGACATTCAATTGCACACTAAACAATGCAGCACAGTACATAAAGCATAAATCCACCGGTGACTCTCACCTAATACCCTACTGCATTCATAACCCTAAAGTGGAGAATAAATTATTGGAAGAGAAAGAGAGTGAGAGTGAGAGAGAACATGAACACTATGCTAAAAAGTGGAGAGGAAAAGAGATGGGAGCATGTCAGTTTGACACAGAACGCCAGACGACAGGGAGAGGGTTAATAGTTTACCCATCCAGTGCTCAGTGTAACTGAGAGTGATGTTGTGGGCATGTGTGTTTTCATGTCAGCACTAGGTGTCCAGGCCAGGGATTCTGTGCCAGAAGCTCTCATGTGGTTTCAGGCCTACTAATTAGCCCCAGTGTTCAGTTCTGTGTAAGGTTGCAGCAAGAGGGAGAGCCAGTACCTTAGAGCTTCCAAGTCCTGCATCCTGCAAACCTTAGCACTGGTGCATGCAACATGTCATATTCCTTTATATTTCAAAAAGATCAATTACTGTGCCATAAAGCTTGGAAAGCTGGCTGGCAGTATCTATTTATTCCATTGATTCCCCACCCCCAACAAAAAACCCCCCTCACTTTAATAGCTTAAGAGTTGGTATTGGAAACTTTTGCAGCACTTTTGTTCAGTGTATAAACAAGCATACTTTTGATAGGTGTTAGAAATGCTTGTGAAAAATAATATTTTATTACAAGTATTGGGATGCTCTGTTTTGGAAACAGTTATTCAGGAAAGAAATTACTTACAGCATGCCCCTCTGTCAACCAATATTCTCCTATGTCTGCTTAATGTAGTGGATAGCTATGCACCATATGGTTCTTAAACAGAGCTTTTACGCTATCGCTTGATTGTGATTGTGATTGTGTGTAACTGGAAAAATGAACCTTTGTTATTTAAATAATGTGGGTAGATTAGGTATGGCCAATTTTCACTATGGGGAAAAATATGCCAACCATACTAGTAGAAAATTTTTGTGTCATTTGGATCTTCTTTCTCAACTTTATTGAATAACTTAACAAGATTTATTAAGCTAACATGCCCATAACATGGGGCTGGTTCCTGCTTTTTGAATATACCTAGTTGTTTGAAACTTTCATCATATGGTGACTCACCACAAGGTGACCTTTTCATTTTTGTAGGTCACATAAAAGAAAATATCTCATGGCATGACATTATCACCAATTAAATAGGTCAGTAATGAGTCATCTGAATCCCCATGATCTATGTAGGAGTTATGAAGCATTTACAGCCCAGAACAGCAAAATTTTACAGGACATGCTTATAGTTCATCACAGCAGTATTGAGCATTTAAAAAAAATCTCACTGAGAGTCTTCAGGACAGAAACTCATCCTATTTATTTGTCTAGTCTGAATCTTTCATACAGATGGCCTAAAAATCAAAATAATCATAAAATGAACAAAAGCAACCGAGTAGTAAATAATTTTAGTGGGTTGGTCATACATACTGGAAGTTTAACACTTGCTCCTAGATTTGAGTATAGGCTAAGAAGTCAGGAAATGGAACACTCGGAATTCAGAGTCATTATAATGTTTACTCCTGCAATAGGGATGTAGGTGGCGCTGTGGTCTAAACTACTGAGCCTCTTGGACTTGCAGATCAGAAGGTTGACAATTTGAATCCGCACAACCAAGTAAGTTCCCATTTCTCTGTCCCAGCTTCTGCCAACCTAGCAGTTTGAAAGCATACCAGTGCAAGTAGAAAAATAGGTACTGCTATGGTAGGAAGGTAGCTGTGTTTCTGTGCTCTGTGGCACTCGTCACAGTCATTGCTGGCCACATGGCCGGGAAAGCTGTCTGTGGACAAACACCAGCTCCCTCAGCCTGAAAGTGAGATGAGCGCCATACCCCATAGTTGCCTTTGACCGTCCAGGAGTCCTTTTCCTTTACCATTTTACTCCTGCAATCCTTTATACAGTTACCTGGAAGTAAATCCCATTGAACTCAGTGAGTCTTCTGAGTAGAGGTGCTTAGGATTGTGCTGTAAAAATAACTAGAACTTTTTATTATGATTTCTATGGCACCACAGGTGTGTTTAGCATTTGATGGACATGGTAAGAACCACTGTAATTAAAATTGTCGGTGTTTTTCTCTATAAATATAATTTGCAGAGTATTTAATTAAGCCAGTAACATGCACTCGACCTTGGAAAACTCAACACATAATATAATCTTTGTATAATATTTCCTCCTCAAGGCTGTACCTAAGCAGCGATTTTTCAGACTCTTTTCCTGTTATGTTCAAACTATTGCCTGTGTAGACTACCTAAACACATGTAAAGGAAGAAATCACATGTTATCAAATGTTTTTCCCCTACCTCTGTTTCCCTCCCTTTCATGTGTTTGTTTGCCATGTGTAGACCTGTCCCCTTTTTACTCTTGAGAGCACCATGCACACTGATGGCACCATATATGGCATTAATACGATTGATTTGGAATATAATAAGGTAGCTATTGAAATGTGGCAGCTACCCAGGACTACCCCACTGAGTTGCCATGATGTCAGAGGAAGGAGGTGCAGGGTGAGAAACAATGCTTGACAGTGTGGATGTTAATTTGTTTAAATACCTGTCAGTAGCATTGAAACAGTTAGAACTGGATATGGAAGAACTGATTGGTTCAAAATTGGGAAAGGAGTGCAACAAGGCTGTATATTGTCTTCCTGCTTATTTAACTTATATGCAGAATTCGTCATGTGAAAGGCTGGGCTGCATAAAACTCAAGCCGGAATTAAGATTGCCGGAAGAAATATTAACAACCTCAGATATGCAGATGACACAACCTTGACGGCAGAAAGTGAGGAGGAATTAAAGAACCTTTTAATGAGGGTGAAAGAGGAGAGTGCAAAATATGGTCTGAAGCTCAACATAAAAAAACAGAAGATCATGGCCACTGGTCCCATCACCTCCTGGCAAATAGAAGGGGAAGAAATGGAGGCAGTGAAAGATTTTACTTTCTTGGGCTCCATGATCACTGCAGATGGCGACAGCAGTCATGAAATTAAAAGACACCTGCTTCTTGGGAGAAAAGCAATGACAAACCTAGACAGCATCTTAAAAAGCAGAGACATCACCTTGCCAACAAAGGTCCATATAGTTAAAGCTATGGTTTTCCCAGTCATGATGTATGGAAGTGAGAGCTGGACCATAAAGAAGGCTGATCACCAAAGAATTCATGCTGTTGAATTATGGTGCTGGAGGAGACTCTTGAGAGTCCCATGGACTGCAAAAAGATCAACCTATCCATTCTGAAGGAAATCAGCCCTGAGTGCTCATTGGAAGGACAGATCATGAAGCTGAGGCTCCAATACTTTGGCCACCTTATGAGAAGAGAAGACTCCCTGGAAAAGACCCTGATGTTGGGAAAGATGGAGGGCACAAGGAGAAGGGGGCGACAGAGGACGAGATGGTTGGACAGTGTTCTCGAAGCTACCAGCATGAGTTTGACCAAACTGCGGGAGGCAGTGGAAGACAGGAATGCCTGGTGTGCTCTGGTCCATGGGGTCACAAAGAGTCGGACACCACTAAATGACTAAACAACAACCACAAAAGCATTGAAACTTGCTGTTCATTTTTTAAATGCATGAAGAAAAGTAGGTAGGCCTTGTACATCTGGAGGGGGTGTGCACAAAGACTTCACGCATTTGCATGGTGTTATCGTCCCAGTCCTCCAAAGATTCATGCTGAGCTTTTCTACAGAAATGGGGCTTTTCAGTTACACTGGTAGTAGTTATGAAAAAAAGCATTTGTTTTCTTTGTTGCATAGATTTAGAGTCATTCTGTCCTAAGGATGTAGGGTGGGGAATTTTAGAAATGTATTAGTCCAAAACAAAAATAATAATGGCTATTTAATGCTTATTTATTTGATTTTAATGTCTATTTAATGATGAGCTTTAATGAGTCTTTCTCCTTCAAGCATCTTAGACAAGATTTATATCAAACACATATGCACATGCAGAAGAAAACGGCTCCAGAGAGTAAGTGCCAAAATACTTGTTAAAAAGGTAAAGGACCCCTGACAGTTAAGTCCAGTCGCAAACGACTCTGGGGTTGTGGCGCTCATCTTGCTTTAGAGGCCGAGGGAGCCGACGTTTGTCCGCAGACAATTTTCCCACACAAACTAAAAGAGTGTAACTGTTGCTGATAGGCTTCTGTGTGCTTGTAAAGCTGCTTAGGGAGAAGGCACTTAGGAATGGAGAAGTGGCAAGGGGAAAGGACTTTCCCACCATTTCAGCACTCCAAATTGTCTCATGCAAGAGGATGCCATCCCCACCAGCACTCAGGGCTCCCAGGAAATCAGGCAGACCAGGCACCCTTTAGACTATAGTTCTAGCCTAAAGAGATTCAGCAGTCCTCCCAGCTAGGATAGTTTCACTGAGTCACCAACTTAACTGTAGCACACAACATCCTTTAAAAACATAGCTGTCAACCTTCCCTTTTTTTGCGGGAAATTCCCTTATTCCAGTGCCGTTTCACACTGCTTCCCGCTGCTATCCTGGATTGTTAGCTACCCCGTAGACTGTCACTGGGACACCTGAGGCTGCTGATCCCTTATTTTCAAATCTGAAAGTTGACAGCTATGTTTAAAAACCCTTCAGCCAAGCTAATACATCTGACTAGATAGCTTGTCTTGAGCATGAAGACTCTGTCTGCTCTGCACCTTTTCCTGCCTTCTACCTTAGATCAGGGGTCAGCAACCTTTTCCAGCCGTGGGCCGGTCCATCGTCCCTCAGACCATGTGGTGGGCTGGACTATATTTAAAAAATAATAATGAACGAATTCCTATGCCCCATAAATAACCCAGAGATACATTTTAAAGAAAAGGACACATTCTACTCATGTAAAAACACGCTGATTCCCGGACCGTCCACGGGCCAGATTGAGAAGGCGATTGGGCCGCACCCAGCCCACAGGCCTTAGGTTGCCTACCCCTGCCTTAGATCATGACCTCTGCTCACTTGTCTGCCTTTGACCTTGCATCTATTTCTGCAGTCAACTCTCTATTGCTGCTTTGTAATTTGATGTTCCACATGGTGCTGGCTCTGTATTGGCCTTTAATCTGGTGTCTGATCTTCAGTTTATCTGGGAACCTGTCTATCACCCCAGCCCTTTGTGCCTCATCTGCTGAACCTTCAGCCTATCTGTGTACATATCCTTGTCCGCCCACACCTGGGCATGGTCTATTCCAAGCCTCAACAGCGGTAGAGCACATACAGTAGAGTTTGGGTTCAATCTCTGGCATCTTCAGTTAAATGAATCAGGCAGCAGGTGATAGGAAGGGCCTCTACCTAAGACTCTGGACAGCTGCTGATGGTCAGAATTTACTGGGTCAGAGTTGCATGGTATATGAAGCAGCTCCTGTGTTCATTCTTCATAGGCAGTATAAACACAATTCCTTGCACATGTTGAAAGATGTCTGGTGAATGTGCAGAATGGCTAGATTTTATGTATGGTATATTCTTCATTCAACTCACACAGACCCCAACATATCTAAACACAAGCATGCTAAATAAGGAGCAGCCTTATTTTACTCAGTTGCTTTCAGAAAAATAATCTTGTTTTAATGCTTCTCTTAATCTGACAGAAGACAGGAAAATCTAAAATACTGCTTGGCACCTTATTCATCTTTTATATATTTATTCCTTTTCGTTCTATTTTATTTTCTTAAGAAGAAAAGGGAAAGGAACATTAGCTCCCTTTAATGTTAATGTAATTGTTCCAAATTGTGGAAATCGCTAATTCTGGAAGAGCTGGACTGAATTTAATAGATCCCACTGGAATTATAATCCAATGATTTGCTGTTCAGAGTATCTCTCAGATATATGCCTTAAAGAATGGAGCATCTCGACTTCCTTATACATAACTGGTAGTTGGTAGCAAAATAACCTTTGGTCACGTACACCTTATGCATATTTTTTATTTATGTAGTTAGTGGATTTCGGGTATTAGTATGTTCTATTGTTAGTTTTTATGCCATTGTTGTATTTTAAATCAACCCTTTGCAAACTTCAAGACTCTTGTAAAAAGCGATGAATAAACTTAGCAATAGTAAACAATTATTTAATAATAAAAAGAATAACAACGCAGATGTTGTAAAATTTGGACAGGCTTTTGTGTAGCTCTGCATTGAATTTTACCACTGATGAAGTTTTAAATATCACAGGGAAAGCAAATGGGAGTGGGGGCAGATAAAGCAGAGCAAAATATTGACTGCTCTGATCTCATACATACACAAGCTGCTTCTGTATTACCCAGTTTCTCCAGAATTGACCTAATTTGTTCCCTGAATTTTTACCAAGGACTCAAGTGTTGCCAAACCATTGCATTCTCACATGGAAAACAATTGCAACACCAACTAGATCAGTGTGGACTGGTAAGACACTACAGTGGTACCTCGGGTTACAGGCGCTTCAGGTTACAGACTCCGCTAACCCAGAAATATTACCTCGGGTTAAGAACTTTGCTTCAGGATGAGAACAGAAATTGTGCCACTGCGGGAGGCCCCATTGTGTTGGCGGGAGGCCCCATTAGCTAAAGTGGTACCTCAGGTTAAGAACAGATTCAGGTTAAGAATGGACCTCCAGAACGAATTAAGTTCTTAACCCAAGGTACCACTGTATTGAGGTATTTGATGGAAGGCATGGCCTGTGAAGCTGGGTAATCTATGAGTCCAAATGAGATTCAGGGAAGTTGATTGAATAATAAAGAAGCACAGCACAAGCAGTAAGCAAAGGACTTGAGAATGTTAGGAGATGATAGATGATGGCAAGGACCAAGAAGAGGTAGGGAAAGCCCTCACATGGATGGGGGAACAGTAAGTGGGTTCCCCCACCCATGTGAGTTATTGCTATGAGGGGAATGGAGTGTCAAGGGAACAATGAGACTTGGGGGCTAAGGGGGGATTTTTTTCATTTTTCATTGTTGCTATTACTGTATTTTGCATTTTCACTAGGAAAATAATTATTTTAACTCACAGTATTCAACCAATCTAACTAATTGAAAATTACTTGAACTTGTTTTAAATAGTTGCAAATTCTTCCAGTTTTAATTAAAATGATAAAACACAGTATTTGCCAGGAGATTAGATCAGCCACACTGCAGCATATTTAAAGCCAAGGGAACCCATTCTAGGTCCTTGAAACCCCATCTAGCATGGTATATAAATATGTATTTAGTTATAAGAAATGCCAATTATTTACCACAGTGACCAAAACAGTTCCTACAGAGTTATTATAGTTTCTGAGTAAATGTATAATTATACTTTTAAAAAATAATGCATTTGCATGTGCTCCCATTGGCTCAGATCTCTTTAGTATGTTTGTATTATCTTGGCTAGTTTTGCTTTTTAAAAAACATAGTTTCCCCATCATTTACTTTCTGATCCATTTTTTTTAAAAGATATTTATTGAGATTTTCCATTTTATACATAACAAAAAGAAAGAGAAAAAAAAGAAAAAAAGAGAGATTAAAAAGGAAAAATATTAAAAACACATAAATTTCATGTCATATTTTCCAATAACATATTTCCTTGACGTCCTCGTACCTCCCCTTCTTGTATTCCAGTTCAAATTATTCATCCAGCAAATCCTTATCTCCTAGCATTACAGCTATAAACCTTATTTTCAATCCATCTTCTTAAATTATTGTAACTTATACTTTTACTTATGTACAAAAAAGAACTATTTTTTTCATATTCTTTTGTATCATTACAGCTAATAACCCCTTAATTTCAATCCAACATCACTCAGTGTTCCTTAATATTACAATATTTTTGCAGATAGTCTTTGAATTTCTTCCATTCTTCTTCTGCCGATTCTTCTCCCTGGTCACGGATTCTGCCAGTCAATTCTGCCAGTCCCATAAAGTCAATCAATTTTGTCTGCCATTCTTCCAGAGTGGGTAGGTCTTGCGTCTTCCAATACTTTGCAATGAGTATTCTTGCTGCTGTTGTAGCATACATAAAAAAAAGTTCTATCCTTTTTTAACACCAATTGGCCGACCATGCCCAGGAGAAAGGCCTCTGGTTTCTTCACAAAGGTATATTTAAATACCTTTTTCAATTCATTATAAATCATTTCCCAGAAAGCCTTAATCCTAGGGCACGTCCACCAAAGGTGAAAAAAAGTACCTTCAGTTTCTTTACATTTCCAACATTTATTATCGGGCAAATGGTAAATTTTTGCAAGCTTGACTGGGGTCATGTACCACCTGTATATCATTTTCATAATATTCTCTCTTAAGGCATTACATGCCGTAAATTTCATACCGGTGGTCCACAACTGTTCCCAGTCAGCAAACATTATGTTATGTCCCACATCTTGTGCCCATTTAATCATAGCAGATTTAACCGTTTCATCCTGAGTATTCCATTTCAGCAGCAAGTTATACATTCTTGATAGTATCTTAGTTTTGGGTTCTAAAAGTTCTGTTTCTAGTTTGGATTTCCCCACCTGGAAGCCAATTTTCTTGTCCAAATTGTAAGCCTCCATTATCTGAAAATAATGAAGCCAGTCTCGCACTTTATCTTTTAGTTTCTCAAAACTCTGCAATTTCAATTTGTCACCTTCTTGTTCCAAAATCTCCCAATATTTTGGCCACTTGGCCTCCATATTGAGCTTTTCTGAGCCTTCGCTTCCATTGATGATAGCCACCTTGGGGTTTTGTTTTCAAATAAGTCTTTATATCTTGTCCAAACATTAAACAATGCTCTTCTGACAATATGATTTTTTTTATGAGCTTTAACCTTGTCATACCACAGATATGCATGCCACCCAAAAACATTGTTAAAACCTTCTAAATCCAAAATGTCTGTGTTCTCAAGAAGTAGCCAATCTTTCAACCAGCAGAACGCTGCTGATTCATAATAAAGTTTGAAGTCTGGCAGGGCAAATCCACCCCTTTCTTTTTCATCGGTTATTATCTTAAATTTTATTCTTGGCTTCTTGCCCTGCCAGACAAATTTAGAAATATCTTTCTGCCACTTCTTGAAACAGTCCATCTTATCCACAATTTGCAATGTTTGAAACAAAAACAACATTCTAGGCAGTACATTCATCTTTATAGCTGCAATTCGACCCATCAAGGAAAGCTTCAAATTTGTCCAAATTTCTAAATCTTTTTTCACTTCCGCCCAACATTTTTCATACCGTAATTTTCGCTCCAAAACACGCACTTTTTTGCTCCTAGAAAGTAAGGGAAAATGCCTGTGCGTGTTATGGAGCGAATGCACGGATCGGAGCCATGGCTGCCATCAGTCAAGCAAAGCGGGAGCCGCTTACACACTCTACGAGGCTCTCGCTTTGCTTGCTTTAAAGCGACCTGGAGCCGGGGAGGAGGGAGGGAAGGAGAGTCATGGCAGCAAAGCCGGCAGCAGCCGCTTACACGGGAGGAGGGACGGAGCTAGCAAAAGTCCGTGCGCTCTCTAAACAGAGCAGTGAGGCTGCAGAGGGATGGCAGGAAAGATAAAATTTAAGCAACCAGCAGCAAAATAAAACCAACCTCGAGCTCTGAGCCAGCGCAGTGAAAACCAGGAAGTAAAAAAAAAGGCTGGGGAGGGCATGAGGGAGAGGGGGAAACTTCGCAAATCCCCGCGTCTCAGCTGATCCGCGGGGACGGAGCAGCTTATTTTCAGGCAGGATAGATTTGAGCATTGTCTGGGTCCTAGTGCCCCTACCTCTTTTTTGTGCTCCATTCTATTGCTGCTGGTGGCTGCTTATATTCAGGCTGCAAGGAGGAGCGCTTTTACACAGCTAATGGCGAATCCCCTGCAATCCAAGTCCTCCTCACTTGCTCAAATCTATTCTGCCTCAAAACAAGGAGCGGAAGGAAAAGGCTGCAAACTGTTAAATGGAAAAAAAACCCAGGCACAGGGCAAATACCTTAAGTATACCTTTAAAGCAACAGTGCTCTTCCCCCCCCCCCTCAGCTCGCAGAAAAGCTCCTTCTCCACACACCCCACGCGTGCTCCTTGTCCCTTGAGTTCTTTTCCTTCCCTCCCCACTTAAAACGTGGTTACAAAGCATGGATCCACATGGATCCTCAGGATTTTTGCATTGGGCTACCCCAAACTCACTGTCAGATCACATGTCTGTGGCCACAGCATGAACCATAAAAATCATACATCCACTGTTTCGTTTAGAATATTTTTTCCTTGTTTTCCTCCTCTAAAAACTACATGCGTGTTATGGTCAGATGCGTGTTATAGAGCGAAAAATACGGTAATTGTCTTTAAACAAGTTCCCATTTTTTGCTGTCATGTTAATCCCAAGGTATTTCACTTTCTTCACAATAGTTAAACCTGTTTCATTCTGAAACTTCCCGCTTTCAATCGGTGTTAAGATTTTCTCCAAAACCTTAGTTTTTGACTTATTCAATTTAAATCCTGCCACTTGACCAAATTCTTGAATTAGTTCTAAAACTCTTTTAGTACTAGATTCTGGCTCCTGTAACGTCAAAACTAGATCATCTGCAAATGCTCTCAGTTTATACTGTTTGGCTCCAACCTGAATACCTTTAACCAACCGGTCCTTTCTAATCATATTCAGCAAGACCTCCAGGACCGAAATAAAAAGCAGTGGGGAAATTGGGCATCCCTGTCGTGTCCCTTTCTCTATCTTAAATTGTTCTGTAACCACATTATTTACAATTAGTTTAGCCTTTTGTTCAGAATATATTGCACCAATACCATTATCAAAACCTTGGCCTACCCCCATACCCTGTAGGTTCTTTTTCATAAAGCTCCAAGAAATATTGTCAAAGGCTTTCTCCGCATCCACAAATACCAGAACTGTTTTAGTGTTTATGTTCACTTCTAGTTTTTCCAAAATATCAATTACGTTCCTCAAGTTGTCAGACAAATCTCTTCCCGGGAGAAAGCCCGCTTGGTCCTTATGAATCTCTTCCATCAGTACTTTTTTCAGTCTCTTAGCCAAGATGTCAGCAAAAATTTTGTAATCCACATTTAGTAAGGATATCGGGCGGTAGTTCTTAAGTTGAGTCTTTTCAGTTTCCGTTTTTGGTATTAGTGTAATATAGGCCTCTTTCCACGATTCTGGTGCCCTTTTCCCTTCCAAGATCTCATTGCAGACTTCCTTCAAAGGTTGTAATAGCCACTCTTTCAGAGATCTATAGTATCTGGAAGTCAGCCCATCCGGTCCTGGAGACTTGCCTAATTGCATATTTTGAATGGCACCTTCTATCTCCTGGTCTGATATTTTACAGTTCAGCATTATTTTACTTTCTTGTGAGATTTTTTGTAATCCATTTGTTTTCAAAAAACAGTCAATGTCCATTTCATTCTGTGGCCCTTGTGCATATAGTTGTTTAAAGTACCTCTGGAAACAGTTTCTAATCTCATTTGGGTTATGTATATCCTTTCCTTCCACTTCCAAATTTGTGATGGTATTTAGCTTTTGTCTTTTTTTCAGTTGCCAAGCCAATAATTTCCCACATTTGTTCGCTGATTCAAATGTCTTCTGTCTCAATTGTTTAATTTTCCATTCTATTTCCTGATTCATCAGTTCCATATATTGTACTTGATAAAATTTTATTTCTCTCAAAATCTCCTGCGACTTTGGCTTTACCCTCAGTTTTTTCTCTCCTTTTATTTTCTCCAAAATTTTATCTTTTTTCTCATTTCGACTTCTCTTCTTTATTGCGTTCTGTTGTATCAAAAACCCTCTCATCACGGCTTTACTTGCGTCCCAGATTACTCTTTTTTCAACCTTTGTTGACATGTTTATCTCAAAATAGTCTTTCAAAGTTTTTTGGGCCTTCCTGTGTACTTCTTCATATCTAAATAGGGCGTCATTCATCCTCCATCTAAAGGTGCTGGTTGTTATTTGCTTCATCTCCATCTTTACAGCATTATGGTCAGAGCAAGTTTTAGGGCAGATTTCCACTTTTTTTATCTTTGGTGCCATTCCTCTAGTAATCCAGATTTGGTCAATTCTAGTCCATGTCATCTTAGCTTCAGAGAAGAAGGTTCCCTCTCTCTCCAGAGGGTTCTTAGTTCTCCAAATGTCAATCAAGTCCATGTTGTCAGTCATTTCAAAGTTTTTGGTAGTCTACCATCTTTAGTTACTACCTGTTTTTGTGCCTTGTCCATATTTGTAGATACAACTCCATTCATGTCCCCTACTTTCTGATCCATTTTTACCTATTGATTTGCTATAGATTCAGTATTTAATTAGCTCATTGATTAATTGAAAATACATTTTCTATCAGCAATATGTATAATAGTGCGAGAACCAGTATTTTTAGTGGAACCAGGAAAAAATTACTTGCTTTTGTTGACACCAAGAAGTGAGATGGGCAGTAGAAAGAAATTCATGCAAATTGAGGTGTTTTTTTTAGCAAATTCTATCCCTAGTTTGGGATTAGAGGGAATGATTCAGCACTTATACCGTACACATCACCAGACACGTTCACGTGCAAGATGCCCCCATGTGCCCATTTGTCTGAAATTATGCAGACTTGATCCACTGTGGAGGGGCTACTATGCCTGAAAATTCCATTCAGTCCATTCCTGTCAAAATGAGTTTGTTATTGTTTAATCGTTTAGTCATGTCTGACTCTTCATGACCCCATGGACCAGACCATGGCAGGCACTCCTGTCTTCCACTGCCTCCCGCAGTTTGGTCAAACTCATGCTGGTAGCTTCAAGAACACTATCCAACCATCTCGTCCTCTGTCGTCCCCTTATCCTTGTGCCCTCCATCTTTCCCAGCATCAGGGTCTTTTCCAGGGAGTCTTCTCTTCTCATGCGGTGGCCAAAGTATTGGAGCCTCAGCTTCATGATCTGTCCTTCCAATGAGCACTCAGGGCTGATTTCCTTCAGGATGGATAGGTTGATCTTTTTGCAGTCCATGGGACTCTCAAGAGTCTCCTCCAGCACCATAATTCAAAAGGAGTTTAGCTGTTTTTAAATTTCTCTATAATAGTGAACAGGGAAACATGACACTTCAGGTTTCCTGAAGCAAAGTTCGGATCTGGAACTGAGATTAAGGCAGCACCCTCCAAAGAGTTCCGAGCCAAAATGGACAGTTTTCTGAATTTGGGTCTGAGCTGAATGTTATGCACACCCTGGATATATAACACCTTGGATAAGCTTAGATACTACAGTCATGAGTGCCTTTCCTACTTTGGTGTTTATCAGCACACTAGCTTAGCAGTTCATTTTAGGCATTCTTCCAGTGCTGCAGTCCTACAGTATCAATCTAGTTCTAGCAAAATCAGTGGGAGGTTCATTAAATTTTTAAATGCTGTTCTCTCCCCCCCCCCCCCCACTTTTTCCTTTTTGGTCAGCCTCTTTCTTTGTCTTGTTTTTTGTTTAAAAAATTCATCTGAAATCTGTCTCATTTAATCTTGGAAAATCCCTTCTTGTTTATTTGTCTTAAATCAATTGCTGCAACTTTATTGCTAGTTTATAAACTTATTTATTTGGGGGAAAACTGAGGTCATTGTTTTTCAAGAAAGAAACTTGTATTCAGTCAGAGATATGTCAACATTTGTTCCAGGCTTCCTGAAGCTGATGGGCATCTCTCTACAAATATTAATGGAAAATTACTTTTGAATTATGTGAGATGGTTGTTTTAAGTGAAATAGGGATGAGGAGTTCATACTTGACATTCTTTTTTACAGCTCCTGGCGCTCTTTTTTTGGAAGGAGTAATTTAGTCCCCCCCCCCCAGATATCTCTTGATGTTTGTTAAGTTTTGTGTATTTTCAGACACACAATACTATGTAGCTGCCAAACTGATATATATCATCTTGACTATTCTTTAATACATTTTAATGCAGTGTTCACTGAGTATGAAGCAACAGAGTACAGCATATTGTTTGTTTGTTTGTTTTGGATTTTATCAGTGTTCACGTAAATGGCAATATTCTTTTAAAGAAATTTAACATGCACAAATGGTCTTGTAAATTCACTGGTTATAAGGCCAGGTTATACTTCTACTCAGAAGTATGTCCCATTGGACTAAATTAGGCATATTCCCAGGTTAGAGAGTATAGTATTGCAGTCATAAGCACTTGAAATGCTCTCAGTAGAATAATTATGACACATACACCATGTAATTTTTTGTTTATTGTCATGATGCTATAGCAGTGGGCTGTTTGGTAGCCTATACTATTGAGGAAACCTTTTAAAAAACATTATTAATGATGTTTATGGCCAATCCAATAAAAGAAGATTTATGAGAGTTTGTGCTGTTAACCCAAGACACAGCATAATCTACAATGGTAATAACAAATCTAGTGAAATAGTGCTAGATAAATTTCAGATGGATTACTTAGGCATTACAAACAAACATAGAGCAGCATTCCCAGTGGCCATCCTGCACCAGGACTCAATATTTATATGATACCTACCTAACCAACGAGGTGAATAGGGCTGGATCTAGGCACACCAAAGAAGCGTTTCAGTTAAACACGTTGTAAATGTAAACAGGGAAAATAGGTAGAGAAAAACAGGACTCCACAGCACCATCTGGTGGCACAATGCTATATAGCTTTTTCTTTACCAATGTAGCTGAGTCCTGGTTATTCTCTTTCCCTCTGATAGTAACCTAGTGATGTGGGAATGAGTAGCAGGTTCCTTGCCATTTGGCACAGGCTATTAGGGATATTCCAATCTGGACAGCACCAGACTCTGTGTGTGCATGTATATGTGTGTGTTTGGAAATGGATGGGGGTTACATTTTAAATTATTTCTCTCCCCCCCCTTTTTAAAAACCCACAACTCCATGCATATTAGGCCACTTATACATCACCAAAAAGAAGGAAATGCATCATCCAATGGGGTATGGGTGAGGAGGGATACAGATTTGCATAAAATTTGCATATGCTCATATATATGTATCATTGTGCATTTAGAACTGATTACTATGGTTTACACCGAAACACAGTACATCTCACCAAGGTGGGGAAGACTGTGAGCAGGTCACCTGTGTGCCTGCTCCATCTGCTGTCCAGATGCTAATTCTTGATAGGCAATTTCACACACTCTGCTTTCTCTTCTTCTAGTTTCTTACCTCTGAAGCAGACGTTGATTGGACAGTCCTGCAAACAGAGATCTGTCCTCTATAAAATGAGATACATGGTCAGCCTAATGCATGTAGTAAGCTAGGAAGAGAAGATTGTTTGTTTGTTTGAGTGACTTCTCTGTGTGAAATGGTCTGGACCTTTCATGCAAAACTGAGCTGGCCACATATTATACCAAAGGTAGATTTGTATGTTCCTGGCAAGCAAGGCTGAACATCTGTTTCTGTTACACTTACTGGGCTCAGGTTTTGAATTTATCTTGTGCCACTGAGATCTATAGGATCATAGGGTTGAGCTGGCGAACAATCTGCCCCTAATGTAGCCAATTCAACCAGCTTTCAAAACAACACTGTAAAATTAATACTGGCAGTCATTTGGCTTTTTAAAAAAAAAGTTTTCACACACACTGTTTTATTTTTGTCTCAGTTTGCAAGAGGGGAAAGCTTACTGTGTCATGATAACTTTGCATTTTTGCCAGTAAAAGAGTAAGATTGGAAAGATAACTGCACATAAACCTTGTTTATCTGCTCTGAAATTATGCACTCACCTTTTATTTATTTTATGGAAAGAAACCCTATATTTTACCTACTTTATGGTGTATGTTTCCTCAACCCTTTTCCCTTCCTGGGTGTGGAAAAATTGAGGTTTTTTAAAATATTGCTAGCATGTGCAGCATTCTTAGGAATAAAAGTTAATAGAAATTCAAAAAATTAAGCCTGTTGCAATTGTTTCAGCAAGTCCTGTGACTCCATGACTCCATCATGATCACAGGTGCCTAACAAAAAGATACTAGTTGTTACAGAATTTAGTGTAAACATGCACAGTGCTCTTTGCATGTTTCTGCTGCTGAATCTCAAAAGACTGGACAACATTTACATGAAGTTACAAAAACAAACAAATATTCTTTGGATATGGGATTGTTCAGGTTTTTGAGAATGAAACTCTGTTATAGATCTCTTTGTGGAAAGCAGGTAACTTTATTGCTTTGACTGTAAGCACCTTCTGTTTAAACCTCAGTGTTTCTATGGCAGGAGTCTGTCAAAGTTCTGCATTCCACTGAGGGCATTTCCAGGCTGTCACTATTTTGGGGTGGGATTTGGTCATATCCCATCTGTGTAATTAAATCTGACCTGAACCCCGGTGAGAATCAAACCCACTTCTCCAAAAGAGTGGGCTTTTTGCAATAAGGAAAATGACAGGAAAATAGATTGGAAAGTGTGGGATAACACTGGCTTGACCCATGGTAATCTGATCTCCCCACAAACAACTCTACCTGAATACTCATTAAATAGCTGATGTCTCTGCAAACAATTCAGGCTGAATGCTAATTAAACAGGTCATCTGGGAGTGACCATAGAGGTAGAATTGAACTGAGCTAACTCGACTTTAGTGGGATTGCTGCTTTAAAGTAGAGACCTGTGTGATTATCCTGCTTTGGTGCTGTGTGAATAATTGTTTTGTAGTATGTCCATAACTTTGTAGTATGTGTATAATTGTTCCCATTTGATGTTTTCTAGGTGTTAGGAAGATAAATGTGAAGCATTCTAATGTAATGCTTAAGTTACATGTATAATGCTAATTGTTTTAATTGTCTTTCTAAGTGTCCCCAAGTGCATAATTACAGCTACTGCAAACTGTTCACCAGAGAACAAAAGCTCTGGCAAACACTCCACCCGCCTTGTAAGTGCATTGCTGGTCACCTGTTAAGCTTGTTATGAAGGGTGTCCCTAAAATATTCCCCTGCAATTTACCTGTCAAACAATGAAAAGCATCCACTCCAAAAACAGCATACATGACTGCTGAGAAAATAAACATTCCTTTGATTAGAAGCCAAATCATCTGAAACGGCTACCACGATAACTTCAGAATCATGAGCTATTTTATTTAAAGTGTGGATGAGAAAGTACACCACATGATCTTGCTCACGCAGATTATGCTTGTGGTAAAAGGTAAAGGTAAAGGGACCCCTGACCATTAGGTCCAGTCGTGACTGACTCTGGGGTTGCGCCGCTCATCTCGCTTTATTGGCCAAGGGAGCCAGCGTACAGCTTCCGGGTCATGTGGCCAGCATGACTAAGCCACTTCTGGTGAACCAGAGCAGTGCACAGAAATGCCGTTTACCTTCCCGCCGGAGCGGTACCTATTTATCTACTTGCACTGCGACGTGCTTTCGAACTGCTAGGTTGGCAGGAGCAGGGACCGAGCAATGGGAGCTCACCCCGTTGCGGGGATTCGAACCGCCGACCTTCTGATTGGCAAGTCCTAGGCTCTGTGGTTTAACCCACAGCGCCACCCGCGTCCCATATGCTTGTGGTAGGGTATATTAATTATTACTTCCAGGGAGAAACACTATCTTTTTAGCATCATCATACTCTTTTTGAGAGCGAATCACTGGGAATATTTCAGGCTGAACGCCTCTTACTATTTATTCCATAGCCCAGGGGTGGGGAATCTGGGTCTTTCTTCAGGCTGATGTACTCTAACTCTCATAAGGCGCAGCCAGCATGGCTAATGATCAGGGAAGATGGGAGGTGCAGCAGAGCAACAGTTAGAGGGCCACAGGTTACCTACCCCTGTTGTAGCTTGTTTTCATATTGTTTTCATATTTATACATAGAATATAGAATATAGAATCAATGCAAACAGAAGCACGAAGCTTAAAAATGGAAGCTGACGATTTTGTAAACTTCCAGTCAATTTTATTAACCTATCTTCAAGTGTCGTTAGCATAGAGAACAAGAACAAAGTATTACATCTGAAGGTATGATGGAGTTAAACTGCTACCAGAAAACAAAATACTTTGAAAAATGTATTAAATTAATTACCGTATATTATACTAATAGTAGGTTCCTTTCAGGCACAGAACAGGGCTATCTATGAATCAGGAAAGTTTTCAAAGATCCATCTCACATTCTGCATGTCACTCATAAACACTATGCATTTTACAAACATAAGGAAATGGGAGAAAGGTGGGTTAGCTTCCAGGTGAGGTTGCACATAAGCAACATATGTGGTCACTTGTTGCTTTGTGCTGGAATCCCAGGGTGGGAGCCAGGAGTTGGAAGCAAGAGTTGGAGTAGGAAGCAAGAGGATTGTAGAGGGAAGCATTCCTTCCCTGCCTTTTGCTTCTACACTGCATATCATGCCCTGTTGAGACTGCTTTGTGGAGAAGCAGTGGCTATAAGGATTTTTGCACACAAAGTGATTCTCGCCTAAGATGTCATGGTAGCACCAGAAAAAATATTGGGGCACAAGGGTTGAGCGACCTTTGTAGAGGCTTGCACCATATGCTAGATTTCTACAGGAGAAATGTGGCCTCAGTGCAGATTGTAGACCAGGCATCCCCAACCTGCGGCCCTACAGATGTTTTGGCCTACAACTCCCATGACCCCTAGCTAATAGGACCAGTGGTCAGGGATGATGGGAATTGTAGTCCAAAACATCTGGAGGGCTGAAGGTTGGGGATGCCTGTTGTAGACTGTCCTGTACTTCACTAATGTTCAGTAGCTGAACGTTACAAGTCTTGAAAAAAAATTTTGTTTTATTGCTCACAAGCAGATCCAAAGCAAGCAAAAGCCTTCTTTACTTGACTGTAAATGTCCACAACTCTTGCCTCTCCCTCCCCATTGCTCCAAGGGCCAGTTACTCATCTTACGGGTGTCCGGGAAGGAGCAATGTAGTGATAGATGCTCTGGAATACCTTCTTCCAGGCAGACTGCACCAAATAGTGTCATTTTGCCATTAAGGAACAAATTTCTAGTGGAAGGAAAGACAGGTGTGCTGCTTTGTTACTCCTTCAGTAGCAGAGTGGGTCTTTGTTTGTTTATTTAAAGTAAAACCAGTGACGGTACCCATCAGCATTTAGCTATGAACCAGGACAGGGTAAAGTAGGTGTTCAGGTGCAGCTTGATGTCCCCCCCCCCACAACCCCCCCTCATACATAAGTGGATATTTCCTTCACAAGTCTCTCACAAAATTAGTTGACAATTTGGAAGAGTGGTTGGGGCTTGGTTGAGACTTTTTCCTCCTTCACACTTTAGTTTCCAGTTAAATCCACACTGTAAGAATGAGGCAACATCGTGTGTACCAATTCTTCCGCTTCTCTCTCAGTTCTGTAGATTGGTGCAGTGCCTTTTAGATGTTAATAAATATTTGAATGGGAAAAGTATTGTTTATTCTTTTTTAAGTTGCCAAAGCTTTCCAAATTTTAGAGCAGCTGTGGTTAATCAATGGCCCTCCTATTTAGACTCCCATTACCATGGGAGCTCCAGGCAGCATGGCCCAATAGTCAGGGATGATGAGAGTTGTCATTTACGAATATCTGGAGGTTAGCTACCCTTGACAGAATAACCAAAGCAGCCTTCCCCGACCTTCCCCAATAACTTCCATAAGTGCATGACATGTGAGAAACTGCTTTTGAATCTGAATGAGTCCTCTGGATTACAAAATTAAAGCCCCATAGCTTGGGTGAAATGTCATTTTGTCATTTGTTTCTTATGGGTTTAAAACCTGCGGTAGTTGTGGTATATGAATTGTTTAAAGTTCATTGCTGCTGTTGAAACACAAATCTTTATGACAACAGGTCTAAAACTGAAGGTTTAAATCTAAACATTTTATATTCTGCTTGATTTATGTGCCTTATATGTTTATATCTCATCCTGGTTTATTGAGAGAATGAGTATTTGCATACCCCTTACTTCTATAGTTGCCCTATCACCTATTTAGCATGCTCTACTTTTGTATGTAGGTACTTTTACCTTATGCTGGCCTGTGGCCATAATGAAGATTTGACTTTGACTTACTTCATGATAACTGTTTAGACTATTGCAGCTGATCAACAACAAATATTATTTTTAGTGATTCTTGCCCATTAGCATGACCTTACCTTTATGGTTTTTCCAAGGTACACTTTGTCAACCTGAATGCTATGGGCAGCTGTCATCTCTTGCTTTATCCCCCTCCCCATATAAACTGTGAGGGAGACCAATTTAAGGATCATATTAAAACAATGAATGACAAAAAACCACAGTGGACCAAATGATTTATATTAGTCTTTCTCTCCAAAGTTTCTGGAATAGCAAGATGGGAGAGAATGGTGAAGCAGCTAAAATATCTCCAGCGGCTATAGCCTGGCTCAGCACTTCAAAAGAATAACAACATTCTAAATTTTGACAGACAAATCCCTTCATGCTACCAAAATGATATGTGACGGGTATTTTCCTTTGCTCTCCTGCGAAACAAGTGCTTTTTACAAGCAAACTGCTAAAGATATTGAAATGTGTTATGAAGGCAGAGACTGTGTGTTGCAAAACTGTCTATGTTCATTTAATTCCTGCTCTAAGAGTTCCAAAGTGAGTAGAAATGTGTTACAATAAGCAGTAAGTGAGATTTGGATGAGAGTTGAAGCAGTTGCTCTAAATGATGTACTGGATCTGCAAGGAAAGGGTTGTATTTCATGGTGACTGACGGAATTAACAAATGTGGTTCATCCCACAGCATCTCTGGTCAGCCTATGGATAAACAGCAGCAAGTATACAAATGGCAGCTCTGCTAAAATGCAGGGTAATATTTACAAACACTGCTGGTACACTTGTAGGCCACATCTCCTACCAAGTTGATGTGCTCTTCTATTCCAGAAGAGGTCCATGGCTTAACTCAGCTATATATTTCTAGGAGTCAGATGCTTCTTCCATTCCAAAATGCTTATATCATCACACATTTTCAATCATGCTATTAAAACCTGGATACAGCTTCTCTTAAAAGAAAAGAAAAGAAAGAAAGAAAGAAAGAAAGAAAGGAAGGAAACGAAGACTTTGTCAGGTCCATTCTCCCAGTGGTACCTCGGTTTATGAACTTAATCCATTCTGGAAGTCCGTTCTCAAACCAAAACCGTTCTTAAACTGAGACACGCTTTTCCTAATGAGGCCTCCTGCTGCTGGTGCCCTTCCACCCTTCAGATTCCGTTCTTAGACTGAGGTAAAGTTCTAAAATCTAGACACTATTTCTGGTCTGGTTTTGCAGAGTTTGTAAACCAAATCGTTCTTAAACAGGACTGTTCTTAAACTGAGGTACCACTGTATATCTTAGGTCTAAACATGATTGAATTTAATACATAATATTAAAGAAAGAAGAAAAGAATGTAACAGGAATAAGAGTGTATATGGTCCAGTTATCTATCTAGTATCCAGTGATCTCTGCTTGGTTCTCTTGGCTGGATACTAAGAATAGATGTATACATCTGCAAAAGTACTGTTAGAATTCTATGGGTCTTCAGCATTAGTGGTACAATGGTTATTCACATAACTATCTTTAAGGTGGAAGAATCTCCATGAGTTTAGTGATTTCCTTACTTTTCCGGACATTGGATCCAGGTTCACATTCAGCAGAATTCTCCTCTTGCTGGAGGAAGCTGAGAGGAGGCAATCTTAACTAGTTCTTCCCTCCCCTTGCAGTGTCCCTTATCCGTTTTGAGGGATTGTGGGACCTAGAGCAATGTGAAAAGTACTGCAGGGGATGGGAAGATGGGAGAATAAGTTAAAAAAAAGAAGCAGCTTTACTCTTCTGCAGAGCCTCCTCAAGATGTTAATGGCTTCCATGAATGGAAGGGCTATATTTTATTTATGGAAGTCACTGTAGATCCAACTCATTGTGTGTAAGTGCTTCCATAATTATCTCCTTATGGTGACATTTTCTTTAAAATGGTGGTATGAAAAGGCCATTTAGTGGTACACCTACTACTTACCTTGGACCCTTTGGGGTGAGAAAAATCAAAGCAGATGGTGAATGGCCACTTGTTTCAGAGAATAGTAGCTCCACATTAAGGATGGTCAGGGACTAAGGAGGTTTAACACACAATTACTGACATAATCCATATGACCCCGTATTAGCTATGAATTTTGAGCCAAAGATGTAACCTTTGCCCAGTGATTGTGCTGTTGAATTTGACCACAATCCAAAACAGATTTGTGGATACAGAAGTAAGCACACTTAGGTCTGCATTGGGTTGTGAACTTTTTTTCCAAACAAAGTGCTGTGCTTTTATGGCTAAGCCTTGAACATGGCTTTGCATGAAAACTTTCACAGAATGCTTCTCTCCCACCTCCTCCTTCCCCAGTAAAAAACAAAGGATAGAGCCCAGGAACTAGGGCAAATACTTTTTTTCTTTTTATTTTGTGTTCTAACAGAATTTTAGTCAAACATTGAGTACGTGAACATATGACAGTTCCTTTACTGTTTCTCGCACAGCTGTTTATAGAAGAGGAATACTTGGGCGGAATGTTTCTAAAGCCAAAAATGGCGGTCTCCAGCCATTTGGAGCCTTTATCTCACATACTCTTCCTTTTCTCATTTGTTTGATTTTATTTAATAATATGACAAAGCATTATAAGAAAATCTTTTCTTTAAGTAGTGTGAATATCAAATAGTACCCATTAATCCCTGAATCATGCTATTCAAAGTGCTTAAATCTACATTAAAAATAGAAGAAGAAAAGTATTCCTGGTGAGACTTAAACAAAAAAAAACCTTAAAAAAAGAGAAACCAAACCTGCTAACACCTACAGCGTAGCTGTGGTCATACTGCAATGCTTTACAGTTACTTCACAACTCAGATCTAAGCTTCAAAAATATAAAAGAAAAGGCCATTGCACTGATTTACCTTTTGTTGGGAATTTGGAGAGTGGAGGGGAAAAGGTCTGAGATTTGGAATCTCATTAAAGGCCATTAAATTCCATCAGTACTTGGCAGGTGTCTATAATAGCCATCTTACATTTTCAAAGAACAAAATGTGCAAAGCTGCTTTGTTGGTCCTGGCAGCTTTATTTGCTTGATGTGATTTATTTGGCACATGCCCAGACTTTTATTTTGGTGGTGGTTGTGGGGAGCACATACTAACAAAATAACATTATTAGAAAAGGACCTGAGTTAACTGTCACAGAAATGAATATTGTTAGGCAAATAAATGTCTATATACATCCTAAAGGCTCTTGAATATGACTTGCAGATGCTTCCTTTCCAGTTACAACATGAGACTGGATATTTCCAGTGTACAGGTTGAAGCCCACAAGCACCTCTAGAATGCAGGTTACAGATTGTTTCACCACATTGCATTTTATCCAAACCAAACTATAACTTGGCAGTCAAACAAAACACACAGTATCTATTATAGCAGCCATTACTGGTCAGCTCTTTAGGAAACTTCCTCCATCTGCGGTGAATTCAATAGTTTCAAATAGTCATTTCCAGCAGTTAAATTGTTGCATTTTGAGTGCAAGACAAACAAAAAGGTCACATTCTGTTCTGGTATAAGTTAATCAGCATTAGAAATGTGCTCCCAAAAGGCTAGTGCCATATGAAAAGCAATCCTACTGTTCCTCCCTCTCATGGTTCTTATGTGAAATGTGACTATTGCATCAGTATGTGTAAATATGGAGATTAATGCTGACTGTGTTAACATTCAGTGAATGAGGTGTTAATTGGCTCCGTTAATGTCTATGACAAACTCTCCTTGAATTCTGTGTGGGCAAAAAAATCAGTCCTGAGGTTTATGCAGAGAATGTTTCCCAGAGCCACGTTCCATGATCCTTCTTTAACTTTTTAAAGATGAAATCATACATTTAAAATAAAACTAGTTTATTTTATTCAATAACATTAACTGTTTCCAACATTTCTGGGTCTGATTTAAATATTACTCTTTTATAAAATATTGATGTTTGTTGGTATTTACTTTTGCAACCTCCTGAGATCTTCTTTAAACAACCTTGGAATTAAAAAAAAAACCTTCTAAATTATTACTACAAGCTTCTTCTTCTTCTTTAAAAAAAGATAAGAATGAATAATAAAGAATTCTAAATTCTGGATGTATCAGCAAAAAGAAAAGGCAATGACCAAACTTTAATATACACGGGGACTCCAAATCGGCTGCAAAAGAATTTTCTCATACTTCTTAAAAGACAACTTTTTCGTAATACAATGTGACAAACCATATTAGATATTGTCCTTCTGCTTTCCTTTGGTTTGGAAGCCATCACCGTAAATCTCTGCGGGGTTTAGTGCACTTCAGTGCCTATTGCCATACTTGCCTGATAAATGTAAATAATCTCATTTGAAGAATTTAAAGCAAGAAAGAGATCCACTGGTCCCAACCAAAAACGGAGTGGGGGAGGGAGTCACAAACACATCCAACACTTTCTCAGGAATTGAATGAATTAGAGTCAGCATGTTATTATCTTTATATAAAAGGAATACAACCAACTCATAAAATAAAGCATAACACCCTATTTTTCTTTCTACATACTCCATAGTGGTTATTGTGAACCAAGTGATACAGACTGGGTTGTGTATTTTTATTTTGTTTTGTTTTGTTCCACAACTATTAACTATGTGAAATGTTAAGACATTTAGACCACCTGTAATTTCACTCTGTGTGGTGCTGTAAAAAAGGCAAGGGTAAGGGGGTAAAGTGTAGCAGTGGGATAATGAATGAAGATAGGGCTATGAGTCGTTAGTGGGGTCCTCCTAAGAACAAATGTCCCCCTCCACGCACACACACGCACACACACGCACACACACGCACACTGGTGAATTGCTGCAAGCATGGCCGCTGGGAATCAGGCTAGGCGGGCCAACAAATGGATAGTGCTTCTGGATTCAACATAACTTTGTCCAAGCATTCCTAATAAATGTTTTAAAAAATAACACTCAAAACTATACTAATGAAGCAAAAAGGTTTTCCTATCTATATAGCAGTCTCTTCATTTTTTCTCTTTTTTTAAAAAATGCAAATATACAAATCCCAATGACATATAAAACAAAGTCAAAATGTGAATGGCAGGAGACATGGGTAAAACAGGAAGACTGATGCTACAAAGAAATTTGCAAAAACATATGTACAAGACCCTGTTTTTCCTCATATTTCATAGATTGTAATGCATGTTTAACAGCAGCAGTCGAGGATGTAGTTCCAGGCACCAGACTGCAGACTTAGCTTCTACACAAGGGGGGCGAGTTCCCCCTTGCATTTATGTCACCAAATGACACTTGATATACTGGTTTCCCGTGGTAGGAGTGGCAGTATCGCACTGTTTGTGTGAGCCTCGTCGGGATTCTGCTCCCTGTTAGTTTTTGTCTGTGGCCTCTGCCCATTAATAAGTGTCATAGGGATGTTGCAGTAGGTATGCTGGTTACCTATTGAGGTAAGAGGCAGGGTGCCAGTAGGAGGTACGTCGTATTCATAGCTTCGATAATAGTGTTTCTGGCGCATCTGGGAATGATACGTGTTATGAAAGGTGGAGCGCAGATCAGGATGGGCCGTGGCAAGAGCCGTGGAGGTAGCAGCAGCCATGGAAATTGCTGAGACCGTCTGCAGTTCCCCAAAGGGGCCCTGCTCACTGACATCTAAAACCTGCTCGTGTGTGATGGGTTCTATCCTCTTAAAAGGCATTTCGTACTGTAAACGTTTCCAGAATTTGGAATTCAACTTGTTGCATTTTGGTCCGTGCCATTTAATAACAGTTAGGAGTTTGATAGTATGTTTCAGGGCCTCAACCTCCTGGTAGTTCATGATTCCCCGAAGTTCACTGCACTCAATCAGTATCACTTTAATTTCTCCCGTAACTAGCATGTTCCGAAGCCTCGTTTCCAGTTCAAAGATACTCCAGCCTCTTCTTACCACGTAGTTTGGAGTCATGACAATGATCAGTCGCTTGCTTTGGTCTACACATCTGGCCACGTCTTCTATGTATGCTGTAAAGCAAAAGAGGCTCAAGGTCAGACAAAAATTATACCGGAGCTTCAAATTGCTTAAAAACAAAGTCCTTTTTATTTATGCATTATGCAAACATTCAGTGCAGATTTACAAATAACCATTTGGTCAGTCATGTGTGGTAAATAAGAATTTCCCCCAAGTAAGTTCCCATTCTTCATTCTAGGAACCAAGAAAGGAATACCCCTGTTGCAGAGTGCAACTTGGCTTGTATGGTAGGCTGATGTATCTGCATGAGAAAGGGTGGAAAGAGAGGAACCTTCATACTTCCTAGAGTGTTCTTCTAGTGCTGAGCTGTTGATCTTCCTTAAATGTTAGACTGTTGATATTAGGGTTGCTGACCACACCTCCTACTCACCTTCCTTTTCTCTGTGCCTCCCTCATGAGAGCAGACATACATGGTGCTTCCTTCAGTTGAGATAAAACTATTATTATTATTATTATTATTATTATTATTATTATTATTATTATTTTATTTTACTTTTAATAAGACTTACAGGGGAAGAAAAAAATTAGAATATTTCCTTTCAAAAATGCATTTCCAATAATAAATGCTAGCTTTCTTACTTTCCTAAACCTAGAGTCTCAGTGTAATTGTTTTCCAGGGTAAAGTGTGCTCCTTGAACTGGGTTTCTGTATTCAGTTCATTTTCTGCTGCGCAGTCAACTCAAATACTAACATAGCTTTCATTTGTTTCACTTAGAACCAGACTCCTTTCTTTAAAAAGGGAGGAAGTTCTAATAACAAGTTTGTGGAGATATCTTGTTCCTAGTAAGGCTGAAAAGGATAAAGTCTGGTCTGTAACTGGGACGTCCAAGTTTGGATAGTTCTTATAAATGAGAAAGACAAAGACTTGGCCCCATCCTCCACAATGCAGGTTAGTGTCATGGAGGCTTTCTGCAAGGTAACAATGCATTCCATTATGTCTAATAATGTGGCTCCTTTCCTGTTCCCTGGAGAAGGAATAGAGCTCATGGATTTTTGGTAGCAATCCAACAGAGCATTGGATAGTGGGAGACAAGGGGCGGTAATCTGCCAAATCAGCATGGAGGACATGGATAGGGTTGACACCTCCCACTAGATGAGACAGGCAAGGTCCAACCAAATTTTCTGCCTCCTCTCCAGAGATAGGAGCATGCCCAGGCCCATGCAGAGCTTGTCTGAGGGCTGGGACAGGAGCCTTGTTAGAATAAAGTTATGAACTCAAATAAAAAAACAGCCAGTCCCTGGTAGGCCCCCCCCCAGCTAGCTTAGCACTCCAAAGCGCCAGGCAAGTGTACCTGGCTGTCCCCTTCTCTGCACGGGCCTCAGTAGGAGCCATCCCACTCACCAGACTAACCCAATCTGTAGGATGTGAAGGAGGTGGTCTGTATAAAGTCTTCTGACTATTTAGTGTGCATTTTCCAACTTTTTCTAAACCTCTGTTTGTGTTGGCTGAGTGTGTTTCCTCTGCTCCCTGTTCTCCTTTTGATTCCTGCTGTGAGCCATTAGCTTTCTTCATCATTCATTGTTTTCCCTCTCCCTTCCTCTTCACATTTGTGATGATCCGTCGTGAAACAACCCCCTTGGAGAAGATAGCAGTGGTTACCCAGATCTCGTGGCTGATTGTGAAGCCTATGCACCCATTCTGCTGCATGTCATTGTGGTTTTCCAATGGTTGACATTTTTAAGGTGGCCATATGGGCTTCTCATACCTTCACTAGACACTCAAAGGTAGATGTGTTCTGTTCTGCTGACGTGGCATTTGATAGGAAGGCCCTGCAGAAAGTGGTGATGTGTTACAGTGGCGCAGGGGAAGCCTTCCCTGAGTATGTTTATTGCTCTACTATATCCCTTTCCAAGAAATTTCCTCCATCCTGATCTGCAAAACATGCTAACTTGAAATGCCATGAATTTCTATCTTCCGATTAGGATGGAGGGTATTCTGCCCACCTCTCCTTCTTCTGCACTGTTTGGTGGGTGTAGTAGGCTTAGGGCATCTGTGCTCACCCAGATATGTTAGAGCTTTCTATTACCCTCTTTCCTTGGGACCAGGAACTTGTTACTTCAATGTGTTATCCTGTTTGAGGATGGTCAGTATGTCTGTTGAAGGTTTTGTTTCAGGTCTCTTGTGGGCATCAGTGACTATCATAGGATGAGGGGTCATCTTTGCTCTCTCTCAGTTGGTCTGGTGAGTGGGATGACTCCTGCCCCTAAAGAGGAGGCAGAAGACCTGCCTGTCCCATCCAGTGGGAGGTGCCATCCCTATCAGAGGAATGTCCTCCAGCCTAATCTGCAAATAGAAATTCACAGTAAGACAAAATTCCTGTTTTCCCACGTAAACTATGTTTAAGGCTGATTCAAAAATTCAACCCAATAGAACATTTCTGCAGTAGTTGTTGTTGTAAAAGCTGAGTTCTTAAATTTCCTTGCAAACTGAACCTACTTTTTCACAGTCCAAAACAATTCAGTGTCCCATTATTTAGAGACATAATATTGTGTCATTTAGGAATTCCACAAAGTTATGTGCTGTCTGCATATTAATTCAGAGGTTATTCTTGTACAGGCAGGGCATAATGAAGCCTTGTTTTGCCCCACTGTTTCTCTCCATGTAGGAACTGTGTCAAGTAGTTAAGGTACAATGGAAGGAATATGTACACCTTATTACTCTTCCAAGGATTGTAATTCACCTTATTTGAATCAGGAGATGAATTAGACAAAGATATAAGAGGCATGCTTAAATTCCCTATTCCCAGGGTTTTCTTCAGCCGGTACTCCCTGGCGACGGTGGGTGATCCGCCCTAAAAAAAGGTCAACAAGGAAAAAAAAGCCCTTCCTATTTCCAATAATGGACTAATGAGGCAAGTGTCATGTTAGCCTGCTATATTTTGTGTGTGTGTGTACACAACTGGGCGCTGTTATACACCATGGGGATTCCTCTGTTCATGGTCACTGCATTCATGGCAGAGTGCCAGATGTTCTACAATTTTTGGTTGAGTTGAACCCGCTCCATTGTCCCATTTGCAGAAGGCAAAGTTGAAAGCATTTCAGTGGTATTTAGGGTAAAGGGTAAAAATCCACCAGAAATTACTAGCGATGTTCTGGTGGCTCATAGGCACCATTTTGTTTGACAAGAAGTCTCTTAGGAATGTTGTTCTTAGTCTTTATTTTATTAGGAATAATACTATATCATCTGAAGCCAGGGTGAGGAAGATATTTCCAGCCCTCGTTTTGGGGGACTTTGAGGTGGTGATAATGGTGAAGATCACAGCTGCGAGGAGGAGAAGCACTGTGAAACAGGTGCATTGAAAAAAGGTGACCTGAGAGGCATTTTCAGGGCACTTCTGAAAAGTTTACAGACAACTTTAAGCCTGGTCTTATTGTTAAGTGATATTTTTCACAATATGTTGTAACTTTGAATAATTTTATTTTGCATCCTCAATTTTTAGATACATTTTACATATCAAGTTCCTGGATCACAGGTATTGGGTTTGTGTGATTTATCAGTGTGTAATGGACATTCATTTTCTTCTTTGTTTTAGCTAAAGAGAATACACTGAATGTAATATTTGCAACTGGTAGTATTACTGCTAAACTTTACTACAGTTTTTTTATGAGAGCATTGAAACAATACTGCATTAAATATATATCTTAAAAAATACACACACACACACACACATATGTAAAGGTACTGGTATTCAAACAAACATGTATGCATGCACACACAGAATTGAAACTTACTTCCAGTTGGAATCAAATCTCTATCAGGAATGAACAATTTGTACCCATAATGCTTTTCAAGCATATCTGGTAGGATCTCAAGAGCAAATCTTTCTTCTTCCCCCGTTTCCTGATTCCACTGGTCAGGATCCACTTTGGTGTATGACAGGTATGCATCATAATCTTTGTTATCTGCAGTTTTAAAGGGAAGGGGAATAGGGACAGAAGAAAGAAGACAGACTTGATATTTGTGAAGCAGAATATTTGTTTGTGAGACAGAGAATCACCTTATTGGATGGGTGGCTTTAACAATAGGGACAAATGCCCTTTTTGGACAAACTTGGAAATTTTAGAGGATAGAAGGAAGAGCTTCACTCATTTTGATCATGAGAAACAACCATCTGCATTTAAGCAGAATTTTCTATTTAAAAGCTGATCCCTCAGGGTTCCCAATTGCTTTTTAAATTTCCACTAGTTTAAAATGTTACCACTCCCTGAAATCACCCTGTCCATTTCAAGCTCAAAGCTGTCACCTGAACTTTCGGCTTATTTACACACCATAGGTTTAAAGTACATGGCTTCTGGAGCTGTAGTCTGTTAAGGGTGCTGGGAATTGTATCTGTGAGTTCCTTTGGAGGAAGTGTGCTTTCAATATTCCTAACATGTATGGTGTGTGCACAGTTGTGTGACAAAAAGTACAGGCCCATCACGGGATCACGGCTCATGTTTTCAGTTACTGAAAACTTAGGAGGACGGATGTGCACATAGTGAAAGTTCAAAAGCAATCACGTACAGTATTGATTTGTTCTCTAGCATGCTATAAGCAGAAAAAGAGGCAGATTTCTGGATTTCGAGAACACATTTTGAAAAAAAATTGTTTCAGTATTATATGCTCTACTGTTCAAATTATTGTTGCATTCAAAATTAGTATCTTCATTAGGATTTCTGGATTCAAATATAAAGTTTCGAAATTTGCTTTCAGAAGGAGCTCTTTTTAGTCAGCATGGTCCTGATTTCACATCTCTCTTGCATGCAGCATAGGTGTATGCCTTTCTCCTACAAGAACAAATACCTGCGTGTGGCACTACTGTCAATGGGAATAGGGATGGTGCCAGGGAACTCAAGTAATACAGCGAATAGGGAAAGGGGAAGGAGACTAGATCATCCCTTTGCTAATAAATTAAACTGAAATTCTATGGCTCAACTTGGCCATTTTAAGAACTATAATAAAACATGCATAATTGGGATTGTTGGAAAAACTGAAATTATAAATGCAAAGTTTTCAAATAATGTGAGTGAGAAGAATTTGTTTGAGAAGTAACAGATCAGCCCTCCCCACCCCACCCCACCCCACTTCTAACATTCATTTGAAAGCAAATCTGGTGGATGCAAGTATGTATATGTAAAAAGATAATGGAGACTGCAATGAAAGCCATCCTTTTTATTTCTGTTTCAATGAACCCAGTTCATTGCATTAAGGTGAGCTTTTGTTTTGAATATAATATTATTCCTTTTCCAATGGGAAATAAATGTACTCTTTTCAATATATGCATTCTGTTTGCTTACTTATAAGATTGAATGAAAGAAGCCACCATTAATTTTCATTAAGGGGTCAATAATGCCAAGTGCTCTGGAACTAATTCAGTGGAATAAGAGGTCACATTTTGATGTTTGTTGTGAAGAAAGTAGGGAGAAATCAATGGCAGGAGTAATGAAATGTTAACATCCATCTAACTCTCTAGACAGCATTATGCACAGGCTATGGAGAATATCAATTGCTTGTAAAAAGGTCTGATTGAATATCCTACTCTGTACCATACATAATGCTAGTGATTCAATGCTGAATTCAGCTATTTGCTAACATTTTTTTCACTTTACTCCTTTTTACCTTTCAAACACAGCTGTAAAAACAACAGTATGCCAACTTATAAGGCAGTGCTGATGTCTGGCTATATGCAAGACAAAGCACAGACCCTCTGCAGATATGATCTCTGTATGTGGAGTAAAGTGAAAAGGTCTCCTGTCTCGGACATTACATGTCTTGCTGCCCTTCCCTGCCCCCACAATATTCACATCTTAACTGCAGAAAGCTGCAAAGGGGAAACCTACTCATTTGGGATGCACTTGCATAAGTTCCCAAACAATTAAAAATCCCACATGTAGATGTCCCCATTGCAAATATGTGAGTGTTGGGGGCAGGGTGGGCAGGATACATGAGACTAAGGTAGGAAGCTAGGAGTTATAATCAGTTACCCATCATGCGTTTAGTTCTAAGAAGATAAGAATCCTGCTGGATCAGGCCAGGGGCCCATTAAGTCTACCATTCTGTCCTCACAGTAGCAAACCACATGTCAATGGGATGTCAGTATGCAGAGCTTTGCGACTCGGATTCAGAGGCATACTGTCTTCTGTAGTGGAAGTAGCCATTAATAGTTTCCCTCCCTGTTTAATTACAGATATTGGTGAGAGAGCTCAACTGCCCATTCAACACTGGCAAGAACTTTGAGTACAGCTGAGAACATGGCAAGGCCCTAATCACAAACCTGTGCTCAATCAGGAGCTGCTATCTGGATAATATTCTGGCTGTGAAAGGTAATAGAAATAAAAATGTTCCTATTGATACGGATGGAAAGCCCCCTATCACTGTCCCCCCCTCCTCTCTTTCTGTTCCTGAAATATGTCTGCTATCAACTAGTTCCTCAAGATAGGGAGAATTCTGATACCATGAAAACACACTCACTGATGGGCTCCTGAAAAGAAAGAAGATACAGAGACTGTTTCGTACGTAATAATTTTATATTACAACAGTAGGAAATTTTTTTACTAGTGAATAATATTATCTAGTTTTCTTTAGATGGGATAAGGAAGAAAGATATATTTCAATGAAAAGTTGTGGTCATTAATGCAAGTTTAATTTGAGCAATGGTGCACTGAGTTGACATGGGCCATCTTCACTTGCATATTGAAATCTGCTTCTCTGTGATGCAATTCCATGCTACTAGGGATCATGGGTGAATTAAGTGGCTACATAAATGTTCCATTATTCTGGAACCATCTATTTCATATACAGGTTACTGAAAGTGAGAATGTAGGTGAAGCTGAGCACAAGGAAAACTGATTCATGAGTTGAATTCTGCAGTCACTATCATAGATACCGATCAGGCTTGAGGATTATCAAACTGTGACACTCATTTAGAATTGCTACTAAAGCTCTTGTTATCTAGCACTTAATCTAGCAAATATCTACTGATTGTTATTTCACTGCTATAAGAAGATGGAATATACACATTAGCTCCAGTGCAATGAACAATTCACAGAGAAAGGCAAGTGGATATGTTTAAGAAATGCCTACAAAAATATAACAACGACATAACATCTATGGCAGCGTTTGAATGACCCTTATGTAAATTAAATACTACTCAGCAAGGCAAAACGGTACGATATGTTATAAGAAAGTACTAGAAACTATAGTAAGAGTAAGGTAAGAAGTATAAGTACATTCAATGTTGTAAATGTAACTTACGTTGGGAAATGATGGGAAGTCTGTTTTCATATAATTTAGTTTATCTGATTTTTATTTTGGTTTATTTTTGTTTAGTTAGAAATTATAAGAAAAGAGCATGTACAAATACAAGTTTAAATCAAAATTTAATGGTATAATTATTTAAGGCTGTACATGTACCTAAGATTGTGTATGGATGTCAATTAATAATAATAATAAATTAATTTAAAAAATGAGTAACAAAAAAAGTGAGAGAGAAAGGCAAGTGTTGCTACTGATATTGTCAAGGCTTACCTAGTCATTTGTCAATTTTACAATAGGTGAACCACCAACCTGAATCAGATACTATGGTTGCACCTACATCCTGCTAATGATAGCTGAATCCAAATCACAATGGATGACAAATAAAAGGAATTGTCTTTTGGATAATTTTCAATAGTACCAAAAAAGCAGTAGAGCCACAAGAAAGTTTTGCACTTATTGACCTATGTCTGTTTCTGGAATTTTAGATTACTTACTGAAATGTGGACTCAATCCAAGTTCATAATGTGCTCTGCTGTACAATGAGCAACTCCATAAATATATTTCCAACCTGGACTTCTCGTAGGCCAAGCATATATTTTTTAAAAATGTAGTGGAATGCTTTGCCTTACTCTGACTCTAGGTTTTTTGATGAGGGCACATGGCTGATTTCTGACTTTTTGCAGGCTAAAGATCAAACAGACAGAGAGTTAAGCTCTAGCAAAGTCTTAGATACATTGTCAGCTTATGCCTCCTCTTTGAATAGAACTTCAATTAATTTTCAAAAGCATGTAAAGAAGCACAGCTAAAATCTTCTATCAATGTATCTTGCAAATGAAGATGTGATTGATTGATTTGTTGCTTGCACTTTGGCTCTAAGTATAGATTATGCCATTTGAAAGATTTGCTTTTTGTCAGAGTAACATGCTTTAGTGATAAACATACTACCCTCTCTCCTTCTATGCGTAGGAAGAAAAACAGCACCTGCTATTGAGCGCATAGAAGCTGGAATGCTGAAAACATTTACCAAGCCTCCTGAACTGGCAAGGAGATTAAAGGCAAGAAACTGATTTCTGAAATCTCTGTCTTGCTTTAATAGGTATTTATTCCAAATGTTGTCAGTATTGTAGTGTGCCATCCCAATCTCCAAGTGGCGCAAGATTCCAGGACTTCCAGGAGCTTAATACACTCTTAACTGGGAAGAGATCCCTTCAAGTCTTCCTGGCTTACTTTTTAGTAGACATGCATTCGATTGCACTGTTAGTTGCCTACTAAGGCTTCTCAGTACAATTCTAACAGCACAATCTATGCATGTTTACTCAGAAGTAATTAACCTCACTATATCTTATTCCCCAATAAGTGTGTATAAGATTGCAGGCTAAATGTACTTTTAATTGAAGATTTCCATTGGCTGCCATGTGGGAGTGGCAGAAACATATATTAAGTGCACTAGGGAACAGAACAGACTTTATTGCTTGCTGTCTTCTTATGAATTCATTATGCCTTAATGTTTAGAAGTCTCAATCACATAAATTATTAAATTCCAGCATTTCTGTGATGTTTTTAATACACACTTATTAAAAATGAATTATACAAATAGTTTGATGTTACATTAGACCCTGCAATATAATAGGGTGACATAAAATAAGCAACAAAGTAAGCACAAGAAGCCCAGCACACCATCATTTTCAAGTACAATAACAAAAGACCTATATCGTTTATTCTTTTGCTGACTTTCAGTTGTCAGCTCAGCTCTGAAATTGATATAGACACCAAATGCAATGCTGTTTAATTAGTTGGACCCAAACTGAATGATCTATTATTAATGATAGACGTTTGCTTAGTTTTACTCTAAAAACTTCAGAAATACTTATTAGTTGATCAGCTTATATGAAAAACAAATTACACTCTTCAACACTTAGAACAAAAATCTCTCTATGCATTGCCACAAATTCTTAGAAGTCAGCCTGAGTTTGAGAGTCAAATTTTTGTTTGTCTCTGTTATGCGTTGAAATTTTTAATGAAGTATAAATTAAGAAAGAATAAGTCAACTGGTTAGGAAAAAGTTAAACACTTCTGTAAGCTTTAGTGTTCTGCAACCATTTAAATAATGAGGTATTAAATGCATCTTCTGTTCTCATATTTATATGTCCAAGTCAAAATTTACCTACAGAATCTTTCTAAGGCATAGGGAATAAACAATGGCAAAATTGTTTATTTTCTGCCTTTCTATATCTGCACAGATAATCTATTGCAAACTATTCCATTAAAAGAAAATCCTGCTTATTTATTTATTTATTAGATTTAAACACTGCACCTTCCTCTAAGAAGCCCAGATGGGCAAAAATCTAGCAAAAGCACAGTGTCATAGACTGAGGAGTTTGTATAGATGAACATGGAACTATTATTTAAATCTAAGACAAGGAAAGACTAGGCAGAAGGTCCTAGGTTCAGTCCAAGAACCTTCAGTCAAAGCATTCCAGATAGCAGGGTGGGAAAGGACATAAGCTATAGATCAGGTATAGGCATACTCGGCCCTCCAGATGTTTTGGGACTGCAAATCACATGATCCCTAGCTAACAGGACCAACGGTCAGGGATGATGGGAGCTGTAGTCCCAAAACATCTGGATTGCCAAGTTTGCCTATGCCTGCTATAGATCTTAGAGACTTGCTGCCGCTCAACAAAGGGTATACAGGGATAGATGACCTAACAATCTGACTTGGCACATCCAGCGTGAAACAATATGCACCTATGAGGCTTACCAAAAAAATCAACATATGTTATGATTATTCAAATTCAAGAAAGTTGAACATGTTGCTTTTTTACTTGGTGGAGTAATAATCTGTGTTGATAATTCTCATAAGATTAACTACAGAGGGTAACTGTGGGGCACTCTGGTAAAGTTTCAGGACAGTCAGTTAATGGAAATACAGAATCAAGTCATTTGTGATGTTTAAGAAATCAAAATAAATGAGGTGAAAATTCCGTGTTTACAAACTTATCTCTTTATGCACAACAAAGGAGTTGTAAAATAATAAATCGTCTAATGGGAAATAAACATAGCTTAAAAGGAAAAGCTGAATAGGCAATACTGTGCTTTAATAAGACTTCTGACGAAATGTTAGTTTTCAGCTTCTTTGTTGGGTGTGTGTAAGTCATAAAAGGCAGGCATTAGGAATAAGTCAGAAGCTGAGGTTTTTCTATTCCTGAAAAACCTACAAAACAGAGACGTTGCAGCAACGGCACAGAAGGATGAAATGCATATATTAAATGAACTCGGTAACTTATATCAACAAAATAAATAAAGAGTGCAATAATTTTGGTTGCATAATACATTTTTGTTAATGATTATGTGATTTTTTTTAGCCCTCCCCTATTAGGTTTAACATGAAAAGTTAAAGTGTTAATGAGCAAATCCAATTTTTAAATGCATTTCAAATAATAAAAGCAGCAGAAAAGAAACCTATATATGTAATAGCGATAGTTATAGATCCAGCTGGCAGAGCATTTGCTAATGGGTTTTCATCTTGAGCAAGAAGAGTAGCACTTTGGTCCATATGAAATTCATTTTGAAGTGTTGAAAACAGCTGACGCAGGGAAAAGCTGTATTGCAGTGATTTTATGGATAGACCAGAGAATCTTATCTATAGCTAATGTTACTATTCCAAGCATGGATTTTTTTTCCTTTATTGGTTTTTTTCCACAGATGTCAATAGATTCTTCTTCTTTAATTATTGGTGATGTTATAGTTTTGTATTAGAACCTTTTCATGACAGAAATGCTTCATTTAATACTGATATCATGTGGTCTCAAAACGAAGAGTGAGATCCAATGTCACGATAGCAGATGCATGGAATAAGAATAAGAATAAGAATAAATTGTTTATACTGTGAGCTGCTTCCAGCAAAATATAAAATAATAATAAAATGTCAGACATTAAAAGCTTCCCTGAACAGGACTACCTTCAGAGAGGAATTCCTCATCCTTTCCTCTCCCTGCTGCGTCCATCTACTCCAACCCTCTGAAGCAGATTTTGGGGTGTGGGGGAGCTGTAGAGGGGAAGGAAGCATGCCTGCTGCACAAATAGGACACCACAGTTGGCTATCGCCCTAAATGACACAGATCCTAATGGCTGTAAATTTGTTTGCTAGAGTTCTTAAACTGCACAGTTCTGTTAGGTGTCTGAAGAGAAGGCTATTGAGCTGCTGGCATTCTGTTAAAAGCAATACAGAAACAGAAGCTTTGCAGACAGTCTAGTTAACAGGAACCATTGCCCAAAGAAGTTCCATGAAGAACTATGTAAGGAAGACAATTCCGCTTAGCCACTTGTCGAGGTGTCATCGTGGACCTGCAGGGCTCCTGGCCAGCAGGAGTCTTCTGGCAATGGGGCATCCAGTTGGTCCTCTGAGCTGTCCAGCAGGTCGGAGTCTAGGCCTGCCTGGTGAATTGGCCTATTGCAAGCAGGCTCGGGGTCATCCTCTTCCTGGGAGGTGGGACCAACTGAGGCCAGTAGGCTTCACTTTGGTCCACTCTTTGGGTATTTAAAGCAGCCTGCCCCTGCTCCCTCATGCAGTTTCCTTGTTAGATCTAATCATAATAACCCTCAAGAGCTCTTTCAGGATATTAACATACCAGTTGCAAATGAGTATCAGATCGTGTGATTATCATATCATTATCATGACATCTTTTGTGTCATTCATTCAATGCTAATAGCAAAAGCCCCAGGACTAGATGATTTCTGATAGAATGGTATACGAGAATATTTATTTCCCATGTTACAATATAAAATATTTATATTTAATATTTATGTCTAACAATGTATGAAGCTAATCTCTAAAACTTATTCAATCCAGGAAGAAACGGACACAATATTGTTTTAATATCTACACAAAACCACCAGCAAAGACTATATAAAGATCTGAAGTTGTGCCACTAATATGTGGATGATACCTAACTCTTTTTCTTCTCGCCATCATATCTCAGGGAAGCTGTGGAGAGACTGAACCATTGCCTGAGGACTGCGATGGGGGCCAACCAAATTTAATCTTAATCTTGGTTGTAGGATTTTGTCCCAAGGCAAATTGGGCATATTCAGAGAGATATGGGCATTGGACAAGTCAGATACAGCAGCCATGGATTGTTACAGGTCAGGTTTGACGGCTCAGACTCCGGGGCAGACCTTAGTAATACAGCACCCTGTGCGAGGCCAAAATTTGCTCCCCCCCCACCCAGCAGTCATGCCGCCTTCCCAAAGTCTGGTAAGTGAGGGACCAGGCTTTGGAAATGGGGCTGAGGGCTCTGTCAGTGTCTTAGAGTGTCTTCTGTCTCCTTCCCAAACCTGGGAAAGTGCTAACTAGGTTTTGGGGAGGTTGTGTGAGGTCTCTAGGACCTTGCCAGAGCCCTCACACCTCTTTCGTGAAGCAAGTATTTACTAGGCTTTGGGAAGGAGCACTCTGTACAAAGCAGGCATAGGCAAACTTGGCCCTCCAGATGTTTTGGGACTACAACTCCCGTCATCCCTAGCTAACAGGACCAGAGGTCAGGGAAGATGGGAACTGTAGTCTCAAAACATCTGGAGGGCTGAGTTTGCCTATGCCTGGTACAGAGGAAGTAGTCACGCTGCCCTAAATCCGCCTTTATCAGAGTGATTCAGGTTTGGAGCGTCAGACAGGAAAGAGGCAGGCATTGGGTGGTAAAATTTGAGTGATGTATAGTGGTTCTGGAATTAAGAAATAGGCATAATTCCTTATCCCCTTCACTGCCAGTTAGAGCTCTCTGCTAGGAGCTCAAAGTGTTCTTTAGATGAAAGGAGCGTTTCCACCCACAATTTGTTTGACAGAATTGTTACAACATTAACATTTTTTCTGCATACTTGATTAAGATTCAACTAAGCCCCCATGTTCAGGGTTAATCAAGAATAGTAGAACTTACATATATCTTCAATTTAGCAAATGCCTGATATATTGTGTATTTTTGCTAGTGCTAGTACCTTCAAAACCAGTATAATTTAGACATTACTGGAGTGAAAATTATAGCAAAGAGATATAAAGTGTGATTAGATGCTGTTTGTACTTTATTGATTTTTCCCCCTAATCCATTTCCCTCAATTTCTAAACTGTTAGATCTAATAAATGAATGTTCACCTCTATCAAGAGTCTTAATAAATTGGAACAAGCCAGTAATCAAGCCTAACAACCATAAGGAGAATGAACCTGTACTACAAGGTTGACTGTTCCAGGTGAATATTAATTTTTATTAAGTACCTAAGGTTAATCATAACTGTCAGTTTGTCAGGAATAATCACTGCTAAATTGAATTCTGTGCTAAAAGAAATTCAATCATATTTAAGCCAATGTCAAATAAAAAAACCAAACAACAACAACGACAATAATTAGTAGCAGTTGTTTCACTTTGGATCCAAATAAAGATATTAACAATTGCCATTTTTATTTCACATATTTATATCTTATGATGTATATCTCTAATAAGCTGAAATACTACAGTTTTGAAATATACCACATATTTGTGGGGTATTTCAGGAAAATAGAAAATTGCATATAGTAAACTGCAGAGTATATTTATATGATTAACCTTGAGTATAGCGCAGCTAATATCATTAACATCTCAACAGTAGTGGTCCATGAGCAGCATTGCAGAAGCAGTGGTAAGGGCAATGCAGTGGCAAGGTTGGGAAAGCTCTGTTCTGGTACCAATAGTGTCCCATAGGTTTACATGCACCAGTGGGGCAGCAATACTGCCAACCTGCAGCTCCCTTAACCCTTGTATCCTCCTTCTCCCATCCCATCCCCATGCATGCAGAATTACTGGGAGTGCTCCCGTTTCTTCACATGCCGTTGCTAAATTTTAGCATCTTATGGGGAACAATACACAAGTGTTTATAGGGTGGGGGAATTGTTTATTCTTACTGGCTAGTGAATAATTGTACAATGTTTTGTCCATTTACATGTGTTTTATCTCTTGTTGAATAAATCATTACTATGTACTTAATAATGTTGAAAGAATGGACTGGTCAGAGCGTATGTACTTTGAACGCACAATGAGAAATTTCTTCTGCAGACACCAGTTGCAGAAAATACATTTACACTATTTCCTAACTAATGTTTTAACACCAGGTGCTTCTATCAAGCCCTCTGGATACTACAAATTTTAGATTCTGTTAACCAGGAAGTGTTGAAAAAATGACTTCTCTAGGTCACTGAAAATAAATAAAGATCTGTTACAATGTCATCCCCAGAAAGTAGAATTAAACTGATCTAGATTTAGACGGATCTGTTTAGGACACACTCCTATGAGACACTGACAGAAGTACACATGTGTGGTTTAAAGTGTTTCTTAAATTTCTTGATCTGATCTGCAATGGTATTGTTGTAGAATAGTAACATTTTAGTAACTCCCCCCCACCCCCTGTATTTTAATATAGCACTTATATTGTAATTTGAAACATTCATAGTTGAATGTAAGCCCCACTGAACAAGAGGACATATATAGAAATATTCCTGGTCATGAACAGGTCAGATTCCTGGTCAAACAACAGTGCTGAATTACATATGCATAGGCATATTTTCTTCTGACCATGGCCCCCTCTAGATATCCTTTTTATTGAGCATTCCTGATTAATTGTGTTCATGATTCTATCAAGGTGGCCATACGTGATCCTGCTTTCAAGACTACTTGCTCCTGCAAAAGTTTTGGAATCGTCTTACTGCTTCATTTCTAGTCAGTGCATATACTGTAATTTTCTGCTGAAACTCTGTAACTGCAAATTTTCTGGGGGATTTCTTCTTTTCCCACCTTTGTTGCGTCATAGCTATTCTGGACAGCAACAAGGTGGTAGTAGCATTGGGGAAACGTTACAGAACAACTAATAATAAATGCACCACCAATGCACTGTTAGTGTGCCAATAATATGTTGCAGAATACACCTGCAATAAAACATCAGTTTGGAGAGGCCCAATGACTTGTCTGCATCATTTACACATCCTGATTCCCTCAGTTGTTCCCTTTAGCATGTTTTGCTCTAGCTGTTTTATAGGCTTACCTATTATATACGAAGGATTGGAATCAGCGAGTCTTCTTTTCGCTGTTCTTTGGTGATCTTGTGCTTTGACTGCGTTCTTCCTTTTTGTTGCCTTTATTTTAACTTTGTTTCAAATTAAAATTCCATGGATTTTTTTATATATATAAAAAAAGGGTATATGGAGAGGCTTGCTTGCTTACCTCCATCTAGTTCTTCAGCACCAAAATGATTCCTGTAGAATAGCATAATCTCAATCTTGTAGCACTTGTAGATAGTCACTAAACAAACAAGTAGCAGCAGAATAGCACCAAGCCCGCCAGCAAGCTCAACTGTATACATCAGCTCTGCAAAGAATTATAAAACTTAATAACCACCACATTCTGAACTAAAAGCAGCCATTTATTATCATGTTGTGGGGGCAGAAAATGCTGTCAACAGTTCAAAAATACATGATATTTAGATATTCTGTCTGTAGAAAGAGCATGTGTTTTACTAGTTTGTCACAGGTATAACACCATTTTTTACAGGAAGCAACAACCATGGTTATCTTTTTGTTGTACACAACAGTCGTATGATATGCACAACTGTTTACATATGCGGTTGCATTGTTCAAGGAGTTTTTGTCAGTCATGTAGGATGAAGCTAAATATATACTTTTTTTCAAAATTTAAATATGTGAAGACAAATTATTTCATGTCTTCCAGTGTCTCATGGATCGGTTGTGTTTTAATATCTCTGACACCATTCCCTGTTGATATGCAATTCATCTTCCCTTCTCAACTCTCCATAAACAGGTTTGCCTTTTTTCTCTCTCTCTTAGATGTTGCAAATCACCCCAATTTGTCATTTCTGACATTCAGAGCTGGAACGTGACCACTTTCTTGTGTTATGTTGTACCACTGGAGATTGCATGATGGATTGAGATCACTGTCATGTAGGTTAGTTTTCAAGGATGAAAAAAAAAATCCACACAACTCAAGACAAATGTAATCATACTGTCTGTCAACAGTAATCTCCTTGGTAATATCACTTATCGGATAATAACTGCAAGTGTTAAAGTCATCATTGCCCATTGCCCTCACAATTACCAAGCAGTTGCATACGAGTGACCATACTATTATTCCTGCTGCTGTTAAGACAGGAAATGAGGGGTGGTAAAATGAAGAGAAGCATTGCTAAATGTCATAAGGCTGTTGTATTGTTTCACAAGCTGTATTGAAATTAGAGATGAAGAATAGTCTGTCATTCTAAAAAATAAAAAATTGAAATACATTATTGCTTGTAATATTTCTATCTTTCAGCCTAGAAAAATGGCTGTGGCTCAACATAAAAAAAAGCTTTAAAATACTGTTTGACAGATGAAAAGGGAAAAGAGAATGCAGAATTAAAGGACTTTGTTGTGCATGCACTACAGATTAGTGATTTTTGCAAAAAACAACAACTATTATATTTATCTACATCCTGCCTCTCCCTCAAGGAGCTTAAGGTGCCCTGCATGGTATGCTCCATATTTCATCATCACAATAACCCTATGAGGAAGGCAACTGTGAAGCTAAGTACTTACCCACAATATGTTGGGCTGCAACATTCTGTTATACATATCTAGGGCCTGACCTGGAAGTTTATTGGCATGACCATGAATAAGTGAAGTGAGCCTGAGTTCCATTATCAGAGGGTATGTGTACCTACTATTATACCCAGTGATGGCATGATGACTATTCACTATTTATCAGTTAGGTTTAAAACAAAACAAAACTCAAGAGCCTGGATCATCAAGAGTACGCTAGTTCATGAAAACGTATTATATTATAAATGTGGTAGTCTTTAAGGTGTCACAAGACTCCTTGTTGTTTGTGATAGAACCAACTGACACAACTGCCCCTTGGAAATTTTTGACAGGGAATTTTATCCCATTGTCATGTGTGCTATATTGTCGTGGTTTTTGTTTAGTATTTGCTGCTATAACAATTCAATATCATATATTTCAATTATAGAAATACAAAAGCTAGAGGGGGGAAAACATAAGCAATAATAGTTCTTTCCACTGCCTAGGTATGTTTATGCTTTTATTACTGAGATGCATGCAACTGCTATAAAAGCCTCAGTGTTCTCTAGAAGACAATAAAATGTAATTAAATATTATTTTTGCTTTTTTGCTTTTTTTAAAAAAGGATTTATTTAACACACCGTTCTCTTAAGAATGGTAATGTAACCTCCTTTATATTCTACAGTTTTAAGATCAGGAGTGTTGGTTCCACATATTTGGAATATTTCTTATCTATAGGGAAAAGATGTTTGTTTTCCTCAAATAAATAAACCCACAACAGTTTCATTAGAATAGTAATAAAATGGCTTAGAAAATAAATGGAAATGGAAATTATACAGCACTGGCTTACTACATTGCTGTTTATCTTTTCCTGCCACATGTGATGCAGCCGTTCAGTGGTAACCAGAAGATGGGGATTTAATGTGCCAGGTTGCTAGGTGCAAAATACACCATTTATATGCCTGCTGTAATGATGATACATTAAGACAAGGGTAAAATACTAGTATAGAGAAACTAGATTACAATTATTACAAGATCAAACAGAAAAAAATCATGAAGTTCTTTTTAAAAAAAGAATTATTGTGTATGTTACTGAAAGCTTATGCTACTAAAGGCATCTCATTAGGGACCATAGGATGCCTCATTTGAAGAACACTTTCATGCACTTTTAACAGTTAAAACTATAAAAAAACCCTATCATATATTTGCTTCAGTTCTGATGAAAGTACACTTAGGTCCCACTGAAATCAACAGGATGTAAGTTTGCTTAATTTTACTCTAGATTGCACTCAATCCCTCCACTTCTCACACATTGCTTGCTAAGCCAGAATCAATCTGGAGAAACTGAGAATATTCTCTATTGACCTTACTAATTGCACCAAATGCTTTTCATTCCAGAAGCAATGTAACATCCCATGGTCCTACATTACTTCTAGCATGGCATGTGTCCAACACAAAATCCACTAGTTGGTACATGTATCCAATCCAAAACAGTCCTATGACTCTCACCACCCAAAAATATTTGGAACTTACCTGATTAAATCAGTACAGTTGGAAGGCTGTGGTCACATGACTTTACAAAATGTAAGCCAGCGTAGCTTGACATATCCAGTATTGTCAATGAACTCTTGCCTTATGCTACATTTTGCCTTGTTGTTACAGGGCTGCTACATTTTGCATTACAGTCATACCTTGGACGTCAAACAGAAGCCGTTCTGGAAGTCCGTTCGACTTCCAAAATGTTCAAAAACCAAACCACGGCTTCTGATTGGCTACAGGAAGCTCCTGCAGCCAATTGGAAGCCGTGGAAGCCCCGTTGGACATTTGGGTTCCAAAAGAACGTTCGTAAACCAGAACAATCACTTCTGGGATTGCAGCGTTCAGGAGCCAAAACATCCGAGTTCCAGGGCATTCAGGATCCAAGGTATGACTGTTTTGTTACAGGGCTGCAGCAGCTGCAAGTATTATTACTTTATTTGAAAGTCCTGGAAGTGATAGATTTTTTTTTTTAAAAAAAATAATAATTTCCCACTACAAGGGGAAGGAGGGAATAAAGAAACAAGAAGTGCACACCATTCATATCTGTTTAGACTTTGTGTTATGACATTAAATTACAGGCCTTGCCCTGTTTAAGGACTGAGAGAGCTCTGAAAACTGCAGAGGAAAATTACCAGGCATTTCCTTGGGGAAATGGCATTCTGTTAAACACAACAAATGAATGAGTGCTGAAGAGTTACATTTGAGGGCAAAGCAATCATTAGTTACAGGCAATTAACAATAGTCTTGCGGTAGCACAAGCCTGGATCTACTCTAATGGAAAAGTCCATTGATTGCTTTTCAGTTGTAGATTTTTTAAAGAAATAAATTGCTTCAATTTGAAACAAGATTTGCTACAAGCTTTCTGACCAATTGCTACACTTGTTTTCTTATCAAGATAGTTTGACCACAGAACCCAGTGAAAGAAACAGCTAATTAAAATAAAGTACCTCTATTCTCTAGACATATTGAATGATATCATGGGTAATAAATGCATTCATTTTACACTAATCCTACCGTAATTATCAGATGTACTTCTGGGATATCTTTGATCTGCACCTGGTTTTAATTTTTGATAAACTTCTCAGTAGTGTCACAGAGGTAATTTACTTATCATTAACTGCACTTGCACAGAGAAGTAAACAAATGGAAGAGTGCTCTCAGAAGCTTCCACCCACTACTGATTGAGTTTTTGAGAGTCTTTATATCCCCTACTTATCACATGCAAAGTTGCTTTTGTATTAAACACTAGACTGCAAAAATATGACTAAAGTTCCCAAGTATGTAATTATCTCTTCCCTCACACACCTCACTTAAAATTGTATCTATTTTACAGAGTTACCCTGGTCCCTAAACTACAGTTCCCTGCAGCCATTGGGACCATTTGCATAGCTCTATCTAAATAGTGATTGGATTAAAAACAGAGAAACACATTTTTTAAATTTTCATGCAGTTTGCTCAGCCTTTGCCTTCCTTCATTAAACATGCAAATTTTGACATGAAAGTGGAAACCCAGTTCTAGCAATCTAGAAACTCATCTCAGTTCTAGTCATGAGTATTTTGAACACAGTGATGGTGAGAAGAACAAGCATGGGAGTTGATCTCAAGAAAATAACAGTACTACAAAGCATGAGGGCCTTCAGCCAAGCACTACTTTATATTGCACTGCAGCCTCTCCATGATTGCCTCACTTTATCAGGAGCTGCAGTGCTGAATGGTGGTTGGCTGTCCTGATGAGCTGCTGTAGGGACAGTCTCAAATCCCAACCTCAAAATGGTCTGCTGAGAAATGACTGGCAGAATCCGCGACCAGGGAGAAGAGTCGGCAGAAGAAGATTGGAAGAAATTTAAGGACTATTTACAGAAACATTGCAAAATTAATGAACTTTGAAAGATGCTGGATTGAATTTATGTGGTCTCTAGCTGTTATGGTAAAAAGAATTGGTATAAATATTGTTTAAGTTACAAAATTTAAGAAGTTGATTGGAAAATAAGGTGTTAGTTAAATGGAATGTTAAGAGATTAGGATTTGCTGGATAAACAATTTGAACTAGAAAACAAGAAGGGGAGGTATGAGGAAGTCAAGGAAATATGTTATTGAAAATTGGTATTGAAATTGATTTGTTTTTAATATTTTTTTTTCTTTTTCTTTTTTGTTTGTATAAAATTGAAAACTCTAATAAATATTTATTAAAAAAAACCCAAAATGGTCTGCTGAAAACACCAGTCACCAACCAAGCTTCAAATTACAAGAAAGGAGATTCTGACTAAACAGCAGGAAGAATTTTCTAAGTAGGAGCTGTTTGGCGGTGGAATGGATTCTCTCGGATGGTGGTGGACTCTCCTTCCATGGAGGTTTTGAAGCAGAGCAATGGCCGTCTGTTATAGATGCTTTAGTTGGGATTCCTGCATTGCAGGCTCCCAGTACTTTTTCAGGCACATTTCAAAGTGTTGGTGCTGACCTTTAAAGCCCTAAACGGCCTCAGTCCAGTATACCTGAAGGAGTGTCTCCACCCCCATTGTTCAGCCCGGACACTGAGATCCAGCACTGAAGGCTTTCTGGCGGTTCTCTCACTGCGAGAAGTCAAGTTACAGGGAACCAGGCAGAGGGCCTTCTCGGTAGTGGCACCCGCCCTGTGGAACGCCCTCCCACCAGATGTCAAAGAGAACAACAACTACCAGACTTTTAGAAGACATCTGAAGGCAGCCCTGTTTAGGGAGGCTTTTAATGTTTGACACACTATTGTATTTTAATATTTTGTTGAAAGCCACCCAGAGTGGCTGGGCAAACCCAGCCAGATGGGTGGGTTATAAATAAATTATTATTATTATTATTATTCGGCTGATCGCCGAAGAATTGATGCTTTTGAATTATGGTGCTGGAGGAGACTCTTGAGAGTCCCATGGACTGCAAGAAGATCAAACGTATCCATTCTGAAGGAAATCAGCCCTGATTGCTCACTGGAAGGACAGATCGTGAAGCTGAGGCTCCAATACTTTGGCCACCGCATGAGAAGAGAAGACTCCCTGGAAAAAACCCTGATGCTGGGAAAGATGGAGGGCACAAGGAGAAGGCGACGACAGAGGATGAGATGGTTGGATGGTGTTCTTGAAGCTTCCAGCATGAGTTTGATCAAACTGCGGAAGGCAGTGGAGGACAGAAGTGCCTGGCGTGCTCTGGTCCATGGGGTCATGAAGAGTCGGACATGACTAAACATCATCATCATCATCATCATTATTATTATTATTGCTGCAGGGGGTTGGAATAGACGACACTTGGGGTCCCTTCCAACTCTACAATTCTATGATTCTATGAATGTGTTTTCTCTCAATTCTCATCTGGAAAATGGAGTAGAATTATCTTTCTTAACCAGCATTAACTATGAATAATTTGCAAAAAGGAATTTGTTTTTCTAAAAATTCAACACATGGTATCATGTATAAACCACTTTGAGGTCGTTTTCTACAATCAAGTAGTATATACATTTTGTGAAATAAATAAAGCTTTGTAGTCTGAAGTTTTAAGGCAGTAGACTATTGTTTCTATTACAATATTCTAATTGCTCATAACATTGGGAACAATTAATAGATGTTGACACATAAAGTACGTTACCACCACATCATGTGTTTGTACTACCTTTAGAAAAATCAGCCATTTTGCAGAATTGTGCTCTATTATAGTGAAAAGATCTGGAATTTCTTAGATCTGCAGTTGCTGCTATAAAACAGCTGCTACTATAAAACAGTTGCTGCTTTTTGTCCACTCAAGTCCTATTCCTCACAATCACTTTGTGAAATATAAGGCATAATTGATTCCTAATGACTGAAGAAGCTCATGAGATCAGCAGTTTAAGCTGGCTGTAGCTCTGCACTTGCAAAACAGTCTGGTATTTTCATTCTGGTTATAGTTTTGCCAGTGATTTTATCAGCAGCAAAAGCATTAAGGCCTACCCACTGGTTGAATTGCAAGTTCACAGGGCTGGCACCTGCTAGCCTTATCCCCAGCAAGCTTGCCAACCACCACTCACATGTTCACAGAGAAGATCTGAAGAAGGAAGGTCCATCATCACCATATGAATTCAAACATCTGAACAGGGCATCAAGACCACAGTATTTTTTGCAGGTAAAAATTACTGTCCTCATAAAACAAGTATGCTGAATAATGCGAACCCCCCAGTTATTGGTCTGAAGTATAAACTGAAAAAACATAGGGGGGAATTGAACATCAAGCTAAGGTGATCATTCTATCAGGTCAAACATTTTGGCATGACAGAGTAATTCCCCACTGTGGGCTGTCCTGACCCCACAAGCCAGTTTTGGGTGGTGCAGTGTTTGTGCATGGAAGAGGGAGGGCATCATTGCGCAAAGGGAAGTCCCTGTGCAGGGCTTACACTGAAGGAAACCATTAGTTGAATCCCACCCATAGCCTTGGTTCATAGGTTTAGTAGTTTCATGTGATTTCCCCCCTTCCCTCAAAGAAGTGGGATGTCACATGAATCACTTTTCTCTGTGTTTGGATGTTCAAATACAGCATTCAGTTCACACTCAAATTATCTCAAAATGGAGACAAGAATACACATGCACATGTCATCCACCATGATACTTCAGTATTGCCTGGGCTTCATGTATGAACCAAGGCTTAGTAAGTATGAGCAAAGCTATCTTCATGGTCCTGACAGTTGTTATTGCCCTTAACCATTGCCTTAAAAAAAATATGGGGGAAATACCTTATCTGGAATCTAAGGAAGTATTACAGCCTAGTAATTTAAGCTGAAAAATAAAACAGGAGTTTAACAAGCCTAGGAAAGTCTACCGTGATTAACATTTGAAGAAATTATTACTATTACTACTGTCTAATCACACAGTAAATGAGTGATCATTCTTTTTTTACCATGGTAAGGACAAATTTCCTTCTTGAGATATTGGTGTACCCTTTTATACTCTTTAAAGCAAGTTACAGCACAATCCTATACACAAGTGACTTGGGCGTAAACCCTTTTGAACACAGTGGGTCTTACTTTTGAGTAGACATGTATAAGTTTGTGCTGTCGTGCAACAACAGAATTAAGAACACTTTCTTAGGAATGGAGTGAATGAGTGAAGCAAATTCCTACAAGTGCTAACTTAGGAAAACAATACAGAAGACTAAGCCATCTATCCCTGATTTTTATAGCTCACAAATTTTCAACCAGTGTGTCAGGACCTTCAGGTGGATTGCTACAAAGCTGTCACTGCCATGCTGGACACTTGCTAAAGCTACCCAGGCCAAAGGAGCACTGCACATGGTGCCTGAACTAGGATGTGTTATTCTGATGAAAAATCCATTCTAACAATTTCCGGAAGGGCTGCAATAATGTGACAGGTGAAAGGTATAAGTCTCTTCCCAATAAGGTACATATTTCTTACATGTCCCAGATCCTATACAGTAGCTACACCTCTCTTGAGGGAGTTCTAAATAGAGCAGGAGCATTCTAGTCACTTTGAAGACTATTTCTATGGTTTTCTAGACTTCTTCAGGAATAGAAATATCCCAGAATGCTGAAATGTTAGTTCCTAATGCCTCAAGTGTCCCTGCTTCCATTTCCCTGCTCCTTGCAGAAGTAGATTTTAGTGTGTGAAGGAGGGAAGACAAGGAATTTTAGCTGTTTCTGATCAGATCAGTTACGTGTGATGGAATGGCTGTGAATGTCTATAGGGAAGGCAATAATAGCAGGTAAAAGAAAGTAGGAAAAGGTGTGAGGAAAAAAGAACTTGAAATGTGTGAGAAGGTGGAAGGTGTCAGCAGAGAAGAAAAGGCAACAGGGAAGCAGTTTGTGATAGAAAGAATTATGAAATAAAGTGAGAGAAGCAAATGGCAACAGAGAAAGGATTCAGAAAGTGCAAGGAAGAGGCAAAAAGGAAGAAAGCAAGCTCCATTTCTTAGCAGGATTTGCTGCTTGGCTGATGTGAAGGGAAAGAAATCCTGCTTGCTCTGAATGCACCAGAGAGTTCCTTCAAGAGAGTTCTCTTGCACACCTGAACAGGGTGCTAAGCCACATCTGTCTGTCTGTCTCTCTTACACACACACACACACATATGCCAGCTGAGTGGTTGGCAGAGGAGAAATCAAGTTATCTTTTGCAAGCAAAAGCAGGAAAGAAAGAAAGAAAGAAAGAAAGAAAATCTTTTATGTGACACAAACTGAATATAGCATCACTTAATAACTTTGTCATATTTACTAAGCTTAGCTTGAAGATAAGAATAAGCCATTTTATTTAACAAAATGTATAGTCTGTTTGATTACAAAACCTCTGAGAGGTTTTGATAGATTCTGGAGTAAGAATCTTCATCTGTATCTGAATCACTGTTGGGACCAAAGCTGAGGAGGAGTGGGGGAACATTTATCCAGAAATTTCACCCAAAAAATAATAAACTGAAACAGATCCACAGAGACAAAATTTCTGGTGATCCATTAAAGTTTGGACATATGGGACCATTAAGACTAATTGACGCTAAGTTGTTTGTTTCTAGTTTTACAAATGGCAGAGTGAGCTTTAGAACATCCATTATATATTTGCTATTGGTCTTCAACCTCATATCTGGATTTTTACCAAAGCGACAGGGTTTTTTTTTAATAGAGAGCTTTAGACAAAGAAATGGCTTTCAGGTACTGGATAGCCCTGGGCAAAATATTACAACTTCATTAGTGGCATGAGAGGGTTGCTTAATGGATTAGCTAAGATGTTCTTATAAGAGCATTTTATATAAAAATGAACCAGTGTACTATGAAAAGTAGAAGATACATGGGAACCTACTGTTGGAGCCTATGGACATAAATTCAGAAGGTCCACTCAGTATAGTGTGACTATAAGTATTGCCAATAAGTATACTATTTAACAGATGACTGTGGTGTTTTCCTCAAATTATATCTCCATAAATAGATAAGCATGCCTAGATAGATAGATAAGCATAATTACTCCAGAAATAAGGGCAGTTAGAGACTGCACTTCCAGGTGTCTAGAAAGAGGCCTGGGAGCATATAACTTGTTTTGACTAGACCAATACTTAAAAACTGAAACCTTATTATAAAAAAATGTGGTCCTGTTGTTGAGCAACTTTCATGATGGGAAGAACAAAATGGTGGAAGGAGACAATGGATGCCAAGAAACTGTCATTTGCTACAAAGAAACAGAAAGCAGTAGCATATTTGTTCAGCTGGCATCATAATCATGGTAAAATATTGGAATAGTGTTAGAAGAAGCTTTTATCAAGGATCTGGATGGAAAAAGCAGGTTAAGAACATGAATGGAGGGAGAACATTTGAATTTTGTGTATGCACCACATTGCTAGTTTCAGTTGAAAAAGGAAGGCAAAGGTTGGGAATTGCCATGAAGTGTTTAACACCATATATTGAAAGGAGAGGCACAGGGCATGCAAAAAGTTAAGGGTGAGTAGTCCAAGTCAAGGAAGACATTAACGAGTAGTAACAAACAGCCATGAGATAAACCTTGTACAAAACAACAAAATAAGATGCTAAACAACTTTGTGAAAGGCCCCCTACATCTTTGTCAGCTTGGAAGTTTTATATGCATAAAAAAACCCAAGTTTTTTTTAAAAAAATGGAAGACGTAATTAGACAATTAGAGGCTACTTTGTAATAATGTTGCAGTGTAATTAAATAAGACTGCAGGAGGTTGGCTCCATGATGAGTGAAAGCCTCATATTTCAGCAGTGTGCCACTGAATGAGTATGTCCCTTCTCCATTTATTATTATGTTAGATTGCATTATTAAGAGCTTTTATATTTAAACACTATGAGCCTTCCTACCGGCTTGCATTTAAATCTAATGAAAGTATAAAGCTGCAGGACAGCACAATCCCCTCCATATATACATTTATAGAGAGCTTGTTATTAGTTTCAGCACCTGCTGGAGTTTGATGAGCATGTGCAATGCTCCAGTACAATTTGTGCAGGTTGTAACGGCAAAGAATTGTTCACAACAATGAAATTAGTGAATGGAATCAACATTTCCCCTGTCCAATCATTTCACAAAATATTTGCAGCCTTTGGTATGTGCAACACTGCTTTAACTCAACAACTCTTAACACTAGGAAAGAGACTGAAAAACCCCCTAGAATTGATAGACACATAAAACAAGTGTGTTTGTAGAAGGATTATTGTGACTTCTTCAAATGGACATCTTACCTTGCTAACCTTTTAGATTTCTTTGCAAGTGTCAACAAATCTTTACACAAAGATAGTCTGATGGATAATGGCAATTTGGATTTTCACAAAGTCCTTCCAAAGGCCTTTTTAAAAAGGCTTCTAAGTGAACCTAGAAATTGTTGTATACAACAGCTGGCCTTATTATGGATCAGCAGATGGTTAAAAAATAGGAAGCAGGTGAAAGAAAGAAGGGGACTGTGCTTATTGGCCTGTGTGCGGCTAGCTGGATGAGAAGTTGGGTGGACTTGGTTGGGAAAAGGGAGCAAAGCTCTCCAGTGAACCTGGCTGGCACTCGGTTCAGGACAAACATAAGGAAATTAGTTCTTCATTCAGCGTATGTCTACTATACAGGATTAATTGCTGTAAGATGTCCACTTGCTTAGACAGTTGAAAAGAGAGAGAGAAATACATAGAAGATAAAGCAGTATGCCTATGCCCTTGCAATAAATAGTAGGGATTAGCTATTTCCCTTGCTTGGGTGTCTAGCCCAGGGGTCGGTAAACTTTCCAGCCAGTGCACACGCCCACTGCTCTTCCCCCACTGGCTTTTGGAGCAATGGCGGGGGAAGAGGAGGCGTCTATGGCTTCCTGTTGGAATCACTTGCCTGATAAAGCACATTCACAGCCACACCTTAGCCACTCTGAGGAAAATCCCTTGCGTAGATACAACTTCTGTCGTAGTGTGGCTTTCAAATCTACTGTGCTGACTCCCCTGTTTTGGAAGGCTTATGTTCAGTTGTCTGTGAGGCAACTAAAAATATACGTACATCAAGAACAGGTTGTGGCCAGCAACTCTCAGACAACACTCCCTGATCTCAAAGAAGTTCCAGCTTCTGAGTAGATGTTTTCCATTCTGAGTTGTTGTATCACCTCCATCTGCTAGGTTTCATTTCTGAACACTGGCAGACAGCCACAAGTTGTGCTATGCATAAACCATTCATTCATGCTGTGAAGATGGCTTTGTTGTGGATCTTGCTGCTATCAGAGGTCAAAATGATGGGCAGCAGAAGCAGGCCTTTTTCAGGAGTGGTGTCCTCTACTTGGAACTCTACCCCCTAGGAGTTTCGTCCAGCTAAGGCACCTTTAGCATGCAAAAAGCTGATTAAAAAACTCTTTCTTTCATAGGGCTTTTGATCGTTCAACATTTTGTGATTTTAAGCCTTCACCATTTTATATCTTCACTGCATGTTATGATTAAAACTTGTTTAAAAAAATTGTTTGCATATTATATTAATGTTTTGTTATCATATTTGTGAGTTAGGTTAATGGCATGATTTTGGCTGAAAGCTCGGCTAGAAATTTAAAATGGCAAACATTTTAATTTAAAATTTAAAATGGCAAACATACATGAATTAGAAATGGAGGCGCTGGCTTGCATCCAAATAACGTCACATGAAAGTTCCATCACACAAGGATTTCTGCTTGTGCAATGAAACACCCTTCTTTTCTCGTCTCCTGCACTCCCCCAATCTGTTCTAGGGGTTGCCCTGACCCTCTGGAGCAGATTTAGGGAATGCATAGGCCGTGCTGGGCAAGGGGGGAGAGAACGGAAAGTCCTATTGCTAAAATGGAAATATTGCACTCTTTCACTATTCCTTTCCTGAATATTAAATGAACAGAATTGTCCATATGAGATATACCTTTACAATGTTGTAATGTCAACAAATAATAACAATTACTAAATTGGTAAAATGAGAACTGTAACTTATTTGGCCTGCTGCAGAACCAGATAACCCCCACATTAATTTGTAATACATTTTTTTTTTAATAGCCAAGATGTAGGTCTAAGGAAATCTTACTTAAAAGGTTGCCATGGTGAAAAAGAAGAGCCTGCTAACTATGCAGAGTTTTTCCAGCTAGGAACTCTGAGACACTGCTTGATTTTGGTTTTATCTGTCACGGCTAATTTCTCATTTTATTGAAAAAGTTGTCAAAATGCAAAGTATGTTGAATGCATGCATCAGGTACGTTTCAAATCTTATAGATGCAATCAAGTAACTTCTCAAACAATTCAAATCCTCTGCTATTTCTCCTTGCCAAACCCCTTCTCCTATTTCTAACTTTTTGTTATTTGCAAAATTTCTCAGCACTACTGATAAATCATGTCCTCAAAGACCATGCGCAATAGTAATCTTAACTGATACTTTGCTAGGTAGCCATTGTTGCTATTACAATGTCATTGTTGTGAACTGCCCCGAGATCAATGGGTATAGGGCAGTACACAAATTTAATAAATAATAAATAATTGAAATGCTGTCAAGTAATATTGAATTTTTGTGATATCTTCTTTCTGAATTTGACACACCTATTGCACTTTATTATTTTGGCTGCAATGTGAAGTAGCTGTTATTGTTGTGAATAACACAAACTTGTTTATAGAACAGCATCATGCAAATATTAAATCTAGGGCCAGGTTAGTTGTTTTAATTTCTGACCTTAGAGCGACATGTGGCCACAGAAACCTCCAGCAAATGGCCTATATGCATGCTTTCATTGGCTACATTGTGAATGCTGGAAAAGTGTGCCTGACTGGGTGAAATTGGCTCTGTGGACTCTTGGTGCCCTAGGACAGCAATTTTGCAGAAATGCATGCCATGCTAAAAGACTAACATTTCTGAATGGTGGATGAGAAGGGGAGTTCTATGAACTCCACTGCCATTGGACATTGAACAATGACCAAAAGGACACAGAAAGCTCATTCCACATAGATGCTTCCAACAATTAGTTGGTACAGACTGGTAAACGTATCTGGGTAGAAGCACAACTGCATTAAATTAATGGCCCACTCTGTTGTTTTTTTATGTGGTCATAGATCCGACAACTGCTGCTACAAAAGTTGTGGGGTTAGATGGAGATTGTCCTATGTGAGTGCCCAGCCCCCGTACCCCAATTTTAGTAGGTCATGAATGGAAGAGCCTTAATCCTGCCCCCCCATAAATGCAGCAAGTTTTAAATACAGCATTTAAGACGACCACCAAACAAACAGAAAACCCTCTGTGAGTTGGAATTCATCAGGAGCAAGTTTCCCAACTTTTGTTTGTTTATTCCCCATGATATATTTCAAACCTTTTCCTTTTTGAATTATTTAGACTTATTTCTTACAGAAAATGATTAAACTTCTAGTGTCAATAGCTTCCTGCCAGGCTAGTTCTAGTAAATTTTTATTAGTTCCCATACTCACCGGTTGTTAAAAGTGTTTTCTATATAAACATTATTAAAAAGTGTATTTAACTGCATTCCTTCGACAGATAGCCATTTTTAATGATGGCTTTCTTTCTTTTTCTTTAAAATGACCTTTTCTAACTGAAGGGGGAAAATGACTAACACTTCCCTCCCTCAGTGTACAGAGGACTAAGGAGCCAAGGAATAAAAATTGGGAGATAGCTATACAAAACATCAACTTCTTACAGTGTAAACCATCTCTGTTGTTTTTGAATAAAAAAATAAAATATTCACCCCTTTTAAGTAGAATAACGGTAGCGAGTCTGCGGCCATATCCATTTTCAACATAACACGAGTAATTTCCGAGGTCTCCTTCTTCCACTGAGTCAAGAATTAATGAGATGGAAACTTCCTGTTCCCCGAGATGTTCCTTAAGAACTCTGTGAAAGAAAAATCAGTTTGGTTTTTCCCCCCATATATAATGTTGTTTACACTACATCGCATTGAAAGATGATATCCTGATGTGATGTTTCTCAGAAATGAAAGCAGCCTGGTTTCAAATTTGGTTATGGTTTGATGCAATCTTAATTAAATTATATAATGCCTTTTTCTTCTTCACTGTTAATGAGGACATTTGGTTCTGCAGATACTAATAAGAGCTGCAATTAATTTGACATCTTTAAGCATACCCTGATAAGATATCAAGGGGTTGTGCACAAATTATTCGTAAAAGGTTTACATGCTCTTTAAATCATATATTAGAAAGATTTCTTGAAATTATGGTATATAAAGCAGGTGTTGAAAAAAGCATTATCTGATTGATCTGACACCAGGAGTGCAATCCTGCACATGTCTCTATGGAAATAAGTCCTATTGAATTCAGTGGCACTTACTCTCTTTTGCTTCCCATCTTGGTAAACTAAGGTACCGCTATGTTAAAAGAAATTTTATTTTTAGATGTTTCTCCATTGCTCTCATGGTACACATACAACCCCAAATGTGTCCCCTCTTTCATTGCAAATAAATTCACAGAGGATGAATGTAAGCACTTTGGGTTTAAAAAACATGTAAAGATAACCTGCCATCCCTTGTTTTCCTTTACCATTTTAAGCAATAAAGCAAATAAAATATTTCATACTCCCTGCTCAACAAAGAAAAAGAATACAAACAGTTCAGGTTCCTTCTCAACATACTCAAAATCGCCAAACCCACAAACCAGTGAAAATCCACCACTGGGATATTTTTTTTAAGGCCTCAGAGTATGTAGGTGTACATCTTTAGGAAAGCTTTAGATAAGAGATGCAACATGTTGACTGTTCATGTAATATTCTATATGAGAGCTGAGCTTTGTATGCTTGTGTTGAAATATGGTAGACCTTAACATACTATTATTTAGCCTAACTGGAGATAATAGAAGCTTCTTCTAGATACTTTTGTACAGCCTCAAAATCTGCATTTTTTCATTTAAAAGAAAATTGTTGAACTTGAGCTTTCAGAGATAACTGTGTACATGGAAAAGAACACATCTTTTATGCCAGTCCCAGAGTGCACCATGTGGAAAGGCAGGCCTGCGATGCTTTAGTGCATTTTAAAAATAAATGTCTATAGCATCCTTCACCTAGCACTTAATTCACTAAAGAATTGCAGATTAGTCTTGACAAAATATATACAATTTCCTCACTTTACCTAATATCACTTTCCCAAACCCGACTTTCATCCAAATCTTCAATAAACTTTTCGCCTTTCATCCAGTACATTAAAGGGCTGACTTCTCCACTGTATCCAAAGAACGCTCGGCAGGTTAGATTAGCAGAATGGCCTGTTGAAAAGAATTAATAAAGAAAACATGTTATTCCAAAACTGGCGAAAATTATTTATTTTATTATCAGCAGCTAAGTAATGTTTCCCCATACAAACCTGAAAGAGCATAGCTTGAAAGCTGACCTTAGCATTCGTAACTTTTGAGAAGCAATTTTTACTCAAATATTGTCAAACTATTGACAGGCACGTTATCTAGTGCGGAATATAGATCTACTAATTACAAAAGAATAGAGGCTAATCTTAGTCCTTGAACTAAGATTATCCACAGACAGCTATCCACAGACAGATTAAGTATATGGTCTTCTTTCAAAGCATTGATTTTCCAAATATGGGATGGCTGCAGAACTCATACTCTATGCCTCTACAATACACAGAACCCAAGGATCGTACAATTAATGTTTTCGCTTAGAAAGTGATTTATCATACTACAGATAAGAATCCTGCAGGCTGCATTAAATTAACGTGGCCCTCAGCCTACCTCTTTCTGTTCCCCCATACCTCTGTGCAACCAACACTTGTTAGTATCATACAATCCAACCACAGAGCATGATACATAAAGTGTCATTATGGTTTTTGAAGTGCACATGCTCTTCGGTTGGCTTCAGTTATGTGGCCCCAAAACACTTTCCTCTTGGGCAGCGGCGGAGCTTCATGCTCCGGCACCGGAGGTGGAGAGCAGGCGGGGGTGGGGCTGGCGTGTGTCCTGGGAGCTCCCAAGGACTTGTATTTCTAAATCCATAAGTGTTAAGTTTCAGCACCATCACAATATACAACAGAAAAAGATTACTGGTATCAGAAAAGCGCTAGATCTAAAATGTCCCAAAGGTAAACTAAATGATACAAAGTACACACACACACATAAAATTCAGACCAGCATAACCATGACTACCTAAAACAATAACGTGCCGGTGTATGGAATGCTGAAAAACTTGTTAAATATGTTGCCCTGAGTGCTGACTGACATCTTTTGGGAAAAGAAGCCATTTCCACTCTGCAAAACACTCACCCATCTTTAGATGTTATATTACAATGACTTCTTCACTTTAGATATTTTAGGTGAACATCTAAAAATATAGTGTGAACGTGATGAATGGGATAGACATGCTTCATAAATGTGCATTTGTTACAGAATCATCAGTTGATGTCAAATCTTGACTTGCTGCTGTGCAATGGCTGCAATGACCATGAGCATTACTTTTAGCGGATGGAGTGCATCTTGGAATCAAGTATCCCTCAAAAGGAAGGAAGAAGGCCTCTTTCTGTTGTCCCATGCCACCAGCCTCACAACTTTTCCTTTGAGTTCTTTCCACCCAGCATCGCTCACCTGTTGATATCTAATCAGTGTACAGACTGAGCTAGCTGGACTGCAGGCCAAGTTACCCCTTAATCACCAACCTCATGCTCATGGGAGTACTGAGCCATGAAAGCCTGCTGAGCTTTTCCAGCCAGAATGAAGCAACCTGCTGAGATGAACTTCATACTCAGAGGGTTCCGTCAACCATTTACAGGTGCATATTAATGTGTGCATGGTGATCTTTTAAAAGGATCTCCTGAATCAACAAGGAAGGGGGAGGAGGTAATGTCAAAAAGACAAACCTCAGAAAAAGAACTCTCTTCTCATTAAATTAATGGGGATTTCCCCTCCTGGATGAAATATTTAAGTGTATTTTTAAACGTGGAATTCAAAGTTTCTGTTAAATATGAAATATTTACGCCTGGGAAATAAATTAGGAAAGAAGCACCATCTCCCAGCAATATTGTACAGATTACTGCTGAGCAAGGGCCATTAATATGCCAGGTGTTCCACTATAAATTAATACCGAGGCTGCGGCTGCTGTATAATCTATACTTTCCAGGCTGGCTGAGCTTGACAATAAACTATCGAGAAGGTCAGTGGTGGGTCATGCAGGCAGGATCTTTGTGACTAGCTACTACTGCTGTTACTGATGTCCTTGTTTGTTACTTTGAGCTAATAGCACAAGGAATAGGGGGTGTTGGTTCTTGCTTTGGGAAGAGAAGTTTCTTATTTAACAAGGCTATATGTACTCCCAAAAGTGAATCTGTTGCTTTCACTGGAACTCACACACACATGCATCATGCCACTTGTTGATGAGATACAAAAACACTGCAGACATCAGAGGGTTTTTAATAACAAAAATTGAGATGTAATGTGCGCCAATCTTTCATCATATTATTTCCCCATATGTGTGTATTAGTAAGTGCAGATTGAGTTTACTGCCAGTTAAGTGTGCATTCCATTAAAAAATGCAGCCTCAGCCATTGTTTCACACTCGTGTTTCTAGCTCTCTGCCGTGGGCTCATCTACCCTGGATTATAGGAAGCAACCATCAAGGATCATCTTATTGTGGGGTGTGGGTGGGAATGGGATCAGTATTCCCATATTTTTGCATTAAATGTGGAACCCCCCCTTTTAATCATATATTTGCATGGTGGTAGTGCTGCTGTTATGACCCACGATCCATATGACCCACCATTTGAAAACCAATGGTCTGGAGATAAACCCCAGATCTAAGAACAACTCTAGCAAGATTCACTTCTTCATGCTTTAGCCAATCTTTGAGGTTCCTTCAGATTTTTAAATGGCAGGTAATTCATAGAGAGCCTTAAGTAATTATTGCTTTTGCAAATACATTTTTGAGCTAAACTTTGAACATCTGGTCTAAAAATGATGCAATTTGGACAATGACTATGCACATTATGACTCCCATGAACAACCTCATCTTTCACTTTTTGCAGCTGCAATATCATTGCACCTCAACGTTTACAGCCTTGTAAAGAGCTTAACTTTACAGTTGCAACAAAGATATATTTTCTGCCTCTTCCCTCCTACCCCATAATTTGCTGCATCATGGTCTGAAATCTCAACTTTCTCCATAAGAAGCCCATAAGTGAGTGCTTCCTAATTCATGCCCCAACAACATCTTTAAACAAGTTCAGCAATATATAAATGACCATGCGGTGCTGAAGCCAATATAAAATATTGAAGATGTAAGTGGGTAAGTGATGGATAATAAAAACCGGTTTCCTTATGTTGTAAAGTATAATCACACTTTACCTGAAAAAATTAGCAGTACCAACAAACACATTTCAAAGATAAACATACTCTTTCCTTGCTCAAGTTTATTTATTTAAACTGGGGAAAAATCAGGCTAATCTAGACAACATGATTATGCAGACTCCAATGATAAAGATGCACTTTCTGTTCCAGCTAATTGGATTCAGGCAGAGGCTTTAATCAAAAAGCTTCTCTGTGATTTAAAATGGGAGCTTTTCTTATTATGTAGCCTGGTTTCAAAGTGAACAGAATGTGAGGAGGACCTTAGAGCATCAGAGGGTGTTTGCTTGAAGACAGCCAATAGCATCAGCAATGACAACATTTGGTCTCACTGCTGTATTTCTCTAATTAGTAAAATGCTGGGCATTTCCAGGTTGCTGTTGCGGCACCTTTTCTCCACTAGAGGACAGTGCCTATCTTTCCAATGACCAAAACATTTATTTTTAATCCATAGAGATTGTCTGGTATATAAGCTCTTAATTAAAAACACCAGCATTCGAATAACCTGCTAGTTGTAATTAGCAAACAGAGAATGTTTTGTGCTTGAGTAAAATGTCATATTGTATGGACAGCTTATATTTCATTTGCAGCATTAGTCATACATGTTAGAATATCCTGCAATGACATCCATGTTCGCCTCTTATTTGTGAAGGCTCGTCACTGAAGGATGTCTATTTCTTTTGGAAGCAGCAGTAATTAGCAGAATAGCTAGGCAGTTTAAATAAACCCTCAAAGAGACTTTTCGTGATTTGGAATCCTGGGCAGTTTTACCCAGGCCTAATAATATGCATAAACTTGGAATACAGACAAAAAGCCACAAAAAATCTAAAAGAAAATCAAAAGAAAAACCAATTGGTAATGCTGATCAATGTATCGCAATGCACAGGTACCAAGGCAAACTGTATATTCATACCCAGTGGCAATACTAGATTGTATAAAGAGATTCTGCCAAGTCTGACAGGAATAAAACATTTCCCTCCCACACGTTTGCTCACATTCTTTTTCTTCAGTATGAGAAGAAAGAAATGAAGTGTAAAAGGAAGAGAATTATCTTTTAAATTATCAGTCTGCCAAAATAAGTGCTGCAGGACTGCTTAAGGTGTCAGGAGCTAAGCAAGGGACAGTGTTACCTGTCCGTGTGCATGTACAAGCAAAGGTGTGTGTCTCCTAAACATGTCCTTGTCAGATAATGTGGGGAACACTTAACTTTCCCCCACCATCTTCTGTGAAGGAGGAGGGAGAGCTTAGGGAAGAAATCGTGTGGGAGAAGAGATAAGCCCTCCATCTCATTCATCACTTCTCTCCTGTGAATGCTGCTGTCCTCCACCGTTATAGTGTTGTGAGGAAAACAAGGGGTTGGGAGCCTGGTGTTTGCCTGGTAACATGGAATTTGTGGGGGCAGATGTTACTTCCTGTGGATATGCGGGGCCATACCATTTCCTCTGTACTACCAGAGACATGAACATACTACAAAAACTGCCGAATGCCTTCATTACTTCGAGACTACACATTTTATGTAGTTATTAATGTATTTATTCCCCCTAAAATCCTTATGTACCACTTTTATATTTAAAAGAAAATAACCAAATCTTCTAGCGGTAAACAATAAAAAATAATAATTACCCAACACTTTCAAACAGCTAGGGCAGGGTTTCCCAAACTTGGGTCTCCAGCTGTTTTTGGACTACAATTCCCACCATCTCTAACCACTGGTACTGCTAGCTAGGAATGATGGGAGTTGTAGTCCAAAAACAACTGGAGACTCAAGTTTGGGAAACCTTGAGCTAGAGGAACAAAATCCACTTCAAAATATAACAACACTGTTGTTAAAATCAACGAATAGTGTCCTGTGCCCACAGATATAAACTGGGTTCCTACTGTCTGTTGAAAAGCGGCTAGAGAGGGGGCCAGGTGGCTCCCCCTTGGAAGGCATAACATAACCACAGAAGCACAAGATTGTGCTCTGGTCTTATGTTTACCAAAGGCAGGGCTGGCCCAAGACATTTAACCTCCAGGTCACCCTGCCCCCTGGATGACAACTCCCACAGATCTGGGTCCTCACCCCGCTCCCTGTCCCTACACTGCTGCCAGCCCCTTCACCTCAATGGTGCCTTCGCTTTTGGCTGTGCCCGTGCTGCTGCCACAATGCAGTAGTTAGGGCGCGGTGGCAGCGGTGAGGGCAATGGGGCAGCATGGGAGAAGCCTTGGTGGGGCTGGCAGCAGCTCACCGGTGGGAGCAGGGAGCTAAAGTGCTTCAGGTTAAGAACAGTTTCAGGTTAAGTACGGACCTCTGGAACGAATTAAGTACCTGAGTGGTACCTGAGGTACCACTGCACGTTGCCCAATGCACAGATTGCCCCTGACCAGAGGGCACACATCCACATGTATGCTTTGGGGTTTCACAGGGTTCTATCTTATCCCCATACATAGAAACTCAGTGGTTTGTATGACCCCATCTGGGGATTTGGAGTGCAGTGTCAGCAGTACGGGGGCAACACTTACTGAATCCAAATGAGGCATAGAAGTGTTAGATCAGTGTCTCGCTATGATAAAAGACTGGAATGTGGGCAATAAGTTAAGGCAAGACAGAAGTACTGATGCTGAGATTTCATCAGCTGAGAAACTTCTCCACAGGCTACTGCCAAATGGTGGGTGGCTACAAAATACAGGGCCTTTTCAGCAGTGGTCTCTCAACTATAGAGTCCCTGCCTGGTGCCTACTTTAATATATTTTCAGCATTTTTTATTTTTGGAGGCCTTTTTACATTTTTATTATGCTGTGGTTTAGTATTTTGTATTAGTTTAGCTCTGTGATACATTTCCCTTAGTTGTTTCGTATTATTTGTTTTACTGTGTGCTACAGTATCTTATTCTATTCTTGAGTGATTTGTTTGATCTGGTAATTTTGTTTTTGGTGTGTTGTAATTGTATTGTAGGTCACTGTGATTTTTAATGTTATTGTTTATTTCTTGCTATTATCATAGGCAGATGCAGTGCTCTCCCATCTTGTCAATGCCATGTGTCACTGCCAGGACCAACACAAGGAGGGGAAAGGCAGCAAGGATTGGGCAGCAGCATGGCAGAAAGGAGTTTACACTTTTGCTTTGTGCTGTTTTTTCCACTGCAGATTGGCTTTCTCCAAGGCTCTTGTTTGCCCCTTGAGTTCCTGTTTGCATCATATAATAGCAGACATAGGCAAACTCGGCCCTCCAGATGTTTTGGGACTGCAACTCTCATCATCCCTAGCTAACAGGACCAGTGGTCAGGGATGATGGGAACTGTAGTCTCAAAACTGCTGGAGGGCTGAGTTTGCCTATGCCTGTATTATAGCTTTGTATCATGCTGAATAGGTTTTTAATGAAGAACTCCACTGAGAAAACAGAAGGAATCCCAAGCATGGGATTCAAAGATGCAATGGGTTATTATACAGTATTATTTCTACTCAGTGTATCCCATTTTGCTGTTTGAGGCAAAATGGGGCATAGCGCTTTGCTCTGCTGCTACTACTGCTGCCACCACTTACCAGCTCCTGCCTGCTCTGCTGCAAGAGGAGAAGGGGCAACTACACTGTTGCTGATCTTAGGAAAGGTCATTCCAATTTGGGGTGATAACTCATCCCAAATCGCTTGAGATATTGCATGCTCCACAATATTTTGCAAGATTTCAGGTATGATCTTTCCCAAAATTGGTGCCAATGGCAGCGGGGCAAGTGGGGCAGCCACAGGTGTCCTACTGGGAGGCTTCTGCTACCTCAAGCAGTGACCTCACCTGCTTCATGGCTGGGCTGGCTCTGAGTAGACCCATTAAAATAAATGAACTTGGCTAACCTAGGTTAGTTAATTTCAACTGGTCTACTCTGAAAAGAACTTAGTTAGGCACAACCCATTTAGAGTCACATCTTCTTTGGTCCTGAGGTGACTACAGAATTGAGGAGAATTACATTCTTGAGGAGAAAGCATCTATCTTCCAGAATAATAGGTCAGTATGATTCATGGAAATTCCTTCCTGACTCCAGGTATCTAACACCAAGCATGAAACAAAACCTACCCACTGATTCTCCGCCAAATAATACAGTGGTACCTCAGGTTAAGAACTTAATTCGTTCTGGAGGTCCGTTCTTAACCTGAAACTGTTCTTAACCTGAGGCACCACTTTAGCTAATGGGGCCTCCCGCTGCTGTTGCTGCCGCCGCACGATTTCTGTTCTCATCCTGGGGCAAAGTTCTTAACCCGAGGTACTATTTCTGTGTTAGCGGAGTCTGTAACCTGAAGCATCTGTAACCCGAGGTACCACTGTAATAAGAAAGACTATTGTGGCTCCTTGAAGACTAACATACTTATTATGGACTATACTTCCCTACCTGAAGAATGTTTTGAATACACATCTGCCTTATATGTTGACTCAACCGTAGTATGCCCCTTGGCACCAAAATATCAAATGAGGGGGAAGGAGTTTTTGTGACTCAGTCTTGAAATAAATAATCATAAATAATCAAATCATTTTTCTGTGAAGATTATGTCTTGTGAAGACTGTTTCACAATAGTCTTCACATGGATGGCGGCTAATGGATTGAAGTTGAATCCTGACAAGACAGAAGTACTGTTTTTGGGGGACAGGGGGCGGGCTGGTGTGGAGGACTCCCTGGTCCTGAATAGGGTAACTGTGCCCCTGAAGGACCAGGTGCTCAGCCTGGGAGTCATTTTGGACTCACAGCTGTCCATGGAGGCGCAGGTCAATTCTGTATCCAGGGCAGCTGTCTACCAACTCCACCTGGTACGCAGGCTGAGACCCTACCTGCCTGCGGACTGTCTCACCAGAGTGGTGCATGCTCTAGTTATCTCCCGCTTGGACTACTGCAAGGCGCTCTACGTGGGGCTACCTTTGAAGGTGACTCGGAAACTACAACTAATCCAGAATGCGGCAGCTAGACTGGTGACTGGGGGCGGCCGCCGAGACCACATAACACCGGTCTTGAAAGACCTACATTGGCTCCCAGTACGTTTCTGAGCACAATTCAAAGTGTTGGTGCTGACCTTTAAAGCCCTAAATGGCCTCGGTCCAGTATACCTGAAGGAGCGTCTCCACCCCCATCGTTCTGCCCGGACACTGAGGTCCAGCGCCGAGGGCCTTCTGGCGGTTCCCTCATTGCAAGAAGCAAAGCTACAGGGAACCAGGCAGAGGGCCTTCTCGGTAGTGGCGCCCGCCCTGTGGAACGCCCTCCCATCAGATGTCAAAGCGATAAATAACTACCTGACATTCAGAAGACATCTTAAGGCAGCCCTGTTCCGGGAAGTTTTTAATCTGTGATATTTTACTGTATTTTTGGTTTCTATGGAAGCCGCCCAGAGTGGCTGGGGAAACCCAGCCAGATGGGCGGGGTACAAATAATAAATTATTATTATTATTATTTATTATTATTTCAAAATTCTACTTAGATAACTCCCAATTTCTAATTTGCTTTTATGAATGGCTAGTATTTTACACCCATACGCTATAGCTCCCTCTGTCTGGCCAAAACTGCCCTGCAGCTTCATAAATCATAAAACAGGTACCAGGAAAGAGGAGGTTGTGGATAATCTGCTCAGAACATTTCTTCTGGCTTTATATAAAGGAAAGGTTTGAACCAGTAGAGGTTAAAATTACCATCATCCTAGCAAAAATGAATCTAGACACATTCATTAGTCATCCTTAACAACATCTGCCAGTTCAGCAGAGAAGATGACACTAAAAAAAGGGAGAGGTGTGCTAACACATACCCCTGCTTTGTGCTATTAGCATACAAAACATATTTTATGTAACTTTATATACTATTTTATATACAAAATGCATTAAAATATTCAAGAGTGATGTGCAAAATAATTAAAAATAGCAAAATGCAGAAAAATAATTAAGATACTTTTTAAAAAAAACCTTAAAAGCTGAAGCAAAAGAAAGTTGAAAGAATATTATTAACATTTAAAAGTGAAGACAGCAAAAAGATAAGGTTGTAAAAGTAAGAAGCATTGAAAATCTAGGTAAACAAATTTAATTTGTCTTCTGAGGTGTGTGTCTTCCTTGTTGCAGAAGAGCGTTTCACAAATGGGATGCCACCACTGAAAAGGCCTGCTCTGCTCTGCAATGACCACCAGCCTGATTTCCCCTGTTGGGGGTACCCATAGAAGGGCCTCTGATACAAAACTTAATCCTTGGGCAGGTCTCTAGAGGAGAAGACAGTCCTCCAAGTACACTGGTCCTCAACCATTAGGGTATTAAAGGTTAGAACCAGCTCCCTGGATGGAACACAGAAAGAAACTGAAAGCCAGTATAGATATTATATGGCCAGAATTATGGCTCTCCACGTATGTTCACTGTGGAAGAAATTCAACATCACACTATTATGATCATTCTGACAGCACATTTCTGTTTCCAGATCTCCTTCTTCTGAAAAAACTATGGATTGGAGAAATGAAGGGATGAAGCAGGGGGTTAAACATGAAATATAAACCATGGTCACATAAATTTGAATATTCCGCTGCACAAACTAAGTAATTTTATTTTAAATACTACATGCAAGGAACCTGCCAAAAATCCTACAACCTTTCTTCTTTTCCTGATGGTTGCCTCAGACAACAAGCAAATTTATTCACGGTAGGCACACATTCCACATCCTATTCAGTGGATATCATTAAAACGTCAACATTTACTAACAGCTTCCACCCAGACACTGAAGTTACTGCACTTTTCCTCCCAGTAAAAATAAGCGTGTCAAAAGCCATTGTGAGATAAATGCTGAAAAATACTGTCTTCTTAAGTAGCGATTCTTCTTTGGTTCCCAAAACTGAAAGCCAGATTTACTTGACACTGTGCTAATCAAAAATATTCCATTTCTCACTGTGATTGTTTCATGTCGGTTAATGAGAGCTTGCATTAACCTACTATTCTTATCCTGGCATGCAGCTTGTTGTGCCAATCTCTGCATGCATTAAAGTGCAAAATTAGTCAAAGCAATCAATGGACCATTAAAATACTGATACCAGTTTCCTAAATGATCCCTGACAGTGACCTAGATAAAGAGTTTTGCGATCAGTGCCCTACTTATCAGATAAAACACACAACCCTGAATGAAATCTCTCATTCATTCATTTCTTTCCCTCTCCCTCTCCCTCCCCCCCCCCTCTCTCTCTCTCACACACACACCTTACCCCATAGATAAATTTAACATAACCTGAGGTGGATCCAATTCCTTTTCTCCAGTCGGAGACTTCCTCCAACAGAATCTCCTTCCACTGAACTTTAGACTGGATGCTTTAGACTCACCCCTCTGTATCTAAATCCATCTTAAGAGACACAGGTACGATACTTGAACAGGCAAATGTGTGTGATTCTATGCTATGAACTCGCCTTTAAAAATTAGCTTCTGAATGTCAAAGTTTTATCAACTTGATTCCCATGTACAAATCTTGTCACCCAACAAGATAAATCAAGAGTCTTGTGGCATCTTAGAACGACAAATTTATTATGACATAAGCTTTTGTGGAGTCTGGTCCACAACTGCTTACGCTATACTACATTTCTTAGTCTTTAAGGTGCTACAAGGCTCCCTGTTGTTTTTACTGCAGCAGTTTAACACTGGCTGCCCCTCTGAAAATTGCCCTCCAACAGTTCATTTTAAGTTGCAATGACAGCTCTGTGTTCCCACTAATGTCAACTGATCCCTGGTTCATATGATTTTTATGAACCACACAGACATTCATTTTTAGCTTCAGTCTTCTTTATAATATAAACTATGACATGTTTAAAAATCACTATCTCAACGTTAAGCTATACCCACAATGTCCAGCTACGTCTTTAATTTTTCTTTAGTTTTTTTCTTTAGTTAGTTACATGTTGAATACAATGCATAAGGAGTGGAAGTTCATCTGTTCTCTCACCAGCTGGAATCTGGACCACCCCCAGCCTTTTGGTGCAACTATATTGGTACCAATAGGGATGGGTGGGGTTTATTTAGACTGGATCTTTCCCCCACACATTATTCTTTCCCCATACCCTAGGCCTCTTTGTTATCTATCACCAGTCCATATTGCCATGTCTTTAGCTGTACATACAAAGACAGACTCAGGTTTCGCCTTTTCTACACAAAACATTAGCTGCAGTACTTCTGGATTGACTCCCTGCCAGTTCCCTGTTGCTGGATTCCACCATTCAGTATCAGGGATCTTTGGTTGCTACAGTTCTGTCAATCAGTTTTCAAACTAAATTTATAGCCTAATTAAAAATCAGTCAGACTTGTGCAATGATATTTCCTCTCAGGTAAGTGTGCACAGGATTGCAGTCTGAAGACTGAAACTGTATGTGACAGGCACTGTAAGAAAAGAGTATTTATCTTCAGTCCTTTGTCTCCAGGAGTTATACACAGCATCTGTGCAAGTGTTTTCCCTATATCACCATTTGTCTTCTTTCTTGCTTCTCTAACAGCAGCTATGAATTGATTCAATAGCAAGGAAGATCTCTGTGAAATGGTGGATAATTGGCTGCCTCATCTCCTCTTCCTCTTGCCTAGCATAACCTTCTTTTTTTGTCTCTACAGAAGAGCTTTCTAAGTCTGCCCATGTACTTCAGACATCCATGCCCCTCTTATTACTGATCCAGTTCCACCCACCCTGGTAATCTTTTGGTCTTGACCACCCACTCAGTGTTTCTAGCAACAAAGCCACAGCTAAAGCATTAATTCACAGGCAAGGTGAGGAGCATGTTTCATCATCCAACCCGGGGGTGACGATTAATTTTATTTATAACTTGAAACTATATTCTGTCCAGCATCACTTTTCATAAACCAGGGCAGGTTACAGAACACAGACTTAAATATAAAAACAATAAAATAAAAAATACAACAATAATGTGATAAAACAGCAGATTCACAAAAACCAGTTTGCAATTCACACTTCAGATCAGTCCCTAGCAGAAACCTGGGTGAACAGGTATGTTTTAAAGTAGTAGCAATCATATGTCAGGAACCTACTTTAGTACAAAATTCTCAGGTGATGACCCATCGTCACTAAGAGACAGGCTAAAAATTTAAAGAGCATGGAATGGGAACATCTCAGGAACAATCACTGTGCTGTGCTAAAGAACTGCTCTGCTGAAACAGATCTCCATCATACCAGTAATTACTACACAAGCCCTCTTCAGATGCTCAAATTCAGAGTTAAGTGGAAACATGCAGGTGCTCCAGAGTCAAGCATGCTCTTGCCTGTTGTCCTCTGATTTTACGGGGGTTCTAACACTTGTGGGACCGTTCTATGGGTGTTATCAAACTCATACATTCTCAAAATACACCCACTGATTTCAGTGGACCTATTATGAATATGACTGACATCAGCTATCACCTGGCTTCAGACAGTCCCCCTCCAACTCCTGAAGGGCAATGAGAACAAGAGCTAAAACTTGTGCACTTGTACCCATGCTTCACCATATATATTTATTTAACAATAACTATTAATGCTTTAGGGATGCAGGTGGTGCTGTGGGTTAAACCACAGAACCTAGGACTTGCCAATCAGAAGGTCGGCGGTTCGAATCCGCGCGACGGGGTGAGCTCCGGTTGCTCGGTCCCTGCTCCTTCCAACCTAGCAGTATGAAAGCACGTCAAAGTGCAAGTAGATAAATAGGTACCGCTCCAGCAGGAAGGTAAACGGCGTTTCCGTGCGCTGCTCTGGTTCGCCAGAAGCGGCTTAGTCATGCTGGCCACATGACCCAGAAGCTGTACGCCGGCTCCCTCGGCCAATAAAGTGAGATGAGTGCCGCAACCCCAGAGTTGGTCACGACTGGACCTAATGGTCAGGGGTCCCTTTACCTTTACCTTTATTAATGCCTTAAGAAGACTAATGTCAGTTTTATAATACATCAGACTAATAGCATCTATGTTTACATAATTGGTTTCACATTATTTTTTAAAAAAAGGAAAAGCAGAAAATCAAATAAATAAATAAACAAACAAACAAACCACTCAACTTGAACACTCTGAGAGCTGTTCTGTAATCCTCAATCCCTCACCTTTCACAGCCTTGTAAACTGGTCTACTTTCACATTTCTGGTGCATGCTAAATCACAATAGCATTTCACTACAGGTACTGTAGTACTGCAACACTTGTACAGATTCACATTGTGATGCACCTAAGTACATGTCCAAAAACAAAGACAAATTCAAAGTTTACCTTGGATTCTAAAGGATGAAAATAACACATTTTGAGCCCCAAAGTAATTCCCTCTCTGGGGGAAGAATCAACTGCCGATTTACTTGGACACAGCCAAATTAAACAAGGATGCCAAGTTTTTGTAAGAAGCAGCTCGACACATCAATTCACACAGAGGCTATCAGAGAGCATAAACTCCTGTGGTTAAACCCCAACCCAATTTGTACATATATATTACCGAAGAGAATGTGTCAAAGAAGTCAAGTTCGTGCTCTCCAATGCTTGGCAGATAAGAATTGGTTCCTTATTGTTGCATTAAGAGAGCTATTCTCTTACAGCACAGAAAAAAGAAATTAGCTTCTAGACATTTTAGCAGGCCCTTCCGCCTCAGAATGATAGCATCAAATGAGAGCCAGGAGACATTTCCAAAGCTCCCTTTAATGCTACCTGCAAAGCATAGCCTATGCTATGCTTTATATACATTTCTTCTTAGATCACATGAAGACTGGATTTACGCAACCATGATTTTCCACATAACCATCACGATGATCATGTAGGAGTCTGAAGTTTCCATCATGTGTCAGCAATCAGGATTGGAGTACTTCACAATGGAAGAAATACTCTTCTATGAAGAGGGGAACTTATGTGCCATAAAATGATAATATGAAAATTACTACTTCATTATATGAACCCATCATGCGGTTTCAAATATGAGTTTCATATTATCATAGCATAATATGGTTTCATAGTATCACTCAATGCTATTCTATGCTATGAACATATCATGGGATGTTGCCAACCGTAGCTTTTAGTCTTCTGAGGGCACAGATTCCATAACCACCCTATTCCATTGCTATAGTGGCCTGATAGTGAAAGGTCCTTCTCTGCTCTCAAGGTTTGATGTGAACTCAACATCCCTGCAATTTAAGCGGCTTGTCCTATTCTCACCAGAGGCAAAGAACACCTTCTTACATGCTCCTTTTGCCTTAATTTCATGTGTTTTGAAGCTGTTCACAGGTTATAATGTTGGAAATAGGAAAGCTGTATACAGTGGTACCTCGGGTTACATACGCTTCAGGTTACATACGCTTCAGGTTACAGACTCCGCTAACCCAGAAATAGTGCTTCAGGTTAAGAACTTTGCTTCAGGATGAGAACAGAAATCGTGCGTCGGCGGCGCGGTGGCAGCGGGAGGCCCCATTAGCTAAAGTGGTGCTTCAGGTTAAGAACAGTTTCAGGTTAAGAACGGACCTCTGGAACGAATTAAGTACTTAACCTGAGGTACCACTGTATTGTTATATGGCAGGCTGATCGTAAAGAAAGGGCGTTACTCAACACATTATATGTAGGGCTGCCTCTGAAGATGGTTCAGAAGCTTCAGCTGGTGCAGAATTCGGCAACCAGGTTGTTCACTAGGGCAAGACAGTTTGAGTGTATTAAACTGATCCCTGCTCAATTGCAATGGCTGCCAATTAGCTTCCAGGCCCAATTCAAACTGCTCAGGACCACAATACCTCAAGGACCTCCTCTCTCCATATAAACCGACCCATACCCTTTAATCATTGTCTGAGGCCCTTCTCATGTGCCTCCTCCACTTGAGAGTGGCAACACGAGAACAGACTTTCTCTGTAGTGGCTCCCCATTTGTGTAATGCTTTCCCCAGGGAGGTTCGCCTGGCACCTTCATTATATATTTTTAGGCACCTGGCAAAAACTTTCCTCTTCAACCAGCTTTTTGGCTAATTAATAATCCTACAGCCTTATAATTGGGACCATTATTATTTTGTTGTTTTTGTTTTAATTATTTACTTGTGTTTTAACCTTGTATTTTATTCTGTGAACTGCCCTGAGATCTTGAGATAAAGGACAGTATATAAAATTAATAAAATCTAATAAAATAAACTTTCAGTGTTCTTCCTGTACAACTAAGACCTCTTTTTGCACTTGCATAACTCTCCCAAATTTGGTTACGGTTGTGACTTCAAGCTAAAGTTTAAATTCTGTTCCCTGGAATTTGAAAGAGTCTGTTAATGCAATGTAGTATGTTTGCCCAAAGGTACATTGAGGGCAAAACAACAAAACGTTGTGTCCAGTGCTGTCCATCAGCCGAGGAAGGCTCTTTGATCCAGTAGATGGACCCATCAGTAGAATAGGAAGGTAAGCTATTTCAGCTGATTTGCCTTTCCTCCTGCAGCTCCTTACAACTTCCTAAATGTTCTGAAGGGTACCCCAACCCTCTGGGGGTTGTTTTGGGGAATACTGGGGGATTCAGGGAAGGTTGAAGGTTGAATATGCAAAAATCTCATTCCTTCTGTGCTGTTCTGCACTAGGTCAAATAAACTTCTGTCATTGGGACACCACTGGAGATCAGCAAAACCTTATTCCCATGTCCTTCTATTTCCACAAAATATAATGAACTGAATTCTTTCTTTTGATAATGGAGTACTAGTTGGTGTAAAATATTTACAGTTTTAATTATTTTTTTCTAAAAGTCTATCACAAGAGTTAATTAATACTGTATATATACTTTCGAGCTGAAATACTGGTTAGGCGGAAAATGAATAGGTAACTAGGAATATGAATATATGTATCAATTTTCACCACAGAAAGTGGAAGGGCAGGTAACTATATATGGCAATAATCATATCCCATCCACAGATATATACTTTATTGAAGAATGCTTAACTTGACTCCTCGGATTTCCAGTTGCCTCAAAATACCACAGCATGAGCCATAACCTAAGGTAGCCATTTACAACTTCTCCAGAGTTATTAATACGTCATTCTGCAGTTTTTCTGTCCTCATTTAATGTGCATTACAGCTAGCTGGACATCTTTATCTATTATTCCAACAGGTAGAGTTATTATTTTAACCTGCAGTATAGTTGTTATCATTAACCCTGCCTATAGTTCTAAATGACATGAGAATTTGGAATGTGGTATAGTTTTCTAGATCCAATGTATGTTAAACTTGCCTGGAACCAAAATGATTTACTGAAGAAGGGTTAAACCGTTGACCTTTGGGAACTGTTTTTACTTGGGAACCCCCTCCCTCAACCTATCAAAAGGAATTTAACATCCTTTAAATGGGATGAATAATGTTTAATATAGTCAACACATGTTATATATCTCAGATTCAGACTGTAGCTTATATTTGAAAAGAAAAGTGTCAAAAAAGGCAAGAGAAAAAGGTTGACACGGCATTTCATACATAATCAAGGATCTTGAGAAATAAAAAATCTATATAACAGATGAAGATGTAGCTTGCTGACATGAGGAAGAAATAACAGCAGAGAATGCAGATGAGATTTTTGTCATAGCATAAGAAAAGAGCCAAGCAATTTCAACTCTGTATGGGGGAAATGCAGTATTTAGACCAATGAAATGCTTTAATTTTGCAGTAAAGCGCCAAACATAAAGGATTATTAGTTGGTGTCAATTATGTAGGCATTCAGAGAGTTTGTCGTACAGTTGATCACAAGAAGTGATTACAAATAATTTGTATGCTTTTAGTGGCGAAACATTTCTTATGTTAGCAAAAACTGGCTACAGGGTCAGAAAACCAAGAATAAGAATAAATTGGCCAATTTTCACCATGGCAAAAGGTTAACCGTGGAATAACTCTCAGGGTTTATTAATAGACCCTGGTGGGGGAGAGAGTGGGAGGGGGGGAGTTCTGCCCTCAAAGCACATTTCTTCTATTTCAGGTCCCACTGAAATAAATCGAGCTTTTGGTGCTGAAATACTTTGATGATCTGGGAAAAGCTGTTGTCAGATATGACACACAATTTGCTTCAAGTTAGCTAAATCAAGAAAGGATTATGCTCACAGAGACCTAACCGACTGAAGTGAGTGAGCAACAGTATGTGATATGAATATTGACGGATGTGTAGTAGGAAGATATATGGACTTGCATAGTGTAGGAGGAAGACATATGAACTCGTACTCAACAGGAGACTAAAATAACAATAGCATCTTGGGAGGGAGGTGATATGCAGCTGCAGGTTTTTTGGTTTTTTTTAATGTACTGGAAGACATGAAAAATTGTTGTAATGGAGGTATTTGTCATTCTGCCTAACATTTTGACCTTGTACAAGCCTCCTCCAAAGCATCAAGTCCTACTTACATATAGAAATAGAACAAAAACCCATAACTGTTTTGGTTAACTAGTAAGAGCCCCACTTTCCAGCCATCTCAACAGATGATCTCTTGCAAATGGCTATAAGAAGTATGAATGTTATCAAGCAACCAGTGGCTACTCTAGAAGAAAGGAGAACATCCTTGTCTGATGTTGGGGGTAGCGTTGCTTTCCTCAACTGGTTTCCTCTGTTGGACTACATCTCCCACCAGCTCCGTTTTCATTGAAGCTAATCAGCACTTTCTGAGCTCTACATTCCTCTCAATTAATGGAAATTGCTTAATCTTTGCTGTTCTTGAGAACAAGGCAATGCTATTGTAAATCTGTGTTGCTATCTATTTAATGAGGGTGAAAGAGGAGAGTGCAAAATATGGTCTGAAGCTCAACATCAAAAAAATGAAGATCATGGCCACTGGTCCCATCACCTCCTAGCAAATAGAAGGGGAAGAAATGGAGGCAGTGAGAGATTTTATTTTCTTGGGCTCCATGATCACTGCATGGTGAGAGCAGTCATGAAATTAAAATATGCCTGCTTCTTGGGAGAAAAGCAATGACAAACCTAGACAGCATCTTAAAAAGCAGAGACATCACCTTGCCGACAAAGGTCCATATAGTTAAAGCTATGGTTTTCCCAGTAGTGATGTATGGAAGTGAGAGCTGGACTATAAAGAAGGCAGATCGCCAAAGAATTGATGCTTTTGAATTACGGTGCTGGAGGAGACTCTTGAGAGTCCCATGGACTGCAAGAAGATCAAACCTACCCATTCTTAAGGAAATCAGCCCTGAGTGCTCACTGGAAGGACAGATCCTGAAGCTGCGACTCCAATACTTTGGCCACCTTATGAGAAGAGAAGACTCCCTGGGAAAGAACCTGATGTTGGTAAAGATGGAGGGCACAAGGAGAAGGGGACAACAGAGGACGAGATGGTTGGACAGTGTTCTCGAAGCTACCAGCATGAGTTTGACCAAACTGCGGGAGGCAGTGGAAGACAGGAGTGCCTGGCGTGCTCTAGTCCATGGGGTCATGAAGAGTCGGACATGACTAAACGACTAAACAACAAAGCTAGAAGTTGGTTTTCTTTTTTCTGAAGAGAAAAGAGATGGCTCTTGTAAGACTGCACCATGGAGCAACAACCATCGAGCATGTGCAGTGCTACAGTTGCTTCCATATAACCACCTGCAAGGGGAAATTCCTCAGTAAGGCCAGGCAACCAAATTAAAGGGTTCATGGAAGGAATTTTAAAACATACTAGAAAATTATTCTCTTTCTCCTTGCACAATGGGAAGGAAACAAAACAATTCAGTGCCTATGTATTAGTTTGGTTTAAGGATCATGGACAGAAAGACCATGCTGTGTCTTGCTGAGCAGAAAAGAGGTCCATGGAGGACAAAGGGATATAAAGCTTTCAAATAAATAGATAAAAAGTTATGTAAAGAGACTACTGAGTCTTATACTGATAAGGTAAATAACCTAATTTGGCAGCTCTTATAATTATGCAGTTGACCTTTTGCATAAAAGAATGTAAAAATTTGCAAGTCCCTCTATGATCAGATATACAAACTAGAGAGAAGACATTGGTGAACAGTGTCAAGGATGTCTAAGAAATATCATCATAAGATTAATTGAGAATATTTTAAGATTTGTATCCTAAGTAGGGAGAGTAATAGCAGGAATATAATTGTGTGTTAGAAAAAATATTATGCAAAGGCATAGTAGGAGTAGATTTCCCCCCTCGTTATGTCAGCTGCAGGGAAATGTTCAATGCATATTGAGAATTTTAATGTCTAAAGGCAATTATATTCTCACTTAGTGTGTAATTTGACTTTCAGAGGGATTGCTATTTATCCAGAGTTATAATTATTAATGTTAATGATGTATCCAGAACATTTAATAAACTTAATAGTGTAGCACATTCTACAGTCTCTCATTGCATGAAGTTATTCCTCAGGTGTCTTGGTAGTATATTACTCCATTTTTACTGGTATCTGCAAAGCTAGAGATAGAGAACAATTTAATATTCTCTGTAAAGGCCTAATTACATGTTACCTACAACTACATGTTCTTCCTAGGGAAAAACAGCTTTTGGGAATGCATGGAGGAACACATGAAGGAGAAATGTTGACCTTAACCTCACTAGCCCACTGCTCCTCCAATCCAGTTTTTATCCAAATACCTTTCTTTTCTCTAGAGTTTCAGGTGTGTTTTTATCTCAAAATATGTATATGGATTACTTAGGAAAAGTAGTGGGGGTGGGGAGGTTGAGGGAGCCACCCCACCTTCCATTGCTTCTACACTACACTACACCCAAACTGCTCTCATAATACTTAAGTGTTATGCTTTTGTTACACATGAAACAAAAAACACACCTATTCACTAAGGACTTTGACACTTGAGATATGTATAATTATAGAACCCACCCTATTCTGGTTGTCAATTCTATGCAATTGCCTTCTGATTGTAACATTGGTTTTAATATTGTATTGCAACCTGTAACTTCCACTTACAGTTTTGCTCTCTGGTTCTGTTGCCTTGTCTGAATCCCTGTTGAATGCGAAATCTGATGTCACATGAATTCTGTTTTGGATTCTGTTAATGTGTTAACTGGGGCGCGGGTGGCGCTGTGGGTAAAGCCTCAGCGCCTAGGACTTGCCGATCGCATGGTCAGCGGTTCGAATCCCCGCGGCGGGGTGCGCTCCCGTCGTTTGGTCCCAGCGCCTGCCAACCTAGCAGTTCAAAAGCACCTCCGGGTGCAAGTAGATAAATAGGGACCGCTTACCAGCGGGAAGGTAAACGGCATTCCGTATGCTGCACTGGCTCGCCAGATGCAGCTTGTCACGCTGGCCACGTGACCCGGAAGTGTCTGCGGACAGCGCTGGCTCCCGGCCTATAGAGTGAGATGAGCGCACAACCCTAGAGTCTGGCAAGACTAGCCTGAACAGGCAGGGGTACCTTTACCTTTACCTTAATCTGTTAACTGTTTTTTCTTTGCCTTTCCATTTTCCTGTTTTATCCTTTTGTGGTATACAACATATAAAATATTAAATACAAACAAAAAATATAACCATGAGAACCCCAACTTTCAGAGGTTAACAGAGGTAACTTTAAATATTGTTACTGCCACTCCCAGCACTACAGCTGCTACTGATTACTCCAGAACTTCCTGAACTTGTTGAGTTCTGTACAAAACTCATAATAGAGACTTCCATTGTACCTGAGCCATTCTAGTTCTTGTTGCTTTGATGAAATAGAAGAGGTCAATCCAACTTTTCCTTCTTGTTTGTAATAGGGATCACACGCTTCCTAGGGTCACTCATACTACGCTAAGCAATTCTTGTACAATTGCAGAGGATGTGGATTGAATTGCTGAGTTAACTTGACTTTCTGTAGATGGAGTGTTCTTGCCATTTCCCCCCAATATGCTCAGTATGACTAACTCACAGACTCAAAGTGAACTTTCAACACACAGAGAATGCTGTCCAGTCCCAAGATGGCTCACCAGGACTTCTACGCAAGACAGCAGGAAGCATGTTTCTAAACTAGAAAGGAGCAAGCATTATATCTCCAACTCTGTATTTAAAGAGAAAAGCCACAGCTGAAAAGACAAACCGCTATTCCTGACACAGCCTTGTTGCAATATTTTATATGCTGTAATATCCATGCTGCTGTATTTTAGGTCCTTCATACAGCCACAATGGGGTGATTATTCCTGAAAATACCACAGCAATGAAAAAAGAAAAGCTTGCAACAATTGTTATGTTAAGGCAATGGCTTTAAAAATCCCCCAACTTCAGGGAACTCTTTCCAAATTGATTCATCTGTCAAGGGACCTGTCTGTGATGCAGAGGATTCTCAAGAGCATTTTAGGAGATGCTTGCTAATTATTTTAGGCTTTGCCACTGCTCCCACATGAATTGAAATTAGATACACTCAAGGCTGTCCCAGGACTTTATGGTGGATAGTGGTCAGGTTGCTTTTTCAGGGAAACGTGTCAGTCCTTAGTGACTGTATCATCAAGGAATCCTTAATAAGGTTACAAATGCCAGATAGAGTTTCAAATGCTTAGGCATTTTCCAGATAATAGGCTTCAATCCTAAATTGGCCATCTCCATATAGAAGGCTCCTTGTAGGGGGGATTTAATCCAGTGGAAGCTCCCACAGTGGAAGGAGGTAGGTGGTTTTGGCAGACCCCAGACCCAACACCACCATTGTCTCAAAGGAATCTTCAACCCCTACAGTAGATTTTTTTTAAGGACTAGGGAAACATTGGTAATCAGCAAAAAAAAAAAAAAAAAAAATCGCCCTCTCTTCCACTGGGAGCAACTTAGGATCAAAGCCTTTATCCAGGGCCGTCTTGACCATAGGTGCCAGGCGCGTAGGGCACTGGGCTCTCAAGGGTACCAGGCCGAGAGTCCGGGGCCCGAGAGTTGAGTCTGGGGAAGAGCCCGCCCGTTGGTCGGAGTGCCGCAACGGGCTCTTCTGCTGCGGGTGGCTCTGTGCCACGAGTTCGGAGGCGACTGAGCCAGCAAGACGCTGAGGCGGCCAGCCAGCTCCGCCCTCCTGTGAATTTGGGACAGGGCAACCTGGGTGTGTGTGTGTCCCAAGCGGATCTTTGCACCCCGGCACCGCATATGCTTAAGACAGCCCTGCCTTTATCTGTAATGCTTAAAATGTAGAACAGTTGCTCACTTGTTACACGGGATTTGCTAAAGCAACTCTGTCTTGTGTTACTAGAAATGCAGATAAATGTGATACAGATAAATGTGACTTTTCTGATATTAAAAGGGCATAATATTGCCATTGGCAAAATCTGATATTCCGGCCTACTAGCACTTCCAATGCTCATGCATTCCTTTCCCTCCCTTTCCCAAGTGCTAACAGTTGTTATCTTGCACTTCCTTCAATAATATTTAATGTAGGTATATTCTGAGTGTTGCTGTGGCCAGCTGTGTCTGTGTCATGGATGACTTTTGATGACAAGAGTAGGGATGAGTGAGAACTATCCCCATTTAGAGCCTGGTAGGAGCTGTTGCACCTAACAGCTGGAATGTTAGTCCAGCCAGGCAACTATGTATAGACATCTGGCTGGCCACTGTGAGAACGGGGGGGGGGGGCACTGGCCCGATCTTATGTTCTTATGTCTTACACACAAGCAAACAGTAGGCTGAATCTCACATGCAATATTAATATTGACAAAGCAATAAAATCTTGCATTTCCAGTGGTTCAGCCCAAGGAAAGGGAAGGAAAAACGCCCAACTTAACTTTAACATCTTGCCCTTTTTTGTAGTGTTGCTGAGTTAATTTACAACCTCTGATTTCCATCTAGAACCTTTCCTGGAGATATCCGGCATGATAAAGAAAGAAAGCTGGAGAACTCTGCCTGTTTTACAATCTCAGTATTGAAAGAAAAGCTATCACATTAAAATTTTCCCACCTAAAACATGAAAAAACAACCTCATGGACAAAATGGTTTCTTTGTTGTCTGCAGCTAGAGTTTTATTTCCACTTGGAGATGGATGTTCTGTTTATCTGTTTGTTGTATTTTGTCAATGGTATTATTATTTCATATAGAATTATTTCAGCTGCCATTGTGCAAGAATCTTTTCTATTAAGCAGAGAAGGGATGCAGTCTAAATCACTCCTTAAATCATGAGCTGATGCCCAAGAAACTGAGGAATAGGTATAAGGAAGAAATTTAAGAACTGCAGAGCAGTCCATGGAGTGAAATGTTAAGGGTAGTTTTAAAGTGCCCAAGAATCTGAACTGTTTAACTGCAGTGCAGTCAAGTTATAGGTAGTCATTATCTCTTACTGCACTACCTTCAATTCCAGAAAAACCTGAGCTGCCTCTGGATAAGACGACTTACTATTATGGGAAGAAATTGATATTTTCATTCTTTGTTCATGGATGTAGACAGTGATAAATTAGTAAATGGAACAACATTGTATAAAGATACTTGTACTTTCATGGTCATAATTTAGAAAAGAATCATACAGATCACAACCATAGATTGTGCATTTTAAGAAGAATGGAACCCATATTTAGATGATCATATATTCTACTTGTCTGTGTACCTGCTTCACTGTGCAGATGTCTGTGGAGACTGCAATAGACTATGGGTTCTCAGTGTGTGTACATCTCATATACACAAAATGAAATAATCTATGTGTATAAATGTGAGACACATAAAGGTTGCTAGTTTCCATCTACTTGGGAAATGTTTTCTAAGGAAAAAAATCAGAAAGTGTGAGGAGACCCATGAGGTGGATTCATGGATCTATATGACTGTTCCTTGCTAACTTCCAGTTTTGAAAACTTACAAGTAAACAAATTCTTTCCAAATTTCCAGATCTATAAACCCTCTCTAGCTTCTGTTACACCTCTGGTTATTATCACTTGTTAAAAACAAACACTTTTTTACCATACAAAATATAAATCCCTACAAATACATATAGTAGAACACCAAATAATTACATTTCAAAGTAGGACAACTCTCTAAAGAGATTCAAGAAACTTAAAAGTGAGACATTTAGGTGAACACAGCAACTGAACAAATCATAATGTTGTCCTAATTCTTACTTATATTCTTATTTATATAAAATACTTTTTATATAAAAAAGTAGAATCAAAAGGAGGAAATCTTACAACAACACTAATACAACACACATTCATAAGTGCTATAAATACAGCTGTCCTTTTTACAAACTGATCAAACCCTTTCTATCAATATGCACCCTCGAGTAAGCTGCATCTTTTATAGCCTCTTGTGATAAAAATAAAACACTAAGTACATTTCTTTTCCTAACCATTTCCTCCCCCCCCATGATGGCAATGAATTTTTGACCATCTGTGTTTATAAAATATTAATAAAATATTCTCATGCAAGATTCAATCAGATACTAATATTGTGGGTGTTAAATACTGTGCTGAGTTAGTGGAGCAAAAAGGACAAGCCCTGTCAAAACATAACTGAGGTAGTTAGCTTGCATAAATCATCCTGTGTTGACAGAAGTGCCCTTCACACATTAACAGAGCCCCATGAGAACCACTTCACTGTGAATTTATCCCATGGCTCTGCTGTAACATTTAAAAGCCCACAACTAGATGGGCGAGCCTGATCATGTGGATCTTTCCTATGTTATTGGCACCCAAGGTGCTACTGCAGTAACATCTAAAAAGGCATCAGAGATAAACTGGAAAGTGTTTAAACTAAAATGGATTGGATATTTGAATAACTTGCATAAAAGCTCCTTCTTCAAGAGGGGAAAGCCCTCAACCTAGGGTGCTGTTATAGTTTACAGAACAAAGCTGAAAATAAATGTGCTATTTTTCACCAAAATATTGTTTCCCATTACTGAAGAGAAGTGATGGGCCTGAGGGTCTCATGCATTACAAATCTCATGTGCTTTAAATTGCTAGTAAATCACTTGCGTTTTGCCTTTAGTCGTTTTTGCCGAGCTCAGCATTTATTGCTTACAGCTGAATACAGCCACCTAAATCATCCATCACATTTTTATAACCTACTGTAGCTTTCCATTTCATACACCAAGGAACTGGCACATTTTCAGATAGTGCAGGACTGAACACTTTATTCATTCACTGAATAACACAACACCTTCTCTCCCTCCCATATGCACAATACGTTTCACGATTTTCTTTTACAGTAAACTGGGGGAAAGGATACATCCTTAATGATCAAGCTGCAGGAAGTTTGATAATACAAATTCTGGATTATTATTATTATTATTATTATTATTATTATTATTATTTACAATCCATTGCTCTATCTGCTTTTAAACTCTTAGGTTAGTAAATACATGCCTCTTTATATATGCAAGCATATTTGAGAAGAATTCTACATTTACTAAAGGTTTCCACTCCCTTTTGTATGCTTACATGACCAGGACAGTTTAAGAAGCTGCTACCATCTCTGCTGCTTCCTAGCATTTCATTACTACTTAGTAATTGATATACAGAAAGTGCTTGAGATCCCTTCCAGGTTGAACTATATCTAGTCATCAGTATATTTTCACAGGGTGTATTCATTCTGCCACTGTATTCATCTTGCTCATTCTTGAGCTTTCGATCAGTGTTTATTTTCTCTTGTGTTTCAAATATTCTTTAAAAACACAAAATGGGATTTCCTTTATGTACAGATTTTTCTGTGACAGAATGGCAATGCAGATATCAACAGCTACGGTGTGTACACAAACCCATTTATTCAACGATGATTTTGCCTTAATTAATGAGACAAAAAAAGCTGTGAATCAATTGGTTTATTTGTTTCCAAAACTTTCTGCCGCTCAGGATTTCAGAATGTGAATAAATCTTTACAAACATGCCTGGGTGCTAATATCCTTAGTTGAACACCTTCTCTCAGTCCCATTAACATGAGAGGCACAGCCAGTGTTCGAAACTCCTGTTGTTCCAGGTGCATTTTGCAACAGGGAATTTCATTAGTGCGAGCAGTTTCTGAGCTCTGGGCACAGTACTGCACCGAAGATTTCAGATTAAAACTGCAGAGTGGAAGGAAAGGAGGACCTTTTTTGCCTCCCCACTTCCAGCTACTCTCTGAAGACTGGAGAAGAGACCCTCTTAAGAATATTAGGGGGTAAGCAGGGGAAGGAATAGACCATGTGAAAAATGAACATAAGATTTAAGCTGCAGTTCATTCATTTTCAGCTTTGAATTCTTGTTATTAAAAAGTGCCTAGACATTCCATGGTTGCGCCCATAATCTAGGTTTAAGATGCCATTTAGCTCCTAGCTTTCATATCTGTTTCTAACACTGGGCACAGCTGGTCGTAACAAGAGAGCCCTTTTGGGACTACTGCCATATTGTGGAATTTCTACCCTAAAGAGATTAGGTTTTAGGGTTAGGCCAGCAGGCTAAGACGTTCCTATTTAGACCAGCCTACAGATTAAGACTCCTTACCCACATGCCTTTGGCATTCCACACAATTGGTCCGACTTGGTACAGAACGGCTTCCTATTTTCCCACATAAAATGCATAAAGACCAAAAAGAACAGAACTGTCTGCCTTGAATTCTATTTGGGGAAAGAATAACTATAATTAAAATAATTAGCTTTAATTTATTTGCAGCTTACATATACCACAACTCTATATGGTTTCTTAGCATTACAGTGGTACCTCTGGTTATGAACTGAATCCATTCTGGAGGTCCGTTTGTAACCGGAAACTGTTCTTATCCTGAGGCACGCTTTCGCTAATGGCGGAGGCGCACGATTTCCGCTTGCATCCTGGTTGCATCACAACCAGGAGCAGCTACTTTCGGGTTAGTGGAGCGTGTAACCCGGAGCTTGCACAACAAGAAGCGTTCGCAACTAGAGGTACCACTGTACTATATAGGGTTCTGTATAATTTTGTTTCACAGGCAAGACTGAATGATTAGGTGAGACTTCTGTTGCATTCATGTAAACAATACATCTTAAGGGAGGAACATCCAAATTTCTTGTATATTTATTTATTTACTCACTAGCTAGATCCTCTGAACAGGTTATGTAAGGAGCCATGCAGATGAATGCCCTATCAGTTGTCTCATGGGTTTCCAGATAACAGATCCATTCTACATCACACTTTCACTCTTGTAGTGGTAACTTACATTGAAGTCTGACTGTTGGTAGGGGTGGAGGGAGGGAGGATGCAGGTCAGAGCAGAAGATTCCCAACACAAATAGGATGTCTGCTGAGGGTATGGAAACAAAAGGCTATGGTGCTGTGGTGGCAGTGGTCTTTACACTGAGTAAACAGCAGGAAAAAAAGCTCAGAATAGTTTAATATGTAGCTATATTTGTCCCCTGTTCTCATGCCCTTATTTCATGCAACCATAGCAGTTCTTCCTGTTCCGTCTATGACATTATGCTATATACAACAGCCAAGAGGATCCCGTGCTAAGCTGCCTGTACTTGTGAAAGGGCACAACCTGGTTATGTTGTGTTCTTAGCCCAGCTACAGTCTGTTATGCATCATACCAAAATAGACATAAATGTTCCCAAGCTAGAGTGGCCAGATTTGCATTTGGTAACTTACATGTATGGATACAAGTTTAGATACTATATTTTAATTCTGTTTAAATATAAATACATCTCACCATATTGGGGAAGACACAGGATGGCTTGTGTGCCTTCTGAGTCTGCTCATCAAGACTCCTACCCTTTCTTATTATGGTTCCTTACGTTTCAATCAGATGTAGACTGGGCATCCCTCAAACAGAAGACACCTAGAAGAGGGCTGTCCTCTGTCAGCCCTTCAGAAGAGAGGGCTGAGCCCATGGGTGCCATAATGATTACTCCAATCTTTGAAAGCAGAACAGCTGAACTCTTACCTCTCTCGCCCTGACCTAGCCACTGTGATCCACATGATGGTCACCTCCAGACTGGATTATTGTAGCTCACTCTACGTGGGCCTGCCCTTGAGACTGACCCAAAAACTCCAGCGGGTGCAGAATGCCGCAGCGAGACTCCTTACAGGGTCCTCGCTGCGGGATCACATTCACCCAGTGCTATACCAGCTACACTGGCTCCCGATGGAGTACAGGATCAGGTTTAAGGTGCTGGTTTTAACCTTTAAAGCCCTATTCAGCCTAGGACCCTCGTACCTACGGGACCGCCTCTCCTGGTATGTCCCATTGAGGACCGTATGGTCTTCAAACAAAAACATCTTGGAGGTCCCGGGCCACAGGGAGGTTAGGTTGGCCTCAACAAGAGCCAGGGCTTTTTCGGCTGTGGTTCCAATCTGGTGGAACACTCTGTCACAAGAGACTAGGGCCCTGCGGGACTTGACATCTTTCCGCAGGGCCTGCAAGGCAGAGCTGTTTCACCAGGCCTTTGGCCAGGGCACAGCCTGACCCCCGCCTTTGGCAATCCTCACAGAACTCTAGCCCAATGGTTGCCATTAATTTGATTTGGACTGATTTTATAATGAAATGATTTTAGAATGTTGTATTATTTTACTGTTGTTAGGCGCTCTGAGCCCGGCTTCGGCTGGGGAGGGCAGGATATTATTATTATTATTATTATTATTATTATTATTATTATTATTATTTGGTGGAGCAATCAGGCTCCTAACATGTCCATATGAATGACCTACTAGAGCAGGCATCCCCAAACCTGGCCCTCTAGCTGTTTTTGGATGACAACTCCCATCTTCCCCAGCTAACAGGACCAGTGGTCAGGGATGATGGGAGTTGTAGTCCCGAAACATCTGGAGGGTCAAGTTTCGGCATGCCAATACACCTGGAGGGCCGAGTTTGGGGATGCCTGTGCTAGAGCTATGAAATTGGGCACAAATGTGTGCTAGTCAGATTTAAGTAGTAAAGACAAATCGGAAAGGGGACATTAACAAAAAATTCACAGATACAAGATATGCCTTTACCACTGCAGATGAAGCCAGTGTGTATTATCAGGCTGAAACATTGCTTTATGTATTGGTTCTTGCATGCTTAGATCTTTAGTCACTATCTATTTTAATAACCAAGTATTGTACAAATTTGCTATTTCCCATGTTAGGAGTGCACCAATTTATTTTTGTTCAAGTAATATTGAGACCATTTCCCTTGGTCCGAATGAATCTGGTGGTGAGACAACTCCAAAGTAGCTTTGATTGTCAGCCTCATGTTCTGATAAAAAACTTGTTTTAGAAACCTATGATGCATGAATAGGTTTCAAGGTGAGCAACTACAAAAGAGGCATTATAGCCTACAAAACAGGATAAATGAAGGTTGTGAGTAGTACGGGGGGAAACCCCCTAGTTTAAAAATCATGCCACAGCATGAAACAAAATAGAAACCTCTCTCACACATGGCTGCAAGAATAATTACGGTTTCAAACTAAAAAGCACGAAGATTTGTTGATTTAAAAAACCCACCCCGTAGTATGTGACAAATTAAGTGATGTTACTTTGGCAGGAAATATATTGTTAGATCTGAAATGACAGAATTTTGCATTAAGCAAATGTTTCAGGAAAAGCTTCCTGCCAAATATTTCCTTCTTCTTTTATTTTTGCTCTGAAGGCTGCTTAGTAACATTTTAGCCATTGGTTATAAAACAGAAGTAAATTCCAAAGTCTGGGACTAGTAACTAAGAAGGCCATTTCCTGCATCCCTCCAAAAGACAAACCTCTGGCAGATCTGTACAGTGCACAGCATTTTGGATCTTGTTCTTACAGTAGCACAGAATGTGCTAGGATACAGAAAATGAATTATTTTAGGATCAGAAGGCCCACAAAGTCTCTGAATATTTTTTCAGGATCCATTTGCCTAATCTCTAGAGCTACACAAGGTCCTGAGCAAAGTTCTACAACCATCTCAAAATATTCAGTGATGACACCCTTGTAAATTGAGTAGAATTTATCTGCATTTGCACATCCATATAGAACATCTGCAAGGCTAAGATTTCAAATCCTTCCATCACGTATTGCTCTTATCTTCCCAGTCAGACCTTATTTAATTGAGTGAGACTTTTTAACACAACAGATACAGTGTATATATTCTGCCATGTTTGCAGGCCAGCAGCCTCCACTGAAGGGAAAGAACAACTCCAGCTCTCTAGCAGCAGAAGCAAAAGAGTGTGGACCCCAAGCCACATTTCTTATGCCATCGGTTCCAGAATATGTTCTAACACTATTTGGAGCATCAGTATGGGCTTCAGCAAAATTTGCGGGTCCTACTAAATTTTTCCTTGGGCATATAGCATCATGTCCCAACAACTTGTTCAGCCCCAGATATAGGCTTTCCCATTTTTCCAGAGTTTTTACTTGTGGTAAAACACTATTTAATTGCTGAAGTTTCATCTTGTTGCTGTATTATTTCTGTTTTGTTAAGATTAATTCTATAAGCTGTCCTTGGAATATTTTTACATTGAAGGCTGGGATATGAATTGATGAAACAAACAAACAAATATGCTTGGCCAGTGTGCTGGAAATTCTTTTGTTACAAATATTCACAAAGCTGCACACTGCAATCCATTCTTTGTTTTCAATCTGAATCAAACCTCTATGTAGGTCAGAGTGTTTGCCTGCTTATACAGTAGAAAGAGAGACTATAATACAAGAACTTCATGGGAGTGGAACACTGCACAGGATGCCAGGCAATGGGAACAGGAACATGGGAGCTGCCTTAAACTGAACCAGACCATTGGTTCATCTCGCTTAGAATTGTCTATACTAACTGGCAGTGATTCTCTCCCAGGCAAGTTTCAGGCAGGCGTATCTCCCAGTCCTGTAACGAGATGCTGGGGATTGAACTTGGAACCTTCTGTATGCAAGACCCTTCCTTGGTGGCAATGAGATACTTTTTCTATCTTCAGTATATCTAAATACAGTAGAAGGCTTTTTATAGGGGGACGGGGACAAGCTAAAGCTGAACATCTCAGCAACCAAGATCAGCAAGCATTAGAAATGTCAAGCTATTTGAGACAGCAAGACTCTGCATGTATAGTGAATTACCCAAGAGGAATTAGTTCAAGTTTAAGTTGAAAATGAATACCATGGAAACTATGACCATTTACAAGGGATTGGAGTTGAGAGATGAAATTTTATCTCCACATGTTTTGTTGTACTGCATACTTCCTGCATGCAGTCACAGAAGCATGAAACCCATTAGTGAAATGAGCCTATTCAGTCCAGGATCTTCTATGCTGAGAATGTTTTCAGTAGGCATCACTGCAAGGCTTATTCTGCCTAAAAAATAAACCCTGGGTTGAATGGTTAGTTGTGGCACTGCAACATAGGCAGTGTCCTGCTGTTGCATCATTTCCCTTCAAAGGAAGATGGGAAAGGACCAACGCAACTTTGCTTTGCTGATGCTAGTCAAGGCACAAGAACTATCAATTTAACTTTCCCCCAACTGGTGGCACTAAGTTCCCATCACACCAGCCGTAAGAGTTATTGTTCAGGGACAATGGAAGTTATAGTTCAGCAACATCTAAAGGGCACCAGGTTTTCTGCAATTTATCCAGTGTGTCAGTGGAAAACTTCAGGGTGGAAAGAACTATAAAGGCAAAACATAAATTAAGTGCATTAGGTAGGCTGAGCATCTTCTTAAAAATTATTATGCAGAATACATTTTTTGTCTCTTTTGTTACAAACCTCCACAGAAATTATTAGCAACATTTCGCTTGCCCAGTATTTGATATTTGAATCTTATGAGTCCAATTACAAGTTAGTATAAGTGAATAGCTGAAATTCATTCTTCAGGAGAAAGATAAAGCATTGTGTGATACTGGGTGCAAAACCTGTTCACAAGACCCTGATTAAGACCCCATGTGGTTCATTGTACTATCCAAGTTATCCCACACACACAGAGAAAGAAGGATTTGCATCATAATCCACTTCTTGCTTAAAACAATAAAAAGTGAAGCTTTCAAATGTATTAAATGATACTTTTGTCATTGAAAATTTTACAGACCTAGCTTCCTTTGATAAATAAGATAATTTGAAAACCGTCAGTTCCATGAAAAATAACAAAAGCTTCTAAAAAGTCACAGTTCATCATTGTTACTTAAAACGTGTATTATACCTTTTGTGACATCAGAACAAAGGGTAGGAAGACTTAAAATAGTCTGATTGCTATGCAATTATTACCTTCTTACATATGAATGACAATCAAAACTTAAAAATCTGAGATAGTTGCCTGTCATGTTACTTTTTATCTTTCATTTTCTTCTGTGTTGGGAAAAAAACACCCCAGAACTCTTTGCCTGCTGCTACAAATGAATCTGTGATGGAAGATGAGAAGCAAAGCAATTCTCTGGCAGTCTGATTTCACAAAGTTTTAACTGTACATGATGGAAAATGTCACGAGCTGCTTGTTGAGAAAAACCAAGAGTTCTCTGTGGATAACACTTAGTAACTTCAAGATTCAAGGAACTTCAAGGAACTTCAGTATACCTGAAGGAGCGTCTCCACTCCCATTGTTCTGCCCGGATACTGAGGTCCAGTGTCGAGGGCCTTCTGGCGGTTCCCTCACTGCAAGAAGTGAAGCTACAGGGAACCAGGCAGAGGGCCTTCTTGGTAGTGGCGCCCGCCCTGTGGAATGTCCTCCCATCAGATGTCAAAGAGATAAACAACTACCTGACATTCAGAAGACATCTGAAGGCAGCCCTGTTCAGGGAAGTTTTTAATGTGTGACATCTTAGTGTATTTCTGATCTTTGTGGAAGCCGCCCAGAGTGGCTGGGGAAACCCAGCCAGATGGTCGGGGTACAAATAATAAATTATTGTTGTTGTTATTATTATTATTATTATTATTATTATTATTATTATTATTATTCTGCATTTGACCAGCAGGTGACCACTGTAGCACTGCTGCTGCATTTGTACATCCCCAAAACAAATACCAGGTATGTGAAATATAGCATAGACCCAGCTACCTTACTTCAACTGTCCCAGTTAACTAGAGTATGTCCCTGGTTGTCCCTTTTTTTGCCTTGGGGTGAAATTTATTAGTGTCAGTTTCTAGAATTGCCTTTAGGGCTCAACTCTCTTCCCAAGCTCTCTTAATGTTAAATGCTTCAGAAGAGTGAAGAGGTGGGTGCATTTTCTCTAAGGTGCACATCATTAATAAATGTCTGTGCATGAACACTAGGGCACAACACAGAGGACATTTCAGATGCCAGTGAGGCCCCATCTTGAACGGTTGGTAACAGATTGTAGGACATGGGTGTTTTTCCAATGCATCATAAACTGAAATAACATCTTTTTAGTTGTGTTTTTTTTTAAAAAAAGAGGGAGCAGACTAGTTATAGATTAAATGAAGACAGTAGACAACAGACCAGTCTTCAGCAATGTCCAATGAGAGGCAGCACTTGGCCAGATAACCTTGGTATGAGAATCAAGGTGTGTAGGCCATATGATAAAAGACTTGTATTAGCAAACACCAATCTTTCAGTGCTCTGAAACACCAATCTGCCAGAGCCTTGCCTCCTTCTCAAAGCCCAGCTTAAGCTTGAGCCATGAGGGCTGGGGGGAAGGCATCAAATGGCCTCACACAGGGCAGCATATTACCAAGCATATTGCCCTGATCACAGCAATATTCACAACGCTTCTCACAGCATATTGTAAGCAGGACTGTGATTGACCAATGTCCCCCTTATACCCCTGCAGAGTGTCTCCCATCTGGGGTTTTCTTTAGTACGGGCTGCAAGTACACACAGAGCCCACAGGGAATCTATTCACATATAGCTCACTTCATATCATATGGTTTTTACCATTCCACCACAAACCACAGTGGCATAAAGAGATCCACATTAAGAGTGGCTATATGTGACGAACGTCTTGCCACATGGACCAGTTTCCATTTCTCATGGCTTCAAAAGTAGTACCTTTGTACATCTAACCTGTGTCTTAAGCCATTATTGACCAATACTGATGCCAAGAGTGAAATGTACCATAACAGCAACTTACTAAGCAGGTAACTGACTTAGAAATGAATTTTGCTATGTAGCACCAATGTAGAGGTTGACTTTGCATGGTGACAGAAATGGTGACACAAGAAGCCTGGGCCATCCACTCTTACTCCATCGCCTTCGGTTTGGGCAAACATAATCTTTCACACTCATTCCATCACCACCATTATTATATTTTCTTTCATTTATTCATTCTCATAGACTACAAAATCAGCCTAAAAGCACCAGTTCTAAGCCAGTTTTTTTTAATTAAGAAAATTGCAACAGAACTAATTGGATGATGTAACAAAAAAGAAAATTGATATGGAGCCTATAGAAAAAATAAAATAAAATTGTGATCTATTCATTGTAATAAAACACTAGAGGAAATCCTATCACTAAGCTAATTTAAAACTATTCTGGGAAAAGAATAATTGAATGTTCTCTGGGGACAAATCATGCATTGTAGTGGTGCCCCATTATTTCTTCAGGCCTTTTCTCATTTATTAACCTCTAAATTAACCTCAACATGAGTATTAAGAAAACACTACCACAAATCTCAATGGACCCTGATCTCCCTGTCTTTATGAGAGCCGCCAGTCATGTTAAATTATTTTTGGAGGTATTTTGTATCAAGTAATCTATATATTGAATTTGCAGCTTGTTACAAAACAAGAAACTGTGGCAGATTTAAAGCCTAAACTATGCTGAAGGATTCATGAATATGCGGATTAAATTATCTTTTCCCCCACAGCTTTTCTCTCTACTTCCGTCCACCCACATCTGTACACTACAATGTTTGTTGCTCAAGAGGTTGCCCAGAAACAAGATTTAGGAGCACTTTCTCCCTTGAGAAATGTAATTAATTACTATTGTTTTCCCTCAAGGATTTCACTTTCAGATCATTTATTTTCTAGTGTCACTGATGAGCTGACTGGGAAAATGAAACACTTGAGTTTAATTACCAGTTAAAATTGCAGCTTTGTGAGCAGGTACTTCATCTTCTACTCTTTCTATAATTGTCTCTTCTTATGATATAATATGCAGTTGTATCTACTACATTTCACAATGTTAACAATGGCTTACTATCACTTTCCCGATTAAATGAATATATAATGATTATGGAATGAATTAAGAGTAGCCACAAGCCTTTGGTGAGCAGCAGGTTTGATTCTTTCACGTATGTTTTCCACAGTCCCAGGACTGGAGAACCATAAAGATTTTGGAGTAGTGTTACAGCTTTTATGGGCATTTCTAAGACTGGATAGTCAATTTCAGATTGTCAAACAAATGAAATATGTCAGTGTTGTGTTATGTGGCACAGTTACGTGGTTTCTTTTAATGACCACGGATTATAGCAATTTAGTGTTAGGTCTCTAGTTGAAGACCTGACCCTTAGAAGTCTGGCTCTTTCTCTGTACCATAAAACCTATTTTAAAGTTTGTGTTAGTAGTTATAAAAGAACAGGAAGTCATTATTAGATTCAAATATGAAAAGAGAAATGGATGTTCCCCGAGTTGGTGAGGATCATTTGACGACAAAAAAAAAACTGAGCCTTTCACATCTTTGGCCCAGTTTCATTGAACACTCTGCCAATAAGATATAGGGGGCACCTTCTGTGCCAACTTTTAAATGCTGAAAACTTCCTTATTCCTCTAAGCCTGTGCAAGAACTTAAGAGTTTATCCTTCCACAATGTTTTTTTAAAAAAATTGTTTTAAACTTTTTTACACTTTTATTGTATGGTTTTTATCTTTTTTATGTTATAAATCACTGTAATATATTTTTTTATGATTTAGTGGTATATAAATATTTTAAGATTGATAGAAAGAAATATTTTACTTGGAAGAAGTGTTGCGTATTTCTTTTCTTTTAAAAATATGCCTGTCCAATCTCCATCTGTGGTGATGTTAGACAGTGTTTTGCAGTACTTGAGCAAGCATGAGGAAATAACTGTTTAATGCAAATAACAGGTGATTGCTTAGCATAAGCCAGTTCACCTGAACATGAACTGAAATGCAGACAACCTATCTTGAGCTATTACCATCAACGTTGTTTGCTGCTTATTCCTTCCCTAACAAGGGTTCCGTAGCATACTGACAGACAAGAAAAAGGCAAAGTACTTTTTAATTATATGATGAAAGTGGTAATATTTTTTATCTGTGTTCAGATAGGTAGAGTGGTTGCTTGAGGCCTAAATCTGATGATCAACACAAAGTAGGAGAACAGGGCCCAAGTTTCTACCTACCAGCCAACATGGTCAACACTAGCAGATAGCAATTTCAGGTACTTGCAAAGGTCCAGAGGCGCATGAGAAGGTCAATTAGCACAGAGGTCTCAACCAAGTGGCAAAATTGCCTGTCCAAAAAATGCCTAGGTAGGCTTGCATAAACATTTAAAAAAGCTGGTGCAAAAAAGCAATACAGCCAATGTGTTTTGGCACTTGAGGTGAAACACCCGCTACTTTCATGATCTTTTCTGGATCTTCTCACTCCCACACAGCAACAAAGCTGGGTGGCAGAATCTCTCCCCTTTCGCTATCTCGGCAGGAGGGGAGGTGTTCTACAGAACTTTGCCACCTGTCCCTCTCTGCCCCTAGAGGCTGGGGAGAGCAGTGGGCTAACTGGGCAGTGGAATGGGGGTGCCATTGCCTGTGGGTTGCAGCAGCCTCATCCTGCCTCAGGGCCAGGCCGGCTCTGAATACTCTCGAGACAGACAGACGGCTCTGTTGTCTCTTGAGACAGACGGATGCCAACAGCAACAAATGTATCATGAGTTCAGTAAGGCTTTTGACAAAGTCCCCCATGATATTCTTGTGAAGAAGTTGTTGAAATGTGGGCTAGGTGAGGTAACTATTAGGTGGATTTGTAGCTGGTTGACTGACTGAACCTAAAGAGTGCTCGCTAATGGTCCCTCGTCATCCTGGGGAAAAGTGACAAGTGGCGTATCACAGGATTCTTTCCTGGGCTTTGGTCATGTAATTTATACATCTGCACTAACTGTCATGCAATTCATACATTTGCACTTATATAATAGAACTATATTAATTAACTCTCTGTGGAATTTCAGTGACTTAAGGATCTGAAGCTTCTTGTGGCGATCAGGTCCTTCTAATGAGATCTCTCAATATTTTTGTCCGTTCTGCAGACTTAGATGTCACTTCATTCCCTTCCTTTAAGCATTTAAGGAAAAGGTGGACCACCCTTATGAGATTTCTAAAAGATAAAACAGGATGAACTTGGGAAATGCATGGATGAAGTAGACAAATGAAAAACTATTAAGGCAACGATAAACGTGTGCAAAATCAAAGAGTGGAAGTGAAAGCAAAGAGAAATGAGGATAGGATGAACTAAAGAAAACACAGAAAGAAAGGAGAAGAGCTATATATGGTGCAATATTATTTATCTCTGTGGTCTGAAGTAAACAGCTTTAAAATGATATGAATAAGACAGGTTGTCAATAAAGGGATTCCAAAGGATAGTGACATGATGGTAGCAGAGAGAAAGGAGCAGAACTCTAGCAGTGACATTTTAGACAGATTAGAGGAGAGAAAAGAAAAGTGACAGGCGGTGAGGCCAAATGAATTATAGCAACAAAAGCCCAGAGAAGCATTACAAAGAAAAACAAGCATCTCAAGCACACCTTCTGGAGAACAGTAGCAAAACTACTGGATCATGAGAGTTAATCTGTGGAGGTCTTATGTGATGAGTCTCCTATCCTGTCCTTGGGACAAAAAATGGAACTTGGTCACCTTATGGTGATCTATGGTTCTTATGTGCAGTCTATTACATATGGCCTAAGAATGGTATGCATAAACCCTATGCTCTTTACTTGAAATACTAGCCCTATCATCTACAGACCTGGACTATTTGTGGGTAAATGGTTTTATGATAAAATCTAGAGCTGGGAGAAATTGATAAATATATTTAATGATGTATTTAAAAAGCTGCATTTTCTGACATCAAATCAACTCCTCTTGGTGCATGTATGAGGTGGTGATTTTCTTTCCTTTCCTTTCCCCCCTTTCTTTGCTTCCTTCCTATCACATGTTTCACACCTTTCCAACCCCAGCTGTTTAGCAAAAGCAACAGAGAAGTCACAACTCCTTTTATAGACTGATATGTCATTATTCAACTTAATAACCACAGTAATGAGTGGCATGGTAGTGCAGTGATGCTCACCAAAGCTCCCAACAGCTGAATTGCTGCTGCTTACTCAGAAGGAAGGGGCGGGGCATTGGAAAGGTTGCTACAGTGTTCCTGCAGTGCTTTCATACCACACTGACCTCCCAACAATGCCACCTTTCTCTCTTTCCTTCCCAGTAAGCTACAGTGTCAGGATGTGAGGTGAGCACTGCTGCGCCACCACGCTGCCCACTACGGAGTGATTAATAAAGGTCGAATAAGGAAGCCAGGATGAGAGTTGCGGCTTATCTGAGGAAATTACTAGCACTTCAAAAAGCCGTTATTTACTGACCAAGAGAGTGGAACTGATTGTTGAACTGACCTGGTTCAACATGGCAGTTTAAATGCTATTGTTATTACTGTGAGCCGCTTTGAGCTCAACGTTATTGTTGGAAAAGTGGAGTGCGCATATTAAAGTAAGTAAACCCATGCCTTTGCAAGACTGCGCAAATGTGTGAGCTCCCAGAGAGGAGCTCACAACCACTTTGCTCCTTCCGGGACCTTTTTACTGCTGTGCCACACAGAGTTAAGCCAAGGTTTGACTTAGTGTGTCATCTGAAACAGGATATGTGCTTATGCTTTCTCTATATTAACCATGAAGTGTAGCCAAGGTTTGTTCTTGCAAGTTCCCTTTGCCCTACCTGTGACCTTCTCTCATCCACCCTTTCCACGTTCTACCATGGACTCAGGTACATTCGTAAAGATAAAGCACTTTATGTGCGTTATAACACTGTGGCACCAGATAATGCTATGGAGCCCTGTCTTTTGCTACTGGGATTTCTCTGTATGTTTACAATGCATTTAACTGAATCACTTTTTTTGATGTGTCTAGATCCAGCCCATGTTTGGGTCTTTTGATCTTTCAAAAGGAGCTACCCTTCCTCCCTTGCTGATACCCTATGCCTAGAAATGATACTCAGAATGCTTCCACATGACTACCAACATGCCTTGAAATCCCTCCTCTAAAACCCATCTTTTCAATAAAGCCATTGGAATAACTCGCTAATTCCAGTGCCTTACTCTCAATAAGCCTTAGTACAACATATAGCAAACCTACTTACATATTTGTTTCCTGGTTACTCCATTCCCCTACCCATTCCCTTATTCTTTCCTGTGTCTATTTTTGCAGTCTAAGTCCCTTGGGTGGGGGACCTGTTCTCTATTTCTTTGTAATGTGACTTGTACATGGGTGGCACTTAGTAAACTGCTAGGTACATAGCTAGCGGGCTAGCTAAATAAATGAAAATGTTGACTGTTGAATCTTGAACAAAGAGAAGATAACAGATTACAGGGTCTGCCAGGCCAGCAGCATATCTTTAGGTTGAGAACAGTCAAATAAGACAAAGGAATGGCTGTGGGGTAGAGTCAGAATGACTCCACTAGAGCTAAGCAGAGCTACAAATATTAATAAATAGCCTATTTTCTCTACAGATCTTTTGTGTCTGGCTATCACTGTCACATATTATTGACTGGTATGTTAAATCATTCTGCTAGGAAATGCTGCTGTATGTTTATCCTCCGATATAGTCTCTGAGGTGACAACACTTGAAACAGAGACAATTGGTTTTGGTGACTTTTGTTGGTCAAAAGTGCAATTATAGTGAAATCTGCTGAATGATGTCACTCTGCCGAGCTCGTATAATTTTCTCTAACACATTCCCTCACTTTCCAAATGCTAAACTACCGAGACACAGCAAACCTGCAATCACTAAGTCTGAATCACAAACATGACTGAGAAAGAACTGAATATACTGGAAAATAAAACCTTTGTATCTGGCTGTGTAACATTTTAACAGAAGTGCAGAGCTAGTGTAATGCATAGGTTGGTGATATGTGGTTTGTGGGATCTAGCCAGACTATGGACTGTGTCAGCTTTCTAGTCCTCATGCTTAAAAGCATCATTTTTATAATGACAGGTTTGTTATTTGATGTATTTTTGGAGACACCATGTCTGCTACCCCTTGTCCAGGGTCAGTGGTGTCCTGAGGAGACTCCTGAGGGGACAGATAGAGAGTTCCTGAGGGCCACATTTGTCCCCTGGGCCTGAGGTTTACCACCTCTGTACTGGAGCATTGCCTTGTGCAAATGTATCCTTTGGTGCTAGAGGTTGTGGAGTGGACAACTTGTATATGTCTGTACAACTCATAAAATATAGGCAAAAAAGTTTGTTTTGCAACATTTCCACTAGTGCAAATTCTTTTGAATGGCTTCACCAGCAGACCTGTTGAGTTGGATTCTTCTGTTATACAACACTGGGAAATAAACTTCTGCTAGAACAAGGACCCTTGTGCGAGTGGATGGACAGTGTCGGATACAAACCACATGGTTTTTCCTGAACACTGGAAAAAAGGAAACTCATAAAATGACAGTTTCTGTCTCATCCAAACTCTTGTCAGCTTTCAAGGTTAAAGCCATATTTGTGTTTTCAGTTTTTCCTTCTCATAATTGGTAAGGTTATATCTATGAATATTATAGTATCTAATCTGAAAAATTTCAAATAGGTTAAAAGGCAATCCATCATCTCCTTTAAAATGTGATATTAACAGCTTTATAGTTAAATTAGGCTTTGAAAAATGGGTAAAGGTTGTCTATGAAAAAGCTCTTTTTTATGACAAAGATAATTGAACCCATGGAGAGGAAAGTATAACCTGGAAACGATTTAGAAAATTCATCACGAAAGTGTGTCATTATATTAATTTAGAGAGAAAATCACTTTTTTATTTACCCATCTCTAATGAATTCATCTCACTGGGTTCAGAGAAGGGAAGGGAATGACAAAATTTTAATAATGAACATGTCAAACATTGGAATGTAACCTTGTCATACTCCACATAAGACTGAGTAGTTCCAATTTTTTTTTAATGCCCTTAACAATCAGTGAAGGGTTTCTTCATATGTATATATATAATAAACATTTTTTTATTTGAAAGATAACATAAAATGACTTGGGAAAAGTTATATCCAATAAAACATTAGGGATGCTCTCACTTCTTGCTCTATTATTCAACAAGAAGGCACATGACTGTGAAAGTTCAATTCTAGAGTGAATGTGAAATAAATCAATCTTGAAAAGTAACTATTTATCATCATGAGATGATTATAAAGTATAGAACAGAAGTTTGAAGATGGCTGTGTCAAGGACTATTATTTTTTCAGCTCTGAAATTTGGCCAAAGTCAGAGTATGGAGACAAAAAAGTTTGAGGCTGATTTATGGTCAGCCATATATTTCAGTGCTAAAGTCAATGAGATGATCATAACAGAAATAATAAATTAGGACATCTGAAGGATTATTACCCGTTTGTGCTGCATTTTAATGCATATTTTAAAATTACAAGTAGTAGTCTATACCCAAAGCTACCAAGGATATTAATTAATATACATGTTACATTCCTGCATTGCATGGGTTGGGCCAAAGGACTCTTGGGGTCTCTTCCAACCCTACAGCTCTGTGGCTCTCTGTTTTTGCTTTTGTAAAGTAAAGATACAAATAGCAACTGGCAGTAACTAATTCAAGCTAAATCATTTGCATAGGTAAAAGCTGCACAGATTACTAATCATTATTACTTTTCAGAGTTCTTTTTCAAACTGAAATAGAAGTCTTAAGACAGGTCTATTTCCTGATGACTCAGCCTGCTATTATTCAATGCTTCACATGCTCTCTGTTTACGCCACCATACAGGCTACCATATATACTGTTCTTCTTTGTCCTAAATTTGCTTCAATCTCATCCCAATGTCCTCTCCCCATCTAAAAGCTGTCCAGTCTCAACATCCCCTTCCCTGGCAGTTCCCACCATAACATCTCCCTATCCAGAATCGTGGTTTTCTGAAAGATCTAGTATATACTAAAGTGCTTGTCCACTATACATGGAACCCTTGGAGATGCTCTTATCAAGGGCAGTGATAATGATAACCAGTGAGATGGCATCTCACTTAATAACCAGTGAGATGGCATCTTCTGCCTCTGCCTTCAGCAGGATAATCTGAAAAGAGTTGAATCTAAGGCTGCATGCACACCATACATCTAAATCACATTTAACATGCATGACTTCCCCCCAAGAACCTTGGGAACTGAAGTCTATCCCTCACAGAAACATAATTTTCAGCACCCTTAACAAATCATGTTTCCCAGGATACTTTTGGGGGAAGTAATGTGTTTTCAATGTACGGTATACATGCAGCCTAAGATTAAATTAGTCACAGCTTGGTCTCACTGAAATCAGCGGGAAATGTTTTATCATAAATGACTTAACTCCAACTGATTTCAATGAGAAAGAAATGTAAATAACTTAGTACAGATCCAACTCAAAATATTTTTTTGGCCCATCTGCTCCTGCAACTCCAGTTCTGTTGGTCTCCATGTGGCCTTAACAGTGACAGTACGATAATCTCTTAAGACAATATGTGATATATTGTCAATATTTCATCACCTTATAACACAAAGGTCTCAAGCCAATTTACAACAATGCAAAGAAGCAAAATATTAAAGTTGCATGCGGTTAAAAAAAAGAAACAATCATATTCTCATTCTCAAACACATCCGTACACTTACCATTAGAACAAAAGCCAGCAAAAACCACCCAGGAACAGAATAGAAATTTAACAATCAAATGCTTGGGAACAGAGGAGAGTCTTGTCTGGTGCTGAAAATAGCATGATGTAAAAAGCTGTGAGTTAGTGTCTTTCCAATCTCATTACTGCATTAGCTACTCCCTAGAATACAGCCTTTAAAAGTAGCATCACATTTAGTTCCAGTGATGGGAGGTTTTCATGGTTTACTTTTTGCTATTTGCCTATTCCCCAGTACCTTCAAATTTGAAAATGATCATATGAGACATGACATTCTGTTATCATGTACTAAGTCTAATATCAATGATTGCTAAATATGAAGCTGCAAAATTGCTGTTTTTTAAACAATGTATTATTGTGATATCACACAGCTGAAATCACAGTTCATTTTCTCCTGCCTCCCCAAACTACTTCAGTATTATTTCTAAACCAAACACTTTGTCCAGCATAGGTCAACTATGCAGTCTAGTTGACTAGTTACAGGAAAAATAAATGCTATTTGATGATTTTGCAGTTGAAGTTGGACTTCAAATCTAATACAGATGCTAACACCGGAAGTGCATGCATTGGTTAGAGTCAGGATAGGGGCCGAACACTCTTGCTGTCTCAGAGGCAAAAGCAATTTTAATGCTCTTAGATAGACACTGAAATTCAGAAGATGTGAAGAGTGCTATGTCTAGCTAAATAAAAGCATTAAGGCATATTTGTATATGTGTATATTGTGCACGTTTGCACAATCCTACAAAATTCTATACCTCAGCCAGGGTGTCCTAGGGCCATGAAATAGATCATATATCCTTCTCTGACACTGGTCTTCTGTCTCTGCTGTTGGGGAAGCAGATTTGAAATCAGATCCCCCCCGTCACAGGAACATCTAAGAAACATCCCCAGCTGATCCCCAGAGTTACAATGTTAGCTTTTTCTGTAAATTGGTTTGAACATGGTTGCTATTCCACCATCAATCCCACCCAGACACATTAATTGCTACCAGATCTACGAATAACAAGATGAGTCATATAAATTGGCTTGAACTGGAGCCACATTATATCAGTAACATCTGCAAGAGAAATGAGAAGTGTGGGAAGCTAACCTCAGATCTCTACTTTGGGTGAGCCCAACCCTGTCCATGCCAAGTGGCATGGCAAAACATAGTCCCGAAGCTGGACGCCACCTTTCAGTGTGTAGGGATGCCTTTGTGTTCCCACCCCCTCCCAGAGCCCACAACTCTGAGCAGATGTGGTAGGCTACCCTCAAAAACATTTCACAAAGGTCCCACATCCCTGAGTAGCTGGCTCCAGAAACATCCTTCACCTTCCAAAGTGCCAAAGTCGCAGTATCCTTTGCCACACTTGCCTGCTGAACAATGCTACTCATCCCCAAACTCTTGCTACCACCCTCCCCCGCAAGCCTACAGTACAGAGTAGCTGGAAAAAGCTGGCCAACTGGGCCAATGTGTGACCAGGCAAAAATTTCCTATTAAGCCTTGAAGCAACTGGAAATCTTGCACTGGAACCTAGGAGTGGGCTGGGCACTTGCAAAGAAGAAGAAGAAGAAGACGACGACGACACAAAAACACACACACACAAACCTCCAAATAGCCCAGAGATTTATAATCCTTGTGGACATGCTACTGACATGCTACATGCCACCATGCGTGTACCTATCCTGGTGTTGCATGCATCTTTCCCTGCCCCTCCCCCAGTTGCCACAAATTGTGCTCTTGGGCCAGAATAGATAAATATTAAAATGTTAGTTAGGCTCATGGGATACACATCTCATTTTCCAGGAAGTCTGAGAAGATCGACATTCAAACTATACTGCAGGCTTCCTATGTGATATAAATGCAGGGCTGGCAATATAAACTAGCAGATAATGCTCTCCCAGCACTCTCAACTAATTAGTGTGTTTTTTTAACACCAGCATGGCCATTTCAAGATAAAGTTTCAAATATTTGTTAAGAAGGCTTTATGAATGCCTTTTTTAAATATAAGAACCATTGATGCATATTAGAAGCATTTGGGTTGAGGCTAAAGATGTGATAGGGATTGAGGTGGTTTACCTTTATATATCAATACTTAATGGTTAAAACTCATTCCAAACTGAATATCAGTGCTTTGTAACATTTTAAAAAGCTGATAATTCTTAGCAGGATTTAGTCTGAGCAACCTCATACTGACATACTGTCATTTCTAAATGTCAAGGATTTTATGCCCACTTCATGAAAACAGATCTCATCCTCGGGGATAGTATTTGTACAGCATATCTTTAAAAGCCTTCTAAAATTCAGTTCAATAACCTAGAGTGACCTTTGTTCTTTTACGCAGTCCTTGAAACACAGTGAACTTACAAAGAGTTGCTGCATTCTTTCTCTTTTTCCCAGTCTGAAAATTGGTTCCCGCACAATTTTACACACATGGAGACAGCATTCAGTGTATGAGGTAAGCTATGGATAATCCCTTATGTGTGGAAAAGGCACAAAGCATGGGATAAATCAGCCTCCTATAACCAGCATGCTCAACTCTAATTAATGGATAAAGATCGTAAACTGTCCTGCCAGGCTTAGCTATGTCACCCTCACCTTGGGAGAACACTTTGTTCTCGCTCTTCCACCATGTGAACCCTACCAGCAAGCAGTTCTAAGCCAGATGCTCCAAGCTTAGACTGTGTGGTTTAAGCAAGTCATCTTTGTGTTTCTGTACAAATAATTCAGAAACTCTTACCATTTTGGAACCTAAGTTATACTGCCTGCCTTTTCTTGCTGCTGTATGGAAAAGCACATGAATATGACCTTTGACAAGTTTGTAAGTAAACCATTTTTAACTTACCAAATGTATAGTCTCTTTCTCTGCTAAGGAAAGTGGAGAACTTTGGAAGCAACTTAGAAAGGATATTTTAAAGGTCTAATGGACTATATTTCCAGGCTTTACTTTGCAGCATGTTTTGTGATTTTAAAACTCTGTTAGGGTTTTCTCACCAAAGAGTACTTGCCCCAAACCTGGCATTCAGGGAATTCCCTTTTATATCCATACCAACTGTTTCTCCCTTTAACCAAATACAAGTTTAAAACTAAGACCAGGGTCTGCATGTCTATAACTGCACCAACCTGGCAGTGGCGTAGCGTGGGGGGTGCAGGGGAGGCCGGACGCACCGGGCGCAACATCTGGGGTTAGGGCAAATCCATGGGTTAGGGGGCGCAAATCCACGGGTTAGGGGGCGCAAATTACTTGCCTTGCCCCGGATGCTGACAACCCACGCTACGCCACTGCAACCTGGAAAGTATGACTCTGCACATTCAGAAAATATGATATTGAAAGAAAGCCTTATTATTTGCAAATCTAGAGCTCAGATTTTTCAGGTTTGGAGCCCCAGCCACTTGTGTGGACAGCCACATTTTGGCAATTTATGGTGGCAGGATGAAAATCATTACTTCATATGAATAGCTTGCCCATATGGATTACTCCCTGAACGGTTGCACCTCAAGCAACTACCACACCACCGTGGCATGTCTTGAAAAGATACATTTGAATGGGTATTGACATTGATTTGCACTCCTTTAACATATTTTTGTGACACTTTAGGGCCACAGGACATAAGAGCTGACAATATCAAAGGAACCACCATATATATTCCTTTCTTCAGAGTTGGGAAAGAGTCATGGCTCAACCCAACTGCCTTTTGGTCTTATACCTATATCAGCTAGGAATGCAAATAGGCTTTTCTCCATGCCCACTGGTAATGTCTAGTTTGGTACTGAGCCAATGAGGTTTCACCTCTGCCCTTGTTGTGTCACTGTGCCCAGAAGCACAGGCTCTAGCCAAAGAGGATTCTGCTGCTGCTGCTGATATAGAGATTCATTTTATTTTCTGATGTAAGGTAATGCTGTCACTCAAATGCCTGCTTAAACACAAATGCATTGTCCTTCTGAATATCAAATTGATACTGGGTTAGATGTGTGCATATGTGTGCAATGACGTACACATCTTGCAACTTAAAATAATTAGGTATTAGTGCCAAATTTCAGGTTAAATAATGGGGGGGGGGAGGCGTATGCAGTGCAAGAATAATGGGAGTCTAGGTGCTTGCTGCAATTTCATTGAACAAGCAATGCCACAGAAAGTTAAATCTATTCTTAATTATTTTGTTTTTTTAATTAAGAAGTAAATAACCTTATTAAAAAGAATACTTTCTCTTCTTGTCATGTTAGTTTGCTCTGTAAGAGACAATTAGTGCAGTCTAAGGGTGAATTATAGAGCTCATTTTATCAATGAGGAGACAAGCTTTCTTTTATGTGCAATATTTGGCATTCTTTGTCAGTAAAGAAATTTGTGCTTTTTTACAGTTTAGTGTATCTTTGTTACAGAGCAGCTTTCTGCATTTAATTAGGAGAGAGTATAACTGATGCCATGATAAAATCTGATAAAAGCAGTTTATATTGTGAAGTAAACTCTCATAGATGCACTGCTGGCTCTATGGATTTATTTTGACTCGATGGATGGATGAATGGATAGATAGATAGATAGATAGATAGTATATGTGTGTCTACATGAAAATAGTGTGATTAAATAAGTAAATATGGAAGTAAGTGAGTAAGTTAGTGTGATTAGAATCACAGTCTAAGGCAATGGGCCAGAGCACCAGAGCTTTTATTTTATTCCACATGTTTTGAAGAAGCAGACAGTTTGCATTATAATAGATGTATGTTTTGATTACCTTTAAAGAAGCATGGGCAAAACAATTGCTTTAGCTGCTTTAACTGTTTTTAATTTGTGTGCTGCTTGTTTTTGGTGTTGTTGTTGGTTTTTATTGTGGGAGGGGAGATGTGTCTGGGAAGAGAGGAGCTGGGAGAGCATGTGGGGGCCCAATCATAGTGCCACAGAGTAGGGGGAGGTATGGAGTGGGAGATGGGGCAGGCTGTGAAAGGAGCACACAGAGCAGGCAGTTGGTGACTGTCATGTGCCGGCATATTAGTCCTGTCCAGTTCAGGCATTCTAAATCCCTCATGCAATGAGGAAGAGCCGGGATGTGCATGGTAGCTCTGCCCTTGTCTCCATCCCCATTGGCCTCTATGGGCTCTATTTGTGTGGGTTGCCTGCACAACTTAGAGCAGGGGTCAGCAACCTTTTTCAGCCATGAGCATGTGGTGGGCCGGACTATATATATATATATATATATATATATATATATATATATATATATGAATGAACGAATTCCTATGCCCCGCAAATAACTCAGAGATGCATTTTAAATTAAAGGACACATTCTACTCATGTAAAAACACACTGATTCCCAGACCGTCCGCAGGCCGGATTGAGAAGGCGATTGGGCCGGATCCGGCCCCTGGGCCTTAGTTTACCCCTGATTTAGAGCTTGATGAAATCAGGGTTCTAAAACACATAGGGAGCCAGCATGAGTAGAGAAGGGTCCCAGCTGCAGCTGACAGGCTCTCTAGCTTTTTGGAGGCTGACAGTAATGAAGGTATAGTTAGAATATGTAGCGATGGATGCACTCAATTAGAGAAATATGTAAGGAGAGTGATTTAAGTATTAGCAATGAACTATAGCAGTTTAACTACTGGGTTTTCTTGTACATTTTAGCCTTCAATGCAATCAAGTACATTCACTGGCACACAAACTGGACACAGAAGAAAATTTGATTCCCTGCTTGCATGGAGCTGCATAGGTACATTAGGAAAGCCTGATCAGAGCCAGTGGTTTTAGTTTTCTGATAAATTTCAAAAATGGGTTGGGGAAGGTTTTATTTTTATTGTTTATAAAATATAAATAATTTTTGTCTTTCCGTCTTTATACAGTGAATGAAAATGCAGACAGGTTCCCCCCTCCCCCAGTTTGTTTTTCACTTGCATCATAGGATATACTGATTGATCTGGTGATTTGAATTCTCATGAAACCTATTCTTTTTCACAGCATTTCTATTTAAGAGTTCAAAATCATACTGAAAGTGCCACTATTTAGTGACCTTTTACTCTGTTTCTTATGTATTGATTTTCTTCATCCGACATATGGCGTACCTGCCTGCACCTCTTGTTATTTTGTCTACAGCAATTGTATTCTGTGTGGTGGCATGAACATCTTAGTTCTTTGTGCTTCTGTAATATAGTATTTCCAATATTTTGATGAGCATTTGATATAGCTGCAGATATCTGCCACACCGGGGCAACCTGTGGGCAATTCTGAGCTGACCCTGAGCACCCTGAAGTGGGCGAAATCACTGCTTACTGTGGCCTACTTTCCTGTGACAGAGGATTTTACAGGCACATAAGAAGCAAGGGGAATAAAGGACTTCCTGCTTCAACAAGGGTAATAAACAAAACCACAGAAATAATGCTATTAGCAATCAGTGAAATATGTTACAGAGTTTAGAAAGTTAGTTATTGCTGTTTCCTTAGTTTCCTAGTCTCATAAATTAAAAATGTAAAATGATACTATTAGATTTTTTTAAAATTCATCCTCCAGACAGCATTGAGTTTGTTTCCTTAGAACAGTGACTCCCAACTAGGGGTCCGGGGACTCCTAGGGATCTGCAGAACGCACCCAGCGGGTCCGTGGCAGCATCCCCTGCTAGGGGACCCATGGACAAGTTAAAGTGCACAGTGAAAGCCTTCCATGGATCATCCAGCCTCTGCTGGGAAAAACTTGTGAAAGAGTTGCTGGATGGCAACTGGGATTGGGCAAGAACCTCTGACACAGTTTCTTAGGGCTCTTGCCATTAGAGGGGGGTGGGGTGGGGAGAGAAAGAGAGAGAGCAAAAGGCTTGCTCCATGGAACGGGTTCACGTGCTCATCATTTTTTAAAAACATAAGGGATCCCTTCCCTTTGTGCGCCCCTAAAGGGAGAAGCTTAAAGGAGACCCTACCTCACCCTGCCGGCTGGGGCCAATGCAGCTTGTTTCAGCATTGCAGTTTATCTCCAAACCATTATGTCCGGCTGGTGATAAATCACAATGTTGAAAACCCGGTATCGCCCTGCCCTAATGTAGACTGGATCAATTCTGAGTGAAGGTTTTTACTGATTATAAGTTAGGTGAAAAAGCTTTGAAACATCTAGTTCCCTTTTGCTCCACATATCTTTGTGAACAAACATAAAAAAATCTGCTTGATGTTGAACCAGATTTGAGAATAAAAGTAGGAAATACTGGTCTGCTCTGAATTGTCCAGGAAGCATTTTTAACCACTTGTGGAAAAGTAGTGTGGAGGGATTTTGAACAGAGAGCTGGCAGAAAAGTCCCTTCCCCCTGCTGCTCTTTGCACTCTTGATCTCAGCCTTGGAGACTGCTGGGCTTTTCTTTACAACAACATAATGTCAGGAGAAAGAACGTCACAACTCGGTGTCACGTGTAGTTTAAACCTGACCTTGCTACTATGTGGCGTTCTAGATACCAAAATAAGTTTTGTTTCACTTCAAGTTTTTAATATGAACTTGGCACCAAAAAGTTTATTTAGTGCAGCTCCAAAACATAGTCGTTAAAACTATCCCATTAATGAATGAATGTCCCTCATTCTATACCTACCTACCCCATCTTAGAGACTAACAAAGAAGAGAAAGTAGATTAAAATTAAATCTGCAAAGAAATCTCTCTTACTTGGCCATTGATTCTTCAGTCTTTCTCAGAACATTTCTAGACATCTTCCGATAATTCAGGTTTTTTTTATTTTCTTGTTATAGGAAATGACAGTCCTGCAGTTCTCACTATCGATTCAATTTAGGTTACATGCACATTTTTTAATGGCAGGGTAACATATATAGCAACTTACTCTTTTTAATTATTACTTTACTTATTCTACAAACTGGGAGGCTGACGGGTGCTGAAATAACATACCTAATTTGTTGTACCGAAACCTCTCACACCTCATACTCACTACAGTTTTTGATAAAATAGTTGGCAAATGCTCCAAGCTTACACAGAAGTGCACTTGGTTAAAGTAATAACGAGACCACAAGCCTGTGTTGACTGATGCCACATTTCACTTTCCATTATAAAACATATCAAAACTGCTGAACAACCAAATCTGGATAAGAAAACTTCAACACTACCTCAGAAAGTTCAGCCTTTCCCCTTGACAGAATCTGAATGCCTTACAATTGTCAGAAAATCAAAAGAATCTATGTTCAGCATTTCTGAAAAACTGAACTGACTTCTTATGTCAAAACATGGATGCATCTGTATTGAGCAACATAAAATCAGAAGTCACTTGCAGGTGTTTGAGCTCTACTACTTACTAACTCTTGGGAGGAAGTCACACTAATATTCCTATAACTTTCTGGAATAATTATAAAACAAAGCTATCTTCATTACTATCTTCATATAAAACAAAGCTATCTCTTTCTTTCCATTTCTGTGTTGTGTTGAACTACACTCCATTACCTAGGCTCCTATAGGGTTTACTTGACAAGAATTTCAAGTAATCTACCGAAAGGAAGAGAACTTCACTTTTTGATCATGTTTGACGGAAAGCAGGTTTTGAGGGAAGACAACAGGTAGGAGAAGACTGAGATCTTAGTCCTGAGTTTTGTACTGAACAAGAGAAAAATAAGTCTTAGCTTCTGTCATCTTGCCACTCAGATTTCTTCTTTAGCCCCAGAGAGACAATAATAAGCAGCATATAGATCAACAGGAGGGGGAAATGCAAGTAGGAATATTAGTTCTGGAACAAATTATACTATGCTGAGGAATCAACTAGAATCTTGCAACAAATTCCCTTCATTATTATTATTATTATTATTATTCCTATTAGCAGCAGGTACATCAACCGAATCTAGCTTCCAAAGTAGATTCAGTTGGAAAATCAACAGCAAAAAGGATTTGCCAAACTGCTGTGGCAGGGAGTCTTCTGGAATTAAATGTAGTGAAGACAGTTAAAGAACAAAGTCACATCAATCCTTGACGGCTGAAATAAGTCTTGTAACTCAAATGATTTGCATCTCAAATAATTCTAATTTCTAAGTTATATTTGGATCTTTCCCCCTCAAAACGCAAGATTAATAACATATACATTTAACCCAAGAACCCTTGGGAAATTATACTTTCTATGCTCTGAACTCACTGGTGTGTTTGTTTGCATTTTCTCCCATAGAATTAGTAAAGGATTCATGTGCTACTTGTGAACTTTAATTTGCCTTTCATTTCCTGCCCTTGTTTGAAGATGTGTAGATTGATATTTATATAGAAAGTGCAGATGGTGCCGTAAGCAACTCATCAGCCCCCAGTTTACTATTACACCGAACTAAATATGAAGCTATGTGACCCCCAAAGTTATGCCTTTTAAGCTTATCTCCTCAAATCTAGTATTCCAAAAGAGAAAAGAAAATCTCAAGGCCTCAGAGCACCGACACTGGTTCTGGGCAGAGTCCACACTTCGATTCCTCAAAAGGATCTTGCTTGTATAGTAGGGCTCATGTGTGAAATTTTGAACCAAACTGAAATACAGGCAAATCCCCACTTGCACACATTTGCATTGCGCACAGCCACGTGCCAAAAGGGGTACGGTGGGGGTGGAAGAAGTTGGAATGGACTTGCACACATCCCGCTGACAGGTGCAGGGACCCAGAATGGAATCCCCATGTAAGTGGGGGTACGCCTGTAATTAAATGATTTATAGAGCAGAAAACACATTGTGAAAGTGATCAGGATTTACTTTGTTTTTCATTATTTCCAGGCCAGTGAAGTATATATAATTACTACGTGCTACGTATGCCTCAATGCTAGATCTTCATGTCCATTATAGTTGTGTAAATTTTGGAGGCATAACAGGGATTCTGGTACTTAGAGCTATTGGAAGTTTTATTTGCTGAAGCCTTTTTAGACTGCTAAATCCACTCCACTTGCCAGGGGGAGAAGTTGCGGTGGACCACGTGGCCACCCACTCCCTTCCGGAGGTTCCTGGCCGTGTCATTTGCCAGCCAGCCAATCCGCTGTCTGGGGTGTGTGTGTGGCTGGGCCCCATTTAAACTGAGGCACGAGCCAGAGCTTCCTCTTGGCTCGCTTCCTCGATCTCCCTCCCTCCCTATTTTTCAGGTTTCAACATTGGCCTTGCTATGGACCTCGGTTGGTCGCGTTGAGGGGCCTGGTAGGAATTTTTCCACTTGGCAAATTGGCATGGGCCATTTGGTTTTCGCCTACCTCGTAGCAATCACCACAACTTTGTAAAGTTTGGTGGTTAGGCATTGGTTGATCTTACGATGGTGGAGGGGAGGTGTGGCCATCACCTGCCCCTCTAAGCTTAAGGGTATTCCGTTAAAGGAATCCAGGGGTGTGTGGATCTTGTCTGAAGCCCAGGGCAGGGCTAGGGCCATGCCATGACCCCGTCGGGAACCCAGGGGGAGAGCTCGAGTTGGTTGCATCAACGGGGCTCCTCCTACAGGTGGTTGATCCTTTCTGGACTTCCTGCGTGATGGGCAGGAGTCCGATATAGTCAGATCAATTCCAATGCCTAAGCCAATACTGCTCACATTCTGTAATGAATAAAGTTGTGGCCTAAATTTGCCCAATAACATTAACCTAATATCCGTGTCCTTGTGTCTTATTCATCAACGAGGGGGTGGTCTTGAGGTCTCGACACTCAATGTGGCTTTTTGTAAGCCTGTTTGGAAAATGCTGAAGAAGTATGCATTAAACTCATGCTGAATGTAGGACTATGTAAGAGTAGCATCTGAAACAGTAATGTGGCAAGATCTGACTACAAAGCAAGTTCAGAAATAGCAATCTGAGGAGTGTTAGGCAGGTGCTTAAACTGCTCACTACCTCCCAGCTTTAGAAAATATTCTTGTGCTGTTAGGCCAAAAGGGATCAGGTAACATTCCCTGACCCATAAACAGCCTCTGGAGCAGGCTTCCTCACCAGCCTGAGTGACAGATATGTAGATATGTAAGGCAATCATACCAATGCTAAATACAGGTATTCCTGCTATACAAGTCAAAATCACCTGCCACTGTGTTTTGTTCATTGTTGTTAATTGTGAAATCAAAAGTAAGACATTGCATTTTGCATCTCATAAACAGTCATTTCTGTAAATAAACAGAGGCAAAAGAAGGTATATTATTTACTTTCTTTCCCATTGTAATTGGAATAAGATGGCATTGGCATGGATTTTATATTCAAGTACTGGCTATTGGGTAGACAATTCATTATTAAGCACTCATTATTTAACTAAAGGAATAAACCAAAAGACAAGTTCCATATTAAGCCTATGCATTTTACTATATTTATTATAGAACAAATGTCAGAACTACTCTAGTTGTAAGAAGCATATAGCAGCAGCTTGTCTTCAGGATATTCCCGTGTGTTCCATTTCTTGCACCAAACAAATAGCTCTGTGTTTTTAGCCTATGTGAAATGCTATTGAGCTCATCACATATAGCTCCGAAACTATACTGATCTGCTGATTTTAAGCATCAAGCTGATCTCAACTCATTTTGTAATACAGAAATGGGAACCACAAAATGCATCTTCATGATGTACCATTTTTTGATGCACGCTGCGGGTAGGATGGGAAAGAACACATTCCATGTGTCAATATTTATGCTGCGATTATGGAGATGACTTCATAGCGGGCACAGTTGTGTTTTTACTTGAAAGGCTGTGCTAAATCTCAGCTGTACACATTGGGACCTAATAACATTTGGAGACCACATTAGCTATAGGAACGGCAATTTGCCATGTGCTGACTCCAAGTGATAGCAAGCTTCCCAGCAATTGATTACTTGAATGTGCCTTCACTTAAGTCACTTCCAGGACCATTTTGTAAACACCACAAGTTTTTGGTCATTAGCTACTTCATTAAAAGAAAAACAAAAGAGATAGAGAATAAATGCTGGCACCACACATTTGTATTTGCTGTTTTATCCTGAAGTGGTAACAGAAAAATCTGGCTCTCAAGCCTGTTTACTTCCCAATATTGGCCTATTTTCCAACTTTTTATTCTTTTAATTTTAATATATAATCAAGATTAGAAAATCATATTCCCACAGAGAAGAGCATAATCTAAAATTGGCACAGCTAGTGTTTGCTGGGAATGCAAGAAGAGAGAGATGCCTCATTTGCTTTTAAAATTGATACATTGAGTATAGCACATGTAGGGAAGAATTAACTAACTGTAGCAAAATGTTTTTCTCAACTGCTTCTCTCTGTTGGAAACCCCACTATCAGACTTAAAAAACAAAGATAATGAGAAAGGCCTGTAAGCTGCAAAAAGGCACTGTCTATCTTTAATCATTTCAATCCCAGTTTAATGTGGAATATTATGAAGTAGAACAGTCGTCCTTTTTCCAACATCATTCTCAAATATATCCCTTTACAATTCTAATCCGTTTCTTTTTGTTTTGTTGCTAGGGATCATTTTTTCAAGGCTCCATCGCCCACAGTGGAATCTGAATTACAACAAACAAAACGCTGCAACGCTTTGAAGATGAAAGTGAATATAAATGTTGCCAACAGCACAATGCAAAAAAGCAGGAAGTAAGACATGGGCTACATGCTGGTGTCTGACAATAGCACACATATGATATTCAGGATGCTGACGAGAAAACAGTGGTAGTAATATCAGCTGAGGTCACAATTTGGACGTAAAAGGATGATGCAGCAAACTTACCAGGAAGCCCCAGTAGATAATGTCTGTTGAATAAAATCCCTCCCATCAAAGATTTTAACATAATGCAGATCTTGATTAATGCTCATTTTGCTACAATAGTCTGCAGCATCTATAAGTATGCTATGAATAGGATTACCTGCTGACCAGAATACACATAATATTTATATGTGCGTGTATATACATGTGTAAAAGTTGTCATTTCAGGGAAAGTAAGTCTGCTAACAAAACCTGCCTTCCACCTATTCACACCCACCCAACCTTTTTATAGCCACAGCTTTGGCCTTTGCATTCTGCTGCCGCCTCACCACTGCACTGTGTTCTGAAACTGGCATCTTCACTGCTAGATTTCAGCCCAGCATTCTGCTCTCACAGTAGCCAGCCAGCTGCGGATGAGGAGCAGGCAATTAGGACATGAGTATAATAGCTCTCTTCCCACTTCTGTTACTCATCAGCCTCTGATATTGAAGGTAATAAAGCCATTGTGGCTAGTAGCCACTGATGATGACCTTTTAATTGTGCAAAGCAATACAGTGGTACCTCTGGATGCGAACGGGGATCCGTTTCGGAGCCCCGTTCGCATCCTGAAGCGAACGCAACCCATGTCTTCGCGTCGCGATTCGCTGCTTCTGCGCATGTTCGTGACATCATTTTGAGCATCTGCGCATGTGCGAGCGGCGAAACCTGGAAGTAACGCATTCCTTTACTTCCAGGTCGCCATGGAGCACAACCCAAAAACGCTCAACCTGAAGCTACTTCAACCCGAGGTATGACTGTACTTCTTTCAACATTCAGCTTCAGTGGGAGACCCTGAGTTATAGTATTATGATATGACAGAACAGGATGGAGGGAACTCAACTTTATTCACATCATGCATAATTTTATACACCTCTGCCATGTCCCCCTTATTTGCCTATTTTTTAGAAAAGCAAAAAGCCGCAGATTAATTCAGTATTCTCAATTTCTAGTGTCACACAGTTATATAAAACTAGTCAGAACAAACGATGGTTGGGGGACAAGCATTCAGTGTGTGTAAATGTGACAAGACGACATCTACATTAGGGTGTGTATCAGGATATCATCTTTCTATCAATCCTCCATTATTTTTATGGCAGGTATGTTCATTTGCTAGCCACATCCACATACTGCTCTGAAAATACTTGTTTTTTTGGAGTGTGGGATATATTTAAATCTGTAAAATAAAATATAAAAATGTAAATATTCAACTACATGCAATGGATAGGAATGAAGGGTGCACTGGTTGCTTTTGGTAATGGAAATGCAATCTGTATTCCACCATTATCTACATGCTTGTGAGCAATTTCACACTTTTGCAAATAGCTGCAAAATAATCACTAAGAGTGGGTGGCATTCTCAAGCTGCACACCCTATTATGGCTAAGCACAATTACACTTTTCAAACACTTAGGCATTTCACAGGAAAAAAGAAAGCAAGTAGAAACAACACCATGATTTTAATTAAAAACAAACCAACATTTCATTTTTATTCCTTCTTATTAACATTATTTATGTGCTATTTGTAAGGCTCTGTGCCTTAGATTTAGTAAAGGTATAATGTAGATTTTAAAAACATATGCAGACAAGTTAATAAAATTCGTACAAGAGAATCTTTTTAGAATGCACATGTGCAATTTCAGTCCATATGGCCTTTTCTAACATTAAAGATAACCATTGCTTCTGGAAATTGTCCCATAAATGTTAGAAAACTACCCTCTAAATTATAATGCAATTTTCTTTTTTGAATGGAATTTAAACATTTGGGTAACTATTGTTTTAATCACCAATGCATTATAGTTCATTTATTTGTTGCAATTATTTGAAGGGAGTGCCTCCGCCTAACTTTCATTTGAGGACAAATTAAATAGTATAAGCCAACCAGTGAAGAGCACATTTAGAGGTTTTATTACATAAGGTACTTTTATTGGCTCCTGAATGGTGGGGTTTGATTTGAAGAATCAGGAAGCACCAAAAACAATCCAAAAGCAGTGCAAGATTGTGTAGCAGCAGTAGCAAATTGCATTCATTGGGTACAGTCTAGCAGCCTATGCATGCAAAGGCTTCCTGTTCTCTCAGACATGAACAGAAATTGCCCCCACACCCCAGAGTGAGGACTAACACATAAGAATACTGCAGTAAATGCTTGGTTTCCCTGATTGGGCCATACCACCCCATCTCAAACCCTACACCGCCATTATATATGGGTGAGGTTCTCATTGCCACCCATCATGACAAGGTGAGCTGAGGGGGACCCTGTTTCTCTACTCTGTCCCTACTGCCCAGCATTCAGCAGGGCATGAGAAGCCCAAAACACTTCTTCCCAGCAAGAAAAAGCCCTGCCAGGTGTGGGTGAGTGAGTGGGGCAACTTTTCTCCACTGGCAAGAACTGGTGAATTCACAGTTGTGAATTCAATGGGGAATTTCAATGTATGTGCATAGAAGACTTCCCTCCACAGGTAAGAATGTTTTGTCATCAGCCAAACTACACTTACAAGTATATTACAGCATTATTTTCTTCACATATCCAACTGCACATTTTTTGACTAGTTGGGGCAGAATCTTGATGAGGATGAATATTTGAACGCACATCCCATTGAACATAACTACAGCCACTGATCTTTTGACTGACTAGGTAAAAGTAAACATTTCTCGTATGGATTCCTAACTATATAAATATAGGGCTTATCTTAACTAAGATTTGGACCATTGGAAACCCCTAGAATCTGCAATATTGGGATGAGTGACTATTGACAAGTGAATGCTTTGTTGTAGTAAATTTACCATTTTAACTAATTGTTTCTGCCAAAATGACTCTGCACTGCCAGCTTTTTGGTGAAGTGGTAAAAGAGCCAAAACATCACTTTCCAAAATGCAGTTGGCTGTAGAGAAGGGCAGATTTCATATCCTGGAACTGGTAACCAAGCATTCTGCTCTTCCAATCTCCCAGTCATTTAATTGATGGAGGCACTGTGAACAGCCTTAGGCAATATGAATAACACTAAAATTCTCTTATTTGCATGCCCTTCTGGGAGAAACTGAAAACAAATCCAACTTACAATTCTATGGGGAGGGGAGTTTGGCGGGGGGGAAGACGCCTCTTCTTGACCATTATATTAGCAAGGGCTAAACAGAGGCCACTAACTGCTCAAATAAAAATTGGCCCTTATACATATTAGAAATCACCAATCTGGCTTAAACAAGGCAATTCCCTTTTATGACAAGCTTGTGTTTTGTATCTACTGAGGCAGTTTCAGTCTTGCAGTTACTATATTCATAAAATTGTTATTATCTTCCAGGGAACTACAAACAAAAGACAAATTGAAAGTCCTGCTCCAGAATGGTATGAATGACCAAGCCCTATTCTCACCTTCTAAATTAAATGTGTGGAAAAGGGAATGGTTCTGCGCCTGCAGGGCCACCTCAACATCCCCTGTTCAAAGAGCAGTTTGGAAGATGAGAATAGACGGAACAGTTTGGAAGACGAGAATAGGTGACAAAAATAGATGGCACACAAAATCCTACCCGTTTCCCTTTTATCTTCTTCTGCCTTGTTCCTCACTCTTCCTGTTTACCTTTATTCCAATTACTATTCACTGTCAGGAGGAATGACGCCACTGCTAAAGAGGCAGCAAAACAGATAGAAAAGTTTTAAGAAAAACTGCTGCTGCTGTGCTGCCATCTTGAAAAAAGTATTTGCCCAGTTTCATAGTCCCATCACTGAAACGAGAATCCAATTAAAGGCCATTTCCATCTGGCCCCACATTTTGAGCTGGAAGTTTTCCATTGGGTATCTGCATGTTTCCCTAACATAGTTTAAGTCTCTCCATTCTAATGATAGGATTATGGAGAATACCATTCGGAAGCTGTTATGCTTCGCGGAGCTTCATAATCTTTAATCCTTTTAATGCTGTCTTTTGCTGCATCACTGATGCCCATGCAGATGAACAGCCTGGGGTAGTTAGTGGGTTAAATAAAAACTGGCAGCCTTTATTTGACATCTCTGTTGAAGTCCCCACAGCTCCTCTAGATGCTGAATCAGGTCAGTAAATAGGCCACTCAGTTGTTCTCAGAAATAACTACCCACATCTTTCTTCTTTCTCTTGGGAGGGCAGAACTCTCTCTTTGAAATAGTTTCAGAAGTAATCCACAGCTGGAAGCCCCATGACTCCTTGATAGTAATAGGGAGCTGCTCTATGAGAGCCTGCAAATCATGCAGCCTCATAGTAGATGGTCAGAAAAATGCTGTTTTGAGACTGCCCCCCTGCCTTGGGATTTCTATTTTTTGAGGGAAGCATATGTGCACTGTATATGACACAGACATCCAATGTTGGAAGTTTCAGGACAGATAAAGTACTTCTGCATGGAAAGCATAGTTAAACTATAGAACTCACTCCCATAGGAGACCACAAAACTGCATGACTTTAAAGGAGAGATGAGCAAATTCATGGAGGACAAGGCCATGCTACACACACACACACACGAGAGAATATGACCAGGTTTTCTTTTCTACACATTTTGGTCAGCTTTCACAGCTGGCCATTATTTTTGGTTGCCCCCCCCTCAAACTACCCCACTGTGAGACCTCTGCACATCTGTGCAGAGACAGATTCCTGGCCCTTTCCAAAGTCCTGAAGCATAAACAGAAGACTCTGGGAAAGAAGGGCAAGGCTCTCCTATCATGCTGGGCTTTGCACACTCAGAAGTTGTAAGTGGGGTCCTACCTGCTTCCATGAAACTGGTGCCAAGCAGAAACGGGTGCAAAGTGAGAGGCTGCCCTCTCATTCTAGTCTTGCATTCTTGGCACGGTGCAAATAATTTTTGTTCTTTTTCAAATTCATGCCATGCTGACGCAGAGCAGATGGTCAATGGAAAGAGTTTCATACTTGCTAACAGTGACTTGGGTTTTTGTGCAAAACCCAGCTTATGATTCAGCTTTTTTTTAAAGCAACTAGGTATAGCAGTAGTGAGTGGAAAGCCCACAAACAGTGCATTTTGAGGTGGTAGTGGAACACCAAAGACGTTGGATTCATGTGATCACCCGAGGGGCTTAATTCTCAAACATCTCAGCTGTGCCATCCTGGAGGCTGAAGGGCAAGAAATGTGTGAAAAACCACCTCTTCATTTCCTTCCCTGGCCACTGGTAGGGCATCAGATGCACAGTGGATCTGCCGCTCTTGCCTATGGAGTCTGCTCATCTTCAACACATGTAAGAATAAGCTTTTAAACCTCACTGAGAATCTCCCATCTCTTTCCCCCCCAAAAAACCATCCATCTTCTTCCAGTACTGAAATCGGAAATGGCACCCCCGTTCTCTCTTCTAAGATACTGCTACAGATGTGAAGATTGGTAAACAAACGAACAAGCAAACAAAAAACCAATCCCTTTTGTAGCACAGGTATGCTATTCTTCAGTTCAGCATAATAGTGGTCATAATGCTAATGTTTAATGTTAAATATTACTATCATTATATTCAACAGAACATACTATTTTAGCGGTATGCACTCGTATAGACTAGTATAGGACATGGTTAACATGAAATTAAAATAAATTTGTGGGTCTACAGACACATACTTCTAAATACATGATGGTATGATTGTGTATAAATGTACATTTATATAAATATTTGTGCATGATTGACATTAAATGTTCTCCTAATTGTTTTAATTGCACACATATACCACAGATTATTTAACATGTTCACAGCAAAAACTATCAGCATCTGCTGTTAGACCTGAAAGGAAATAACATATTATGAAACTGCCATAATTAACTACTTATAGAGTTACTATGGAAACAAAATGGACTCACACATGTATCACAGCTGTGTATGATTATGGAGCTGTTATTTTCATTGTTCCTATGGCTAATTAAAAAAAATACATTCTTTCAAATTTGACTTCATTTTGTTGGATTTTCATCCAAATAACGTTTTTGTGTTTAACAACTATCTGAAGTTTATTGCCTTAATAAGAACATAAGGTTCTCACAGTGGAACAAAGGGAAGGAATTCATATAATAATAATAATAATAATAATAATAATAATAATAAGAAGAAGAAGAAGAAGAAGAAGAAGAAGAAATTATTTATACCCCGCCCATCTGGCTGAGTTTCCCCAGCCACTCTGGGCGGGGGCTATCTCCTACCAAGTCAGACCAAAAATCCATTTAGCTCAGTATTACCTACACTGACTGGCAGTGCCCCTCCAGGATTTCAGCCAAGGGTCTTTCTCAGCCCTAAACAGAGATGCCAAGGATTGAACCAGGGACCTTCTGTATACAAAGCATAGCAACATATTACTAATGTGTTTTTAAAAGTTTTAGGGGGTTTTAATTTTTTTGGGAGGGGGGAGTTTTACATGTGTTTGATTCTATTTTAAATTGCATTATTTTATTGATTTTTTTTTGTTTGATGCCCTGGACTTCTTTGGGAGGAGGGGTAGGAGAGAAATGTAATAAAATAATGGCATAGCCTCATAATGCCCCCAGAATATCCCTTGTATGAGTAATGGAGTGAAGAAGCAAACACTGGATGTACCCTCCCCCATTCATTTATAGAATCTAAACTGTGAACCAGAGCTTGCATATGCCACACATGAGAAGGCTCTGCTTATATGATGCACCTTGAAAAGAAGGGTGGACAGAGCAGATTTCTGTAAGCATGAAATCAGTTCTGGTACGCAGTACAAGGTTCACAGCAGAAGTTCTGGTCACTGTGTGGGAGGAGCATATAAATTCAAGGCTCGTTCCTTTGGCTTCCCATGTTTAAAACTGTACCGGCCATTATCTGTCATGCAGAATTTGGCGTCTCAACTCAACTGTCATTATAACAGCAGGTTTCTTGTTCTCATGCCTGCAGAGAAAATCTCTGAAATAGTTGAACAGTGCTGTGAAATATCAAATAAGAGAAAGGATTAAAAGTTGGCAGGAGATGTGACCTTCGAGCCTTACATTGGTCCTAGTCATTTCCCTAAACAAAACTTACATTTCCAGCTTTGTTGGTATGGCCCATCACACTGCAATATTGTGAAGCTTTGTTTTTCAGTAATCATTTGCTGATTCATATTTTGACAAATTCTGTTTGCTATAATGGTACATTATAAGCAAAGCCTACCAAGACTGAAATACAACCACGAAAAAATGGCTATTCCCTAGTACAATAAGCAAAGTCTAGCCAAAATGGAAATTACCTAAGGCTGCAAATCTATACACCAGGAATAAGGAACCTGTGAACTTCCATACGTTGAACTATAACTCCCATCATCCCTGGCCATTGGCAGTGCTGTCTGGGCTGATGGAAGTTGTAATCCAATAATATCTGGAAAGACAGAGGTTCCCCACCTCTACTATACATATTTATCTGTGAGTAAACCACACTGAACTCATTGGGACTCATTTCTGAGTATACGTGCATAGGAGTGTGCTGTAACTAAGTATTATTAAATGCAATATATCCTAATGCAGTGTTCTTCAGTCTTGGGTCCTCATGTATTGGACTACAACCACACTAAACTCTGAGCCAGGGATGCTGGGTGTTGTAGACTAGCAAAACCTGGGGACTAAGGTTGAAGAATGCTGTTGATCCCTAGCTAACAGGACCAGTGGTCAGGGATGATGGGAGTTGTAGTCCCAAAACATCTGCAGGGCTGAGTTTGCCTATGCCTGTATAAGTAGGTCTTCCATTGTATTTTAATGGTGGTTATATCTAGAGGTTGTTCAGTTGTTGGAAGCAGATGAGATGATCATCAATAGGGTAATAATTTTCCTTTTGTATTTTAGCTTCTATTATTATTGGATACTCAAGTGAATCTGTATTTACATAGCAGGTTGATATATCCAGTTCCTCTAACAATATAAAAGGCAAAAGCAAAACTGGTAGATTAATACACAAAGGAAACATCTGCATACTTGGGAACAATTTTGAAAGTAAAAGATGATTACCACCAATGGTACAATTTAGAAAGATATGATCTAATTATCTTTTGAGAATCTTCATTAACGAGCAATCTTTGCCTACACACAGAAGCTTGGCAAGTACAATTATCTAAAAGGTTTGTTATGTTAATTTATTTTTTTGCATTTTGCAATGTGCAGCAGGGCACTCAAAAAGCTGAGCAGAATGTAATAGATGTTTAAGGGAAGAGTCACCAACTCCCCCACAAGCTACTATATTAAATCTATTCATCACATACTTTTGTCTACCTCCAATTTACTCCACTCACTTCTTTCAGTCAGCCTTACAGTGAAATACCATTTTCAAGTTGCTCTCCCCACCTTCCGCATTGTACCTGTGGGAGAGCCAACCTCATATAACCAACATGCTCAAGTCTAATTAATGCATGAAGGGGTTAAGACCATAAAGTAAACTGCCCTGCCAGGTGTAGCTCACCTTGGGAGGGATTAGATAATCAAACCTTTCTTCCTCTGAGTCTATCTGAGGAGCTCAGCTTGTGAGGAGGTCTGAGCTCTTACATGCCTTTCTTGTATTGCTATATGAATAATTTAGGAACTTGCACCACTGTAACTAAGCTAAGTTTTACTGCCTGTGCAACATTTTCTGGACGTTGTATGGAAAAGCACATGGATCTGACCTTTGGAGAGTTTGTAAGCAAACCCTCTTTAACTTATCAAATGTGTGATCTTTTTCTATGCTAGGGGAAAAGGGAAACTTTGGAAAGAACTCAGAAGGGCATATTTTAAAGGTCTAACAGCCTATATTTACACGCTTTACTTTGCTGCTCATTGCAAAGTAATCAACCCCCTTCACTCCCCAACTACTTGCAATACCAGAGGCTTCTGGGTGATTACAACAACAAAGCCATGATTGGATTTATATAGTTGGCACAACAGCTACAAGTTCCTTTCTCCACCTCAGACTTCAACTGTGATGAAGAGTGCTGTGTAACTTGACAGCATGAATGAAGCACCTTTGGGTAACTTGAAAACTTATCAACTTAACCTATCAATTGCCTCCAGTTCATTAGATTTCCAACTGACAATATTCCGACCAGCTTCAGGGTTGAGAGAAGGAGCACTTTTCAGTGGGAACACAGTATGAATAGAACCTGCTCCTTGGATATGGGGAATCAGATGGCTTACCCCATCCCCTCTTTTTAAATAAAACCAAGGCTCATTTGAATTATGGTGCTGGAGAAGACTCTTGAGAATCCCATAGACTGCAAGAAGATCAAACCTATCCATTCTTAAGGAAATCAGCCCTGAGTGCTCCCTGGAAGGGCAGATCATGAAGCTGAGGCTCCAATACTTTGGCCACCTCATGAGAAGAGAAGACTCCCTGGAAAAGACCCTGATGTTGGGAAAGATGGAGGGCACAAGGAGAAGGGGACGACAGAGGATGAGTTGGTTGGATAGTGTTCTCGAAGCTACGAACATGGGTTTGACCAAACTGTGGGAGGCAGTGGAAGACAGGAGTGCCTGGCGTGCTCTGGTCCATGGGGTCACGAAGAGTCGGACGTGACTAAACGACTGAACAACAACAAGACTCATTTGGATACTTCCAGAGCTATGACCACTGATCATCACAACCTAGTTGGTGTAAGGAACTATGAAGGCATGTCGTAGCAAACAGCTATTGGTCCACATGTTCTGTTTACCTTTAAGGCAATAGGAGTTTCAGCAGCAGTGTTTTGGAAATAGCATGAACCACTGGATAACTCATTGGTGTAGGTATCAATTTGTTGATCAATACTTCAGCCATTAAGGGTACTCCTCACTTGGCTTGTGTTTAGACCAAAACGAATCACAGCCTGACAGCCAGTATGCCATTTCATCAGGAAAGATATGTAACAACTATCAAGGAAGTATCGATACAGCTAGCATAACAGTACCTATATACTTTTATTCTCTACCCCAGATACTGAATCTGAAGAAGTTAGGTGTGACCTGAAAGTACTTTACCTATATATATAAGGTGAGCAATGCTAGCGCAACAAAAGCATTTTATTCATTTCTCACAAAAATGAAGCAATTTCTATTGACAAATGAGACATTTGATTGTTTTCAAAGGCACAATTATTCAAAAAGACATTACAATTAAATACAGTTCAGCAGTTTAAACAACAGATGGCTGCCATCCTTTATGCTTCAATTTTTTCAAGTAATATTTTACTGCAGTATGAAAAGGATAATCTGTAATATTTCTTGCTTTTTTGTTTGTTTGCACAAAAGAGCAATCTGGAAAGGAATAATGACTTGAATGTGAAGGGTGAACATTTTAAAACAGCATTTTATTTTATTTTATTTCTGTTACATTGACTCTGATCCTGACACAGACAAGAGGCGGTATGAGCAAAAGAGGTAAAATTTCAGACAGATTGGAATAAAGGGAATCACTAAGTCCACAATCTAAAAGATTGTGAAAGTTAATGGAAGTTATTGTATTGATTTTGACAGAGTAACATTATACTATAAGCCAGGAGATTGTGCCCTTATAAAGTTAAGTGCTTAAAAAAATACCTACAAAGTAATAACTACAGAGACTTCTCAGTAGCTGCACCACATCTATGGAACTCATTCCTTGGGAATTGCAACTGCCTCCCATACTGTTAAATTTCAGATGTCAAGTTTTCTTGCACTTTTGGGTCTTGATTTTTGCTCTGGGTCTTAACTGTGTTATTATTAATGCTGCTATATACTGCTACTATTTTAGTAGTATTGTTTTCAACTGAACATATTGCTGTCCTGTTATTACCGTATTGGCCCGAATATAAGCTGCACCCAATATAAGCTGCTCCCCTAAAATTCCGCAGGCACTCATACCTGTTCCAATTTACCATATGTCTGTTTCAGCAGTGATATCGTAAAATCCTATTTTTTGTAAGGTCGCGAATTTAAGCCGCACTTTAACTTTTCACGGTCGGAATTTGGAAAAAAAAAGTGAGGCTTATATTCAGGCCAATACGGTATATTGTTCATCAGCCTGGCTACATCAAGAAGGAGGACAGTATATAAATGAAATAAAGATGACTACAACACATAATACTTGATTAACAAGTCTGACTTGTCACAGATATGTGGCATGGCCCACATAGAGCTAGATCGATTCTGATCATTAAGGATTATTTCTTAGCTCTGGAACAGGTTAATCTTTAACAAGAAGAAAGAAAAAGTCAAAGAACTTTAGAGAAGTAATAAAAATAACAGAAGAGAATCATGACGTATTCCATGGGTGGGTGGGTATCCATTAAAAAGATGCTGCTTAAGAGTGATCCATGACGGTGACCTTTTAATTGCAGACTTGGTAGTCCCAGAGTAAGAGAAAGAGGGAGACAAATTAAACCAGGAATTACTTTCTTTATTGAGCAATGTCTGACAGTGGATAAACCCTCCCAGCCTCAGAACTTCTAAAAGCTTTTCTCCAGTTCTGTCAAAGGTAAGCCAGGCTCTATATAGAAGTTGTTGCTTTTCAATCTCATTTTATTCCTCTGCAAGATGGGCGAAGCTTTGCATCATTCTAGGTCAGGCTTCCTCAACCTCGGCCCTCATGATGTTTTGAGACTACAACTCCCATCATCCCTGACCACTGGTCCTGCCAGCTAGGGGTCATGGGAGTTGTAGGCAAAAAACATCTGGAGGGGCGAGGTTGAGGAAGCCTGGTCTAGGTTATGTTTTACAAACAAGCTAAGGAAGCATCTGGGTTTTATATTTGACTTGAAACTTAACTCACTCTTCTCAGACCCAGGAATGACTCAATGAAAGCTCATAAGCATACTCACATGGCACTATAGAGGAAGACATGGCCTGATCCACGTTTTTCTCCATAAATATATTAGAAATATTCAATTATGATTATGTATCACATTCCTTCAATTAACAAACCTGGATACGCACGAAAAACAGGATTTTTCGCTTTCACCCATGCACACCAAAAACAGGAAGGTCACTTAAAAATGGCATCATTCCATATCAAATGTTACCATCCCAGTGATTTGTGGAACAACTTAGGAAAGGGGTTACACAGGTGGCAAGATCTCTTTGAATTATCATCTTTTGGGAAAGCATACAGAAACAGAATAAAATATGTAAGCTTATAAAGCCTCCATTTTCTTTCACTGTAAATGTGTTCTGGGAATGAGGTATGATACATGATTGAAATTTGCAGCATGAGTAGTTTTCTACACACTTCTGCCACTCGAGTTTGACAGAAAGCCCTCTCAAATGGCATAGTACAATTTCTAATAAAAAAGCAAATGAATATTAAGGGAGTAAAGGGACAATGGGAAAACCTATATTGGAATATAAGACGCAAATAAAATATGCATGGGTGGCTGAAGCCATACTCAGCTGCACTGAAGAATGAGGGAGGCCAAGTGGTTTTATTTTTAGTTTGGAGGCTAGAAGGTCCACTTGCTTATATGGAATTAGCCAGCGGGACCAAGCAAGACACACCATGAGCATTAGTAGTAGGAAAGTGAAAGTTTATGATCCGTGAAAAATTGCCTTTGGGCTTTAAGGTATTACAGATTAATCCTCTATTACTACAGAGTAGCATCTAATAGACCATTCAGTCTGACTGCACTAAAAGGCGGAGAAAACATTGCTATTAGAGAGAGATCTGGGAATTAGGGTGCTTTAACCCACCCATACAATCATGTTGACACCAGTAGTACCCCACATTGAAGCAATGTGAGTTGGGGAAAATGCTGTATCTGTTATTTACAAATGAACTCCAAATACATTGCTCAGGACATACCAAGAAACATTGAGTGGGTTCAAAAGCTGACTAAAAAAATACAATCTTTAAGTTGCAAACGCGCCTTTCATTACCAGATCTGAGGAAACACCACAGAAATTGGCTATCAATAGCCACACGGGCTTGTGAGGTTTCAGACCCATCTGGCTGACTTAGTTTAAAATAGAATCATCACAGGGCTGAGCTGAAATTTCTCAGAAAAGGATTCCCCCCACCCTTTTTTTCTTTTTGGAGAATTTTTCTTTTCTGAGCTTCTCCTGAACTGTTGAATTTCAATCCTCCTCTGGAGAGTATTTAGTGAAAAGGATTCCCCAGTTCTATTACTATTTGTACCCCACCTTCTTCCCAAAGGAGCTTGGGGTGGCAAGTACCGAAATGATAAAACAACAAAACTAAAACTAAAACCATTAAAAGCATCTAAAATATCTGAAAACATTTACCATTAAACACTATATTTTACATGTTTTGTCAGTATGACTGCACACACATTCCTGTTATACTGAAGGATATGGATACAGCACAGAGGAGAGGAATAAGAGAGAGAATGCCAACTTTTTATCTTCAGGTGTAAGAAATTTAATAAAATCATAGTGTGTTTTCTTGTATACTCCTGGGTGGTGTACAAGCCCCGGTTTTTCTTCAGATTGTATAAATCTTTCCCCCTTATAAACCAGAAATGCAGTGATCTCCCGCTGGTGGGGCCAGGCAGAGATACCGCAAACACAGGGCGCACGTCTTGGGATTAAACAGACCACAACTTTATTGATTGCAGATGTCAGTAGGTTTTGGTGTAGGTATTGGGGTGTGTATCCTGAATCATCTGGCCTTACTGCTGGTTGATAAATTGTCAGGGTCGACCCTGGATTAAGGATCTTTCCATGAAACACATAGAAGCATCCCCCAGAGGGTTACCATTGAAGGATGTGCTATGGCCTATTCACCCTGGTTTGGGCAGCTAGACAGCAGCACCTTACCCTGGACTCCTTTAACAGGGTACCCCACTTCCTTTGAGACGTGTGTGGGGCTCCCAACCCCCTGCTCTGCCTTGACTAAGGATCCAACCCAATGCATTATCTGCCCACAGGTTGTGACTATTGCTATGAGGTAGACAAAAACCCCAGACAGCCCCAAATTGACTGGAGGGAAAATTACGACCTAGCCCTAAATAACCAAGAATTGGCTGGCTCCAGGGCAGGCCCCAGCAACCCTCATGGCCAGTGGAAGAGGAAGTAACATCCTGCGTCAATCACACAGGCCACGAAAGGCCTTCCCAGCCCGGTGGTGAGCTGAACTGGGCCACATCCACTGCCCCCACTGAAAGGTGAGCATCATTTTTAAATCTTCCCAGTCCTGCCAAGAAAAACCAGATGCTATTTCTCCTGATCATGTGTGCTGCATTGCAAATGAAGATGAAGCGGATGCTGTGGTATCCTTGACAATATGGCATCAAGAGATGATTATGGCCAGTGTTTTATAAACACCTTAAGGCTTCAAGATGCAAAATTTTTATCACAGCTAAATATAAATAGAAAATCAATACCATCATTTCAAAGACTCATTTTGTCCTCATTCCCCCCCTTGCTTCCATGTGACTCAATTAGAATCCACTTTCAATCGCAAATGCTTGGAAAAAGTAGACAGTGTCCTATGCCGTTCACCCCCATTGAATCCTATTCAACACAAATAGTATCAACATAAGACCACAATAATCAGAAACTGACTTAGAACTCAGTATTTATTTCGTTTTATAATGTGGAACTTCCTGCATACAACAGAAGTTGCAGGTCACTACTGGAGTGGGAATGGAGTGGAATTGACCCCTACAGAGTCAAAACTTTATAGTAGGGGTCGGCAAACTATGGACCGCGGGCCTGCAGACTGTCTGTGGATCGGTGTGGGGATTCTGTTCACTTTGTTTCTGCATCGCCATTTCCCCCCTGTGCCATTTCCCTCCATCTCCCTCACACATGCTGCGGCTGCGCCTCCTCCCTCCCTCCTCCTGGCTTCTCCCCGCCTTGATTAGAAGAGGAAGGAGGCTGGGCTGAGCTGGCTGAGTTTGCTAGATGAGGGAGACCGCTGCCTCAGGAGAGCGAGGGAAATTCTTAGGGACGACTCACACCCCTTTAATCTCCTACCTTCAGGCAGGAGATACAGAAGTATAGTCAGCTGCACCAACAGGTTAAATAACAGTTTTTATCCATGGGCTGTTGGGCTGCTGAATGGAAAAAAATAGTGGTGCAAGTGACTTCCGACAAGCACACAGAGTGCGAACAAGTCTGAGTACATGTGTTGTGGGGAGGGTGGCTTGTTTAATTTCACTGCACACAGGTGGTGTAGCGACAATAAAGGTTTGTTTATTATTATTTATTTATTTATTTATTTATTTATTTATTTATCTATCTATCTATCTTCCCACAGTCCGGAGCTCACTCTGCCGCTGGCGTGGTGGTGATCTGACCTCCGCTGCTGGCAGGAGGGCCCTCATCCCACCCCCGAAGCACGGAAGAGGTGCCAGCGGCAGCAACGCAGCACCAAACCCAGGCAAGGACCCTCCATCCAAACAATGACCATCATCAGCGCAGGTAAGAAACATTTTTAATTTTAATTTTTATCATTAACAATGCTGCCTGGTGCTCTTGCATGGAATGTGTCCTTTTAAAATGCACCTGTGGGTTATTTGTGGGGCCTGCCTGGTGTGCACAGTGTGCATAGAAATTCATTCATTCCTCCCCCCCCCCAATATAGTCTGGTCCCCCCACAAGGTCTGGGGGACAGTGGACCTGCCCCCTGCTGAAAAAGTGTGCCGAACCCTGCTTTATAGGGATGAATGAATGTCTATTTCTAAGCCATCTCATTTCCACATGCATCCATACATTATCTGGATGCTTTAAACATACATATGTTACAAAGTATTTTCTCTCAAATCATTCATGTTAAAACACTTTATTGGCCATGAATTTTTTTACCCAATTAATAATGATGATGATGATGATGATAGTATCATAACATTAAGGAAGTGCGAAAGCTGCTGTAAAGCTAAGGTCCACTCTGCCTATTAGTCTGAACGGTACAAATTATGTCAGTTCATATCAGAATTCACTATGAGCAAATTCCTCAAACATGCCTAGGACTGTGTATTGTATTGAGTAGGTGACTATGTCAGGGATTAATCGAATGTTCTTCACTGCTGTGAAAGATAAACAGGAAATCCTGAAAAGAGCTAAAATGAGTTTTTATGTCTTCTATGTAAGTCAATACAGAAAGAACATGTAAGTTGAGAGAATTCATATGTAAAATCTCTACAAGTAAATGTGATTCAGAAAGTTCTGGAGTATTTGATATTAGAGTATGGAAGTAGTGTATTAAGCTATATAGTTTCTCAAGTTAAATATTTACACTGTATTTATTTTACAGAAATTACTTTGCAATTATAAGAGTTTATTGGATGAATCTTTATTAAATGTTACTGAATCAGTTCAGAGTGATTGACAGCACAAGCCTATGCATGCCTCAGAAGTAAGTCCTACCGTGTTCAGTGGTACTTAGTAAGTGCATTTATGACTGGAAACCTTAGTAAACTACTAAACCATTTTCCAAAGTTAGACTCTCAAGCTAGCGGAACAAGAGAGTTGAAAGATATTAACGAAACCAACTAGACCTGAATCAATTCCCCTCCCCCCAAAGTTTTGATTTCCTGGTTTGTACAGAGGAAGGGGAAGCAAAACAATATTTCAGAAAGATTCTTCAAGGAGAATATAAATGTTGTCTTCTGTCAAACATATGTTAAAACATTGACAAATAAAGCATTTTTCTTCTATGAAAAAAGATGGATCCTGAATTGTTTTGTTTGTTTTAGCCACTGGAGTTTGGCTCCTGTCATAACCAGAGCGGCTATTTTCTAATGTGCATTTTGTATTTGCTAAATTTATATCCTGCACATTCAGTATGAGAGTCTTCCCAGGACAGCTCACAAGGAGACTAAAAGTACAACATGATACAATCTAATTAGAAAGACTCTCCTCCCTGGAAGAGAGGGGAGTGGTTGTGGGCGGGAGCCCAAGCTCTGCCCTTAGCAGGGGGCGTTAGCCCCCTGCCTCCTCCTCTCACCTGGCTGGCGCCCACACCCCTCGGCAGGCACCCAACCAGGTGCCTCCGAGGGGGCGTTTACAGCAGCCTTTTGCTGCGGCGCCAGCCTCTCCTTGGCCTCATTCTTCTCTGTCGTCTCGTCGCGAGTCACCCACCCTCCACTCCCTTTGAGCTCAGGGTCTTAGTTTATTGGCCTTGCTATGGACCTTAGGTTAGTCGCCCTGGTTGTCCAGGGGGCCTGGTAGGAATTTTTCCATTTGGCTTTTTGGTTTTTTCGCCTACCTCGTAGCAATCGTCACAACTTTTGTGGTATTGGTGGGTAGGTTAGGCATTGGAATAATGTGTTGTGGTGTGTCGAAGGGCTAGGTGTGGCCATCGCCTATGCCTTCAATTTTTGGGTATTCTGTTAAAGGAATCTGGCGGTCGTGTACTCTGTCCGATGCCTGCTTGGCGGGAGGCCATGGCACGACCCTCGGTGACATCAGGGGAGAGCCTATAGTTGGATTAGCATCAACAGGCTCCACCTACTGGTGAATAAACCCCCTTGTTTTAGACATCCAATACCTAAGCCAATACCTTTTCACTGCTGTAATCAATAAAGTTGTGGCCTTTTTCTTGCCCATTAACCTTATATCACGTGTCCTTGCGTATTTATTTCACATTGCGGGGGTCGGGTCCTCGAACCACAAAACAATGCTACAATGCAACAGCAGCAAACCCAGCAATAAAAACTCAAAAGAGCACAGTAAAGACAAAACAATGATCCCTAATTTCCTAGAAGATTGAAATGCCCACGTAAATATAAAATGTCTCCGCCTGTTGCCAAAATGACACAGTGAGGAGCAAGGCTCTTTTCCCTGGGTAGGGCATAGGATACTCTCAACCAAGATGGCTGTCTCCCCAGTCACCACCCACCACAGAAGGTGAAGCAAAAAGCTCCAGAGGACTACCTACTAGGGATAGGACTGCTATGGGAGAAGAACCCAAAAATACTTGTGTCCCAATGCTAGATAGGGCTTCAAAGTCAATCACCAGTACTTTAAAGTGAAAGTGCTTCCAGATGGTAGCTTAAAACTGCAAATGGGTCATTTAGATACTGCAGACAGGTCCATAGCTTCCAAGTGCCCAAATTTAAGCAGGACAGCCACACTTTCTTTGAAGGTGAAGGGTGCCCCGATTTCGTGCTACCTGCAGATGGGAGCAATGGGAGCAGCTCCTGCAGCGGCAGTGGCATTGTTAAGAAGCACTTCCCGGCCTTCGGGAAGGAAACATGAGGCTCTGACAGGATCCCAGAGCCCTCCTGCCTCCTTCCCAAAGCTGGCAAGCACTTATGTGGCTTTGAAAAGGAGGCAGGAGTGTGGCAGGATCCTGTCAGAGGACCAATGCCTCCTTTCCTAAGCCGATCAGAAGCTTCCTCGACTTTGGGAAGGAGGGATGAGGCCCGTGTCCCAATTTTTATCAGCAGAGTGTTGCAGCATATGCAGGCCACTGGCAATGGGTTCATCCTGATTAAAGGTAGGAAAAGGGCCATATTTGATGCTGATGTTTGGATGGTGCTGATGGTGTGCATGCTGCAGAAAAAAATACAGCCCCGATCCCACAGTAAGCATCTGCCTGAAAGCACCCTGAGTCTGGTAATGAACTGGGTGCTAGTGGTCCATTGAGATCAAATCAAGTCAAATCACTATTTTGCATTTTTAAGGCTTAAACAACAAATGAAAGTATTTGTTTCTAGCCTGTTTAAAAATGCTGATGTGCAATTTTTGTGGTTGTTGTTATGGTGCATTTACTCCTTAGCTGGGGACGAACTCATGCTCTGCATTTTGTACTGGAGATTAGCCATAGTTTGACTTCATAGCTCAGCTCCTGCAAGTGCTATCTCAATTGCCAACAGATGATATTTTAAAGGAAATGTCTGACTTCCTTGTAACATTTGCAACACTCGAGATGAAGGTAGATGTGGAACAAAAGCAAAGCTCTGAGGCAGTGATGAAATCCGGAAGTAATAGGGACCCAGATCACTACAAAAGGCTTCTCAACCAGATATACAGCTCCATTGACTTAAATAAGATTAAATCACTTAAAACCAAATACTAAAAATTTCATTGGTTTGCAGACTAAGCTAATGCTTGACAGGACCGCTGAAGCAACCCACAAAAGACTCCATTCCTTGTTTCTACAGTGTCTCTTCAGACGGAAGATTATTGCCTTCCCCCCATCTGAATAGGGTCCATGCCTGGGCTATGCGGATGAAGGATACAAGTCGAAAGCAAAGGATGAATGCCTTGGTGCCTCTGTCTCCTGAAAGATGGCATTTATTTTACATTTCTGAAGTGTCAAAAGAAAATCAGTAAGTTAAGCTTATTAATATGCAGAGCACAGAAGAGACTGCACACACAGTTTGCTGAAAAGCCTGTTGCTAGTACGTCTCCCTGGATGCCTTTCCTCAACGCTCTCTGGGAAAATACATTTTGTCTTTCTTTATGTAACCCTGCAGACACAGCAGTGAGGTGCATTTCCCCTCAGAAATCTTGGGCCCCAATTGCTTTCTGGTGTGCTAAACAATGGTTTTTGAACCATTTATACTACTTGGGATTGAACGTATTGTGTATATGGGAGGGTAGAGGGGAAGAGAAGCTGGAGCTGTTTCCTCTCTCTCCCCCTCTTGCTTTAATCTTCGTACCTTCCTTCCCTATTTAAAATGCACTCGGGGAATTCATGACTCAAACAATCCTCACATCACAATTAATAAATCATGAAGAGGGGCATATTCTTTAAAAAATGCACAATGCATAAGTAATTGCTCAGCTACCAAGTGCTATTCATAAATAGCCTACATTTTAAAACAATGATATGGCTGAAACGATTCAACTGGGGGGGGGGGAGGCTAATAAAAGTGAAGAAACGTAAGACAGAAAAAGAGAAGGGGGACTGCAGGGCTTGATGGCTATAATGGAAAAGAATATTTTGATTTAGGACTTTAAAATCCGCTAAATTTAGTATACAGAAGTTATTAAAATGATTAATAATGACATGCAACTGATATTATAATTGCCTTACTAATCATAGGGGCATTATGCAAAGTTCTTTAAAACGAACGGCATCATTTGCATCTGTGATGTTGCTAATTAGTTTGGTGCTTTGTACTACCAAAAATGATCACAGAGCAGCAGCGTATATTTAGAGGATTTGAAACAAGAGGCATTTATTAAAATGTAACCTTCTAGGCCTGGTGGTGGTGGCGACTTCTGTCAGCCACTCTGAACTTTCTGCCCCCTTCATTGACTGTTACAAAGGAGGGCGATGCATTTTCTGTGGTGATTCATATACCACACTGACAGAAATCATTATAGTAGCTTACCCAAAATAACCCACAGCTCTTCGCGAAAAAGGCATTTAAAAATAATGTTGGAACACATGGTAAATGATGACAGCTACAAGGTCGTCTGAGCTGTGCAGCCGAAATTAATAACTTCCTTGTTACCATCTAGTAACCAAGGCAACAAGAGAGACCAGTACAAAAGCATGAATATGGATTTAACATTATGCATAGAACCCTAGTGGGCAACTAATTTTTAACAGAGGCCAATTTTGGATTAAGGAAGAGTTGGAAGGGCTAACAGCTTGCCCACTGACTCACTCTTACCTTAGTTGACGGATAGGCAAAGGAATCTTTAGTCTCTCATCATCCTGAATGTGGATCAGCCTAGGCTGCAGAACTTTATTACATATCTAACCTATACTATGAAATGGGGGAGGAAGGCTTCTTAAATGCTTTCTCTGCACTTGAATAGGAAAAGGATGTCTGTCGCAGTTGTCCCTCCTGCTCCTTAGCTGCTCACTCCAGTTGTTAGTGCCTTGACTCGTGCACAGGAGTGAGGTGCATAATCAGGGAGGGTTTACCAAAGCCCATGATTATGCTGACAGGGTTAAAGAGCCCTTTCTCTCTCTCTCCCAGTGTTCTTGTATGATAGAAAGTGTCTGAGGTGCACAATACGAACAGGGCCTGAATTGAATCCTCACCCCCTGCCTGGCAGTTGCTTATTTCTAGCATAGAATAAGCTGAACACAGCTCCATAATGTAAATACAAGTAAAGGTAAAGGGAGTTATGGCTCTGGATTTATCCTGAATGATTCATTTGAACCACCAGCCTCTACCTGAGACCTTTCCTTGGGTACCGTGGGGCATAGAAATTGGCATACCAATCTACAGTGGTACCTCGCAAGACGAATGCCTCGTAAGACGAAAAACTCGCAAGACGAAAGAGTTTTTCGTTTTTTGAGTTGCTTCGCAAGACGAATTTCCCTATGGGCTTGCTTCGCAAGACGAAAACGTCTTGCAAGTTTGTTTCCTTTTTCTTAAAACCGTTAATACCCAGGGTGCATTGCTTGAAGAGGTGCAGTTCCATGCTTCGCAAGACGAAAAGTTCGCAAGACGAAAAAACTCGCAGAACGAATTAATTTCGTCTTGCGAGGCACCACTGTATTTTGATGTGATGGGAGAGGGCATAGGACTGCATTACTAGAAGAACATACTTAGTAGCTTACAAAGCAAAATGCCTATTGGTGCTGGACAACGTCCAAGTAACCCAACTTAAATTTTTATAAGTATTTTATTATTTTTCAGCTTCCAAGCATGAACAAGTGAAAGATTAAATATAAGATCTCAAACAGCCAAGTGTGCAATCATCTTTTTGTAATTGACTAAAGTTGTAAACAGGCATTTTTGCTCTTCTGCTTTTGCTATTGGTGTTGTAATGTTTTCTTCTGACACCAGGTGCTGCTGTAGGGATGTTTCCTTTAATATATAAAGAAATAAAGAACGAATAGTACTATAACAACATTTGGTGACAGAGCACAGCATTACAGCTTAACATTAACTGCAAAACGAAAAACGCAGGGAATAAACCAAGCCACCACTTTTTCAATAATTGTCCATAATAAAACAGGGTAAGCCTCTTTGGTTCCGTGGGACTAAATCAGCATGTGGGGAAGAAATCGAGATCTGGCAAGTGCTAACTCAATTTCCATAACCAAGAGCCCAAGGTGTTCATAAAATGTCATGGGTATCTTTCTTAATGTTTTATAACATGTGATACAAAGGAGCCAGGTATTGTGCTGACATTAAGCAGTTTTTAAAACTACTTCAACTTTGGCAGAGAGCAGATTAATACCTTATTAAATATGCACAGTTATTAATACTTTGCACAAGGAGTTTATTGTTGCTGCATTGAATATTTTAATAACCTTCATCCACAAATAGTGCTGAGGACATTATCACAAGCTCATTCATTTTAATTAGTTATCTTATAAATTATGCGAGTGGCATCGTCCCAGCTGCCTGGCAGCTAGTAAAGTGCTGTTTCTGTATTCACATGTAAATAACGGTGCGTGACAATTTTAAAAATGTTGATAAAGGATCGTGTAATTACTGCTATTAACACTACACCTTAAAACAATTGAGGAATGTGTTATACCTGCATAAAGGGAAAGCTGCTTTGAAGCTAAGGAACAAAAGCATCATCTCACACACTTGTTTTATTTCCTTACCTGGAAGCTGCAAATTTAAATGTACCATCAAAAACAATGTTAGCAACTAGCAGGCCACAGCAGAATATTGTGGTTTTAGAAATTATGCAGAATGAAGGCCAGAATACTAGAAAATGCATTTGTGCTTCATCCTAGGTTAAGTTCAAACACTTACTCCCATGTAGCCAGTGTGGTATTGTGGTGGGATTTGAACCTGGAAAGATCCAAGTTCAAATCCACACTAAAAAAGTGAAGCTTACTGGATTGCCTTGGACAAGTCAGTATCTCTCACCCTAACAGTTAGATTATACTCCAACCTATACCACTAGGTTGCTGTAAGGACATAATGTGGATGGGAAAGAGCACTGAATTCTGCCTTGAGTTTCTTATAAGAAAAGCATGATCAACATTTATAAAGGTAACGTTTGGCTCAAATTTATGGGCAGATGAGGCCTTGATAAATGTGGGTTGGAGGCAATTTTTGTGTGTGGGGTAGTGGTTGCCAATCATGGCTGGAGCTTCTCTCAGCAGCCACCAACCACTTTTTTTTCCTTCCAAAATTCCCTGGGAGTGATGTGATTTGATGACAGGAGCTTTTTGGATTAAAAAAACAACCAGTGTCTGTTTGGAGGAGCTTTATTGTCCAATATGAGTTTTACCACCTCAGATTTTGTCCTGTGAAAAACCAAGCAAAATTGCCTCCTCCTGTTTCATTTTGGCATGGATTTGGCCCTTGTGTTACAAGGTTGTACCGGGCCCAAGAAATGATCCTTGCAGCTTGAGCTGGAGTGGTTTTTAGCAGATAGCTATAGGTGACAACAGGATGCGGGTAGCGCTGTGGGTTAAACCACAGAGCCTAGGGCTTGCCAATCAGAAGGTCGGCGGTTTGAATTCCCACGACGGGGTGAGCTCCCGTTGCTCGGTCCTTGCTCCTGCCAACCTTGCAGTTCGAAAGCACATCAAAGTGCAAGTAGATAAATAGGTACCACTCCAGCGGGAAGGTAAACAGCGTTTCCGTGCGCTGCTCTGGTTCGTCAGAAGCGACTTAGTCATGCTGGGCACATGACCTGGAAGCTGTATGCCGGCTCCCTTGGCCAATAAAGCGAGATGAGCGCCGCAACCCCAGAGTCGGTCACGACTGGACCTAATGGTCAGGGGTCCCTTTACCTTTACTATAGGTGGCAACAACAACACAGTCCTAGAGAACAAGATGACAGAACACCACTTGTCATACTACAGCTCCCAGCTAAAACCACTCTGAGGTATCATCAGATGCTTGTGATCTGAGGCCCATCCTGGACAATGATATTCCCCTCTCACAGGTGTTAGGTGGTTAAAGCTGACCTGCTAGCCTAAAAGAGCTATCAAGAGGCAATAACATGCCACATAACAAACACAGGAACAAGATCCTGCAGCAAACCTAGATGCCAATTCTGCCCTCTGCCATGATCCATGACTTGGAGACCTTGCAGTTCTCAATCGAGGACTCTGATGAGGAAGAAATTGAGGCTGCATCGTTGCAGTGAAAACTGTCATATCTGATTTGGGGTCCTCTCAGCTGGAAGACACAGTTTGGTCACCCTCCTCTGAATCAAAGGATGAGTCACCTGCAGTACCTTTGCCTCCCCAGCCTTGCCGAAATCATCAGCTATAAAATAAGGTGAGTGCTCTTCAATTAGCCAGCCAGTTCCTTCAGGCATGCAAATCCTGCCACAGTCCAGGATCTTGTCACTCTGCATAAGCTTCAGTTGGCTCTAGCTCCCTGCAGAGGCAACATCTTCTGTAGCTGTCTTCTGTTGCCAGCAGGGTCCCCTTGGTACGGTCAAAATTCCTGTTATGGCCTGCTCTCTGCTTGAACTTGTTGGACTTAACTTTGATAAAACAACGCCAACTTTTCCTGTGAGTCTGTCCACAGTGGAAACTCTCATATATACTCTGGGACAGCAGCAGACGGTAGAATGGAGCAGGGTGGGACAGCATAGCTTGCCTGGCTTCCTAATGCAGAGGGTCTCTGCCAGTAACCTAGTGCTGAGTAAATTAACACCTATAGCGGGACAGGATATTATAATTTACTCAGCAACACTAAAAGGAATCTGTTATCACCAATTACTTTGAAGGTCATTTTGCATGTGTTTTGACCTCTGATTGACTGTATTTTTACATTCCATTGTCATTTCACTCCAACCTTTACATTTCCCCCCTTTGCACCAGGGGTCAGCAACCTGTGACCCTTCAGATGTTATTGAATGAACAGTGGTACCTCGGGTTAAGTACTTAATTCGTTCTGGAGGTCCGTTCCTAAGCTGAAACTGTTCTTAACCTGAAGCACCACTTTAGCTAATAGGGCCTCCTGCTCCGCCGCACCGAGCATGATTTCTGTTCTCATCCTGAAGCAAAGTTCTTAACCCGAGGTAATATTTCTGGGTAGTCTGTAACCTGAAGCATATGTACCGTATTTTTCGCCCCATAGGATGCACTTTTCCCCCTCCAAAAATGAAGGGGAAATGTGTGTGTGTCCTATGGGGCGAATGCAGGCTTTCGCTGAAGCCTGGAGAGCGAGAGGCATCGGTGCGCACCGACCCCTCTCGCTCTCCAGGCTTCGCGCAGATCTCCGCAAGCTGTGGGAGCCCGCGCCGGGCTCCCGCTGCTTGCGGAGAGTTGCCTGCATGCCGAAGGCTGGGCGCGCTGCTTGCGGAGAGTTGCCTGCTCTGGGCTCCCGCTGCTTGTGGAGAGTTACCTGCATGACGAAGGCTGGGTGCGCTGAGCCCAGCGCGCCCAGACTTCGCGCACCTCTCCGCAAGGCACGGGAACCCTGCGCTGGGCTCCCACTGCTTGCGGAGAGTTGCCTGTTCTGGGGGCTGGGGTCAGGGGAAGCTCGGGCTTCCCCCACCCCAGCCCCGTGCCTGGGGGGGGGGGGAAATAATTTTTTTCCCTTTATTTCCCCCCCCCCAAAACTAGGTGCGCCTTATGGGATGGTGCGTCCTATAGGGCGAAAAATACAGTAACCTGAAGCGTATGTAACCCGAGGTACCACTGTATTCTATAACCCATGACACTGGTGGTGGTTTGAGCTGACCTGGCCTGCAGTCTAACAATATCTGTATACAAGCAAACACCTGACAAATGAAGATCCAACACTCCATGCATCTGATGAAGGGGGCTCTGATTCACGCAATCTTAGTAATAATACAATTTGTTAGTTCTTAAAGTGTTGGCACCAGAGCTGGGAACTTGAAAGAGGCAGGAATGTGAACCAGTCACTGAATAAGAAATTCAAAGTACCTGAGGATTAGTAGTAATAGGATCCTTCCTGCTGAACAGGAAACTTCAAATGCTCTGCCTTTAGTATTTAAGAGCCGTTATCCTTAGTAGGATTTCTGCAAGCCAGCCAGGTTAAACATTATACGAGTTTTACCAGAGTCTACACCACGACATCAGGCTGGGGTTTTTTTTGCCGTCCCTGTCTCCTGAACAGCATTTTTCAACAGCTCTTCAGCTGTAGACACAGGTGCAAAACATGTTATGGCCACAGTTTACCCTCTCATTCTGATAGAGCTGCATCTCTTTTTATATACATATCAATAGAGTAAATCCTGCTTTATTGGTATTTTTGAATAAAAAGGAAGGGTACAGAGTAAGGAAAAATCAGTTACTGCCACCAAAAGAATACATAGCAAGCAAGAACTCCATTTCAGCTAAAATTAACTGCAACTAAGGTTACAGTCAGAAACAATGCATGCACTAATTTGTCATATTTTCAGCATCTAGTATTTGCACAGCTGTTGATAAGCCTTATTCTAAACTTTTGGTATGTACAGGAAATATTGTGAGATTAGCCTACTATACTGCAATTAATGATATATGGAATTCTGTATATCAGGATTTATTGGTGGGGACACCATAAAGCCATAGAATGCCTACAGGAAAAAGCAGTGCTTTTTTCTAAAAAAATATGTTTAGGGGTACCCTCATTTTCCTACTCATATTGAAACACTGCCCTTCAATGACGCCAAACTTAGATACACAAAATGTTTAGGGGTATGCGTACCCCTGCATCCCCTCCAGAAAAAAAGCACTGGGGAAAAGTAACTCTGAGTACAACTGCACAGTCAAGCCAATAATGGGTCACCAAGCCCAAACCTGTGTTCACTGAATGTTCTGAACAAGTGCAGCTTCACATTTCAAACTCACTTAACTTGTCGTTGTTTTTGCTCACTTCTTGCCTTGGGCCAATCATCAACTTTCAGCCTAGCCTTCTTTACCTGGCTCTGAGGTAGGTTAGGCTGAGACATATAGAAAGAAGTTTAAAATGACTGCAAAGGGGACTTCGTGCTAGTATTATAGGCATCAAATTTTGCTTCATTTGATGATGCACCTTAGTAATATAAGGCTAGAAGGTTAAAGAGTTCCTGCATGTTTTGCTTTGCAATTTGGAGTCAAACTGAATTACCGTTCTTTTTAAAAAAATTAAAAGTAAAAGTACAGTCTCTTTACTGACTCTGGGCCTGGTACATGTGTACATGCTATATTTCCGACTTCGGTGGCACTACTCCCAAGCATGCACGACTGCAGGAACACTCTCTATCCCTTACCCAACTCCAAGCTGGAGAGGCTCAGACCCTTACCAGAGGTCAATATTATATTTGTTGTGGATGGCTAGAGTTGCAAGATTTGAAGCTAATAATTTTCTAGGCAAATTTGAAGGATAGTAGTACAGAAAGATAACAGAACTAGGCTTCGCACAACTGTGTTTCCCATATTGGAAAATAATTAAACAATGGATAAACTAATTAAGAATGACCCTTGCACATTAGGACTTACAAATTACTTCCTGCTCCTTAGCACAAAAACACATAGATAATCATTCTGATCCAAGGCAGCTTTTCATTTGACTTCTAAACACTAAAAGCCAAGGAATCTTAAACTATAAAGAATGCTAGTAATTTTCTCATCAGCATTCACTTCTCTACCGCTCTTTCTGGCACAGACATACTCCTTAGCAGTAATTTATGCAATTGTTTTTGCAGCTACAGGATACTGTTCGATATCAAGCTATACCTCAAATGGAACAGAAAATAAGTCCAAACTGCAGGTCTAGATTCCATGTTACAGACAAATGCAATGTAGTTCTTAGAAGTAGTATTCATACACTTTCATATTCACTTATCATGCAAAAATACACTTGTGATTCTGCAGTACAATGAGATGGTTACAGAGCCCTAGAAGATCAGTACACAAAGCCTATTAAGAGTCAGTGGATGCTATTTTCTTTTAGTTGTTATAGATCTATGACAGCCCGATCTAGGCAGAGCAAGGGAATAAAGGCTACTCGCAACAACAAACACTCCTCATTATTTTGGGAATTGGACTTTAAGACTGAAAGTAACAGCACAGAGATCTCTCCCCCCCCCCTCAAAAAAAGAGAAAGAAAAAAGGATGCTGTTTCCTGTGACAATTTCCTGACAAAGTATGTTAGGATAAGAAGGTACAGAGTACAGCCAGCCAGTGACAGTTCCACACTGAGGACAGCCTTTTGAGTAATTACCTGATCCCAATTAAACAGCCCTGGTCAGGAATGTCTAAAGAGGCCCATCAAAAAAACTGAGAGCCATTGTTCATCTTCTAGATGCTAAGTCTTGTCTCAAAATGCTACATAGGGCAACAAATAAATGTGTGGTGTTTGTTCCAGGCAAGTGTACCCTCATGTTTTCTCTGTGACTCAGTCAGAGTAAAACTAAACCAGAACCTCAAACAAATTAGGATCAAATCTTTATTCCGCTCTCCACTCCTGCATACACACCAAGTTCAAACTGAAATTATCCTTACACGTTCATTGTAACATTAAAGCAAGAGACCCTTCAAGTAGTCCAAGTACAGTTTAGAAGAGGAAATTACGGAATGCATAAATGTCAGGGTACTACAGTGCCATACCCTCCAACATTTCTCCAATGAAAATAGGGACGTCCCTTTGCATAATGATAATTTTACTATTTATACCCCACACATCTTACTGGGTTGTCCTAGTCACTTTGGGCAGTTTCCAACATATATAAAAAATAATAAAACATTTAACATTTAAAAAACTTATACAGAATTGCCTCCAGGCAGCTCGGGGGTCGGGTAACTCCATACCCTCCAACATTTCTCAATGAAATGCGGACATCCTACCATACCCCGTGACAGGGTGAGCTTCCATTGTTCGGTCCAGGCTCCTGCCAACCTAGCAGTTCGAAAGCACGTCAAAGTGCAAGTAGCTAAATAGGTACCACTCCAGCGGGAAGGTAAACGGCGTTTCTGTGCACTGCTCTGGTTCGCCAGAAGTGGCTTAGTCATGCTGGCCACATGACCCGGAAGCTGTACGCTCCCTTGGCCAGTAAAGCGAGATGAGTGCCTCAACCCCAGAGTCATCCACAACTGGATCTAATGGTCAGGGGTCCCTTTACCTTTACCATACCCACCAACATTTCTTCAGTGAAAATGGAAAGGAAAAGTGGGACATTCCGGGATCGGATCAAATCAGAAACTGGGATGGCTTCTCTAAATCAGGGATGTCCCTGGAAAATAGGGAAACTTGGAGGGTCTGCAGTGTACACCCCCCCTCCCGTCTCCCTAATGTACAACTAATTCTCACTGAGATGGCAAACTTAGGTCTAAAATGGACTGCTTTAGATGTAATCTTTCTGCACATGCCAAGCTCATGTCCTACAACTCTTCTCTCAGCAATCTAGTTTTCTATATGTTGAGAATATTTTTGGATGGAGAAGCATTCAGTCACCCACTGAGGCATGTCCCCTCTTAACTACTATTTTTACCTTTTTAATGAAGAGAACTCTGGCACTTGGGAACTTAGGGGAGCTTCTTTTCAGTTATTTCAGTTCCTTAAACTTAATTGTATAGGTGTTACAGCTTAGGTCTTAATACTTCGGTTCCAAACCATGGTGGTACTTTCTGTCAGTTTCCCAACCTTCTATAAATCACACCCCTTAGGCTCCTCTAGCTGTACAACAGACCCAGGGGATCATCACACCCCTCCAACTGATTTGGTATTCTTTCTCTAGAATATCTCTAGACCCACATAGAACATTCCCTAACAACTCTACTCCTCATGTCCCCAATTCAGCTTCCAAGTTTTTCTCTCATCTGTACTCCTAAAAAGACACTAATTTTCCAAACTAAGCTCAGAGACGTCCTTCCCTGCCTACAGATATTTTTCTCAGAATGGATCTTACACACACAGTTCAGGAGCTATATGCTTATGTAGCTGAACCCCAAGAATCCCAATTCCCAGCTGCCTTTCTTTTTCCCTCCCAAAGTCCTGTGTCTGCATGCCCCAGCAAGCTGTACCCACAGCTAATCAGAGAAAAGCTTCAGCCCAGGACTCTGTAAGCTGCACCACTCTGGGGGAATTGTGATGCACCACAAAACCCTGATCTAGCTGAGTTTTCCATCACACCCATCTATACTCTGGGGCAGCAAAGCCCAGACACATATTTACCTCTTGACCCTTGCCCATCATGGCTTAATAAAAGCTAGCCTAATTGGCCTGGATGTACATGAAGCCCACAGGGCACAATGTATGTAATGTTAATGTTGAATTCTATCTTGGAAGAAAGATGGAATATAAGTATGCAAAAGAGGTAAGGGCTTGTGAATATTTAATTTTCTTCTCATGAACTACAGATGAACCAGCTCAATCACAGCTAAACCTGAATTGGAATTGAATTGGCTTAGTGGATTCAATACATATCTGACTGGCAACCCAACCAATGCATCAGCCTTATTCACTGTAATCATTATATTACAGTTTGTGCTAATGCACCTGAAGAATCACCTTATTACTGGCCGGCTAACAAGATCAAGGACTATTAAACAGCCTTCCTGTACTGGAGTACAGGGGTATATGTGCCATTGTCTCTGCACCAGTAGAACTGTGCAAGTACCTCATGCAGCACTTTATGCTTCAACTGTAATACTCATCGTACCTTACTTACTATATATCACATTGCCCAGGTACAGTCCATGGAGCTAGACCAAGACACTTAAAGTTGTTAGTTTGACTTCCTTGAATGGCTGCAGGTCTATTGAATCCTTTGCCGTTCTTTGAGTAGAAGGCCTGCTAGTTCACTTAATAAGTTTTCAATCTGGACTTGATGCAGTCAAATACCCCTTCTGATCATAATCAGGATGCAAGCAGCACTCCAAGGCCAGATATGCTTCAGTTAAAAAGAAACGCTTTGCCCATTTTGTCTCAGAAGAGTTTCTGCACCCAGGATCCTAGACTAAATCTTTCAAAGAAACACATTTCATCATGCAGGCATTTTGATTACTTTTTCCTCCACAAAGTACCTAGCTTATTTGTCCTAAAAGGACTGCAACTGACAGTAAAAAGACTGTTTCATTTACTTTAAAGAAGAGGATTAGCATTCAAAATATCATGGGATCTTGGGTTCTCTCTCGCTTTCTCTTTTAAAGTGAGACAGCAAAGGACTTGAATTTAAATATATGCAAAACTGTGCTGTAATTATTTTGATCAGTGAAAAATAACTAATTCAGATCTACAGAAAATGTAGGGCATGGATGGCCAGTTAATTTGGTTTTTGTGTAATTAACGGTACCTCCTAGGGTTCTATGTTTTTCTCCCTCTTGCAGAACAAAATATTCTGGCATTTAGTATTAGCTATACACTTCATCATTCAAGCAGAAGAAATAGGTCCTCCTAAGAGCAATGCATGTGCAGTACAAATGTCAGCAAGCGAGATGGCACCCAGCTATTTAGTAGCAGATTGGACTCCGCTCCCAGCAGGCATGCAGTGTCAAAATGGTCAAGGCCCGCAATTATTACTTCATTTAAGTAATGCTTCGCTATAATTTGAATCTAAAATATCAAAGGCTCCTACAGTCAGCCTTTATGCATCTAAGTGAGCAATGTTTACTTCCTTTAAGAGAAACACCAAACCGAGAAGAAGGAAGGGGTGTGAAAATGATATTCATAAAAAAACAACAAGGGGTAAATGAAAAGTAATTATAAAAAAATCTGCATAAAATAACTTACTGTGAACTACAGTATCCAATCTCCTCCTATAAAGGAGAATATCTGCTTGCTCCAGAAATCATTTATACATCATAACTACCGGTGGGAAAGTCGAGGGTTCACTACAAGAGGCAGTTATGTGTTGTGAGTGGGTACGGAAATATGAAAGAAACACCGTAACTGGGTTGTGCTAGGGCCACCTTTATTAACAAAGGGGGAATGAACAGTGCGAGAAGGTAAACTATGTTTACCTGCATTGAGTCAGCCCACCCTGTCCATGGCAAGGGGCATGACAAGGCAGAGCCCTATTGCATGGGCCTTGCTTTCTCGTGAGCTGGGTTCCTGCCCCATCCCCTCTGCCTGAGTCCCACAATTCTAGGCAGGTGAGACAGGCTAACCTGAAGAGAATTTCATATCTAAGCTAAAAGCCCCACAACCCAGAGGAGCTAGCCTCTGGAGAGACTTATCACCTTAAGAGTTGCCTAAGAGTGTTCACCGGTTTACCTCTCTTCTCATTAACTTTCCACACACCTTCCTGCCACAGTAGCATGCTTTTTGAAGCTTAGGCTCCAATACTTTGGCCGCCTCATGAGAAGAGAAGACTCCCTGGAAAAGACCCTGATGTTGGGAAAGATGGAGGGCACAAGGAGAAGGGGACAACAGAGGATGAGATGGTTGGACAGTGTTCTCGAAGCTACCAACATGAGTCTGACCAAACTGCGGGAGGCAGTGGAAGACAGGAGTGCCTGGCGTGCTCTGGTCCATGGGGTCACGAAGAGTCCGGCACGACTAAACAACCAAACAACAACAGTGAATGAGAATCTTTAAGCACAGGCCCTTGGTGCAGTGGTGCTATCAAGGCAGGACTTACAGGCAGAAGTCCAGGATGCCCACTCAGCAGAATGGGGTCGCCAAACACATCAGGCTTGAATTACTTCATTCTTAAGTAAGCATAGTAACACACATTACAAACTAAAGGGGAAGGGAGCAGGCATATGATAATTAAGTGGAGAGTCTTAACTCACTCAGTTGCCCCACTGCTTTCATTACAAGTCATGTTTCAATAGGGAGAAGCATTCCATTAAAAATTTGAGCAGGGTACTGTTAAGAGAACACTAAAACGGTTCTTTTTTTTTTTTAAATCCTTGAAAAAGATTTTAAAACAACCAGATCTCCTTGCAGCTGAATAATTTCAAGGTTGCCAGGAACAGTCTATTTCTGCCACAAAATGCTTATTGTTGCTCTTCTTCTTCTTCGAACATATATAGGATGGGTACCTGTTTTAAGTCTCGCATTTTCTAATTGAGGCAGCATTTCTGTTTTATTAAGAGCTTCAAGAGTTTTGAGTTGTTCTCAAAGTACCTCAAAGGTTTGACCTGATGCTGAAGACTGCAGTTTGCTGCCTTGTGTTCTTTTAGAAAGAAGAGTAGGATAGAAATTTAAACAACAGTGAGGTGGACCTCAAAGATGCAAACACCCACATACTGCTTTAGGGTGCGACAAATATTTCAAAACGAGGCCTAGAAACTTCAACACATCCAAACTCAGTGAGAGTACTTTATCAACATGGTTTGGATTCTCCTGTAGGAAAAATAATACTTATTATTCAGCTGTGCTCACTAGAGTAATGACAGTTGTATGGTTAACTAAAAATAGTTGGATAGCTTTGGACATGGGAGTTTTCCCCTAAGTAAATGTACCATGATGGTACATACCAAATGCTACGTGTTAAAGAAACTCTCAAAAAGCAAATGTGGGAAAGAAAAGTAAGGATACAATTATAGACTTAAATAGGCTGCAGATTGATGTATTGATCCATACTGCTAGCCAATTTAAAATGCCATCCAGTGTAGGTACTTTAATGACAGGCAGATCCAGCTGCCAATTCACAGCTGCCTGGGCTGTGAACCACGGTACAGCTGAAAGGGAAAGCCTGAGCAGCACATTTGCAAGGAGTGCCTCAAGTGTCAGCTTTGTCAGTGCCTTAGCATGAATATGTGAATGTGCAGGCTCTGGGAGAAGAGATTGCAGCTGCTTTTCTCCTCGCTGGTCGGTCTGCTGTTGTGCTGCTTGGGCTAAGCTATGGTTTGTTTCAGCGTGTCTTCCAAATCCCGACTTGTGGTTTAGCTGTTTCCAGACTATGAGCTAGAATCAAGGTGTGTTCTATGGCTATTGCTCAGGGTTTGTCCCAGATTTAGATGCCCAATCAAATGCTGAGCCCAGATTTGGATGGCATGCTAAGCCAAACTCCGCCAGGCTAATGTATAATTGCCTTGAAGGAACCACTCTTCATCTCAGCAGTTAGCTGAGCCAGGAGATCCATCCTGCAAACAGATGCAAGCAACTGCTAATATAATTTCATCTCGTTGGTTTTCAAGAGTGCTGCCAATGTTGCATTCTATTTTTCCGTGTCAAACCATGCTTTATTCTGCATTGTAACAGTATCAGACACATGTAAGGCATAAATTAAAGGAAGACCACACCTTTGACTAGATTCACGCTCATGTTCTCTTGTGATGTGGAAGTTCTTCAGTGAACCATGTAACATTAATATTTACACACACTCCACACCTAAATCTTGTAGGGGATGGATAAATCCTGACGAACCCCAAAGTCTCTCTCTCTCTCTCGCTTTCTCAGTATATCCCCCAACTTCATATATATCAAAATGTACCATGTAGGAAACTGACCTAAAGCAAAGTGTAAGACACTATGTTCCAGGAGGTTCCCATATGATGTTGCACATGAAACATGATCTCCCTATGGCCTTCATGGAAGTAACCCTTTCCAGTACTTCTGGGTCGCCATGGGACGCAACCTGAAAAAACGTATCATGAAGCAAACATAACATGAGGTATGACTGTACTGTGAAAAGACAATCCATTTCCAGGAACAGTCACAGCTGGTGAACCAGTCAAAGCCATTCCTTGGTAAAAGGCCCTTCACATCACTGAGGTCACCTGGCCCCACAGTGACACTGATGGATCTATGAGTAAGCCATTTCTCTTCCCCGGGGAAATGGAGTTGAAGGCTGGACACGAGCCTGCTCCGTGTGTGGGGGTGTAGCTAGCCCCCAGTCATACAGAGTCCCCTCTGCGCCACGCCCTAGGCCGACCAATCTGCTCAGCCAGGGGGCGTGGCATGCTCTATTTAAGCAGCCCACGGGCGGGAAGTTGCCCCATTTTCTGGTTCCTGCTCCCGCAGTTCTCTCTCCCTCCCTCTCTCCCATTAGGCTCTTAATCCTTTGACCTTGCTATGGACCTCGGTTGGTAGCCTGTTGAAGGGGCCTGGTAGGAATTTTTTCCATTCAGCAAATTGGCACCAGCCATTTGGTTTTTTGCCTACCTTGTAGCAAATCATCACAACTTTGTAAGGTTTGGCAGTTAGGCATTGGAGTATTCGGTTAAAGGTAAGGAGAGGTAGTAGTCATCACATACCTCTCCTATTTCAAGGGTATTCCATTAAAGGAATCCGGGGTGTGTGTGGCCCCATTCGAAACCCAGGCGGGGGCTAGGGCCATGGAATGACCCCTACCGGTGACCCTGGGGGAGTTCCTAGTTGGGCTCCCCCTACTGGTGGTTAACCGTTCTGAAACTTCCTGCAGGCGGACAGGAGTCAGATATAGTTGGTTCAGTTCCAGTGCCTAAGCCAATACCACTCACATTCTGTAACCAATAAAGTTGTGGCCTTTTTTAGCCCATTGACCTAAAATATTGGTGTCAAGTGTCATTCTTCCAACAAAGGGGAGGGTTCAGGGCTTTGCCACGCAACTCCAAACTGCTGGTGCAGCCCATCTAGAACTGGCTGTAAACCTAACTTCCACACATGAGAAGCATTTAAATAGCAGCAAAAATAGTAGTCATCATTACTGATAAACTAAGTCAATAAATTCCTTTTGTACAACTTTTCGCAATTTTCATGTTTATTCTTCAATCTGCTACAAAAATCCACATTAACTTGTTTTGAAGTAGGAACCCAATTTCACAAAGGGTTTGTCATTATGAGTCCCTAAAGAGCTATTAAAGGTGCAGCATCATGTATGTTATGCTTGTATGTCATGACAGCATTCAAATCTTATTTCCTAGCTCTCTGTTGCTCATGTTATGTACAAGAGATTCTATTCACTTTATGATACCGTTCATTCAGGGAATCTTGTTATGAAATTTAGCGCAAAGCAGCCCTGTAGGAGGTGACCTTTCGTACTAAATTAGCAGCAATATATTTTTTTCAAGGTGTATGACAACAGCATTTTTTTCATTTACTTCTCTTGCTATGTACATTGTGGCACAGCTGTACACAACTATATCAGTCAGTCAAGTTGTCTGGAAAAAGGCTTAGATTGATTTGCCCTCAGTAATTTGGTTATGCAGGTGTGCTGAAGTGAAGCAGATGTTGACTGATGGGAGTGGGAGGGTAAGAAGGAGAAGGAGGGCTCGTATTTTGCTGCTATGCTTTCCTACAACAGCATGCCCCAAAGATGCAGATGTCAAAAGCATTCTTAGACAGCCTGAGATGGAAACCTCTCACCTGCTTGCTTGCCACATCTGCTTAGATTTTAGGAAATCCATCACTTTATTCATGGCATGTAATTAAAACCAAACTGCACTTTTGAAAGAGACACAACAGTTGAATATTCAGTGGAAAATATGTATTTGCTTATCATTGGTTAAAAACCTCAGGTTCTACTCTGTGGAATTATTAGGTAATAATCATATAATTTGCAATCTGATTGTGCCTGGAGTCATTAATTGCAATAAAATATGTTTAGAGAGAAAGCTCGTTCTGTGCCTTTAGACAAAACTGAAGCAGAACATTCAGTAATTTAATAAAGAGAATCTGGCTGCTTTATCCCCCTCAAGAGTTTTCATTAATTTGAGAATGTTGTAGAAGCAGGCAAAACAATGACTGTATTAGGAGGCTCTTCAGTTCAACACCACTGTCTATCTATAATAATAATAATAATAATAATAATAATAATAATAAAGCAAATGGGAATCAAACATGTACACAGGAAAATAACTTTGCAGCATAAATGGAGTATCAGTATTCAAAAATGCCCCTACAGAAGTACTTCACTAGCCACCACATGCCAGCAAAAAAACTGACATAATGATAAGTGAAAACCCATATTCAGATATATAACAGCCTTGTGCTACCATGTGATTTACAACATGGAAAATGTCCAGCACTATTTTTACAAAAGTCTTCTGAAGGTCATAATTTTTTTCCCAAGGCAGCCCTTTGCATTGGATTTTGATACCTAATGCACACTATTGACAGAGTAGACATAGCCAATATTATAGAGAATAATGAAGCAATGGCTGCCAAACTCATTGTGCCTTTGTATCCATTCAGAGGTGATGTTCTAGCAGAGAAGGATTATGTGGCTATCATGCTTAGTCACTGGAAGATATCTCCCTAGCCTTGAGATACCATACACCAACAAAGGTCACCAATTCATTTTTAAGATAATGTTAGAAGAAAAACCAACACTTAGAACAAGAACAACAAAAGTATTTTGTAGAGTATGCTGCACCATCAGCAAGTTTTTGTAGGGGTGCCCTATGTACTCAACCCTTTTCAGTTGGCTCCTTGTGGTTAGGAAAATTTTGTGTGATCTGCATTTTTAAGCTGACAGCCTAAATTCATACCTTCTGGCCTAATAAAAGGAGCATAACTATCTACTAGGTTTTGTATTTAATTGAATTTTGTAATATAGTTCCTGGCTGAAGAAAATGAATTAAAAATGCACCTTTTAGGATATAATGTATTCAGAAATGCATACAATATGTATTTGTGATAAAACTCATAGCTAAATATTATTCTTTTTATTATTTTTGAAGGGGAAGTATTTTTACTGACCCAATGATACAGTGCACAATCTGAGACATACACCCCTAAATTCCTTAAAATATTATGAAGGATTCTGGGGCATACCTCTTGGATAGCTACTTCCTGCAGCAAAAATATCTTGAGCTGATGACATCTACAAACCAATCTGTTGTTGTTGTTACTACAGGAATTCTGAATACTGCTCATGTTTCCCTTGATAAAGTTAGACAAAATAGAAAAGCAAGCAGAAATTGTGTAATGAATTCACCGGTAACACTTTTACTGAACTGGAACATAAGTTCAAACAGGCAGCAGTCCTGTCCATACTTACATAAAAATAAGTCCCAATGGAAAAAGTTGTATGCATAGAATTGGGCTGGGAGACTTTTTATTTTGGACGAAAAAGTTTCATTAAAAGCAATTGCGCTATATAAGTCTAGAACTGGGTTTTAATGCTTGGAAAAGTGCCAGAAAACCATGGTTCCCCTTCTACACACACACACACACACACACACACACACACAGACAGACAGACAGACACTACACCTACAAAATGTATAGCTGAAGATGAAAACTTCCACATGTACAGATGGACCAAAAATGCTTAAGATCCAGCTAGAAATGTTTCTAGGATGTTTTCTTCTAGTTCCAGAGAATAACATTAATTCTATCAGGACTAAAAAGAAAATGTTCTGAGAGAATCTGATGGGATCATTCCAACAGCCATCTTTTTCATTAAACATGATAGCTCACATATTTTCTTCCACTAAATCTGTTTTTGTGTAGATTATCAATGGTGGCTCTAGTTAAGTTTATTTTTTTTAGAAGAATGCTACCTTACGAACAAAGACAATAACTCATCTATCCCCTCTGGTCAAACATGCAGAAGACATGACAGCTTGGTTAACAAGAGATGACTTGAGTCAGAGGATAGATAATGATTTCTGTTAAGGGAAGATCAACACACTAGGTATGGCAGCTCATCAGGCTCCCTGTGAAGATTCCAAGGACTCATTTGCATGGCATTTCAGATGAGGAAGGGGGAGGAGAGGCTTTTAGAAGCCATCCCCTCCCCATTGTCAGTAGCATGAGGCATGGTCCTAGCTTTTCAATTTATTACACACCACACTTTTAATTCCATTAAACCTATTTAGGTGTTTTGTTTACTCTAAACAACTAAAATATCCTGCTATCAAGTGCCCAGGATACAAGTCACCCATAAGCCTATTAAGCAGAATAAGCAGAATCTTCATTTTACTTCCCTTCTTTGTGCATTACACTGCACTTTAAAAACCTGTAAGGGAATGAATATTTTGATGGTTTTAACAGATCCCACAACGACTAACTGATACACTCATCGCTAATAATTAGTATGCTGGAATTCTGCCAAAGCAGCACAGTAATTAGCTGACAAAACAAACAAGTCTTCTAACTGGATTCATTGGCTATGATGATCACATTGGCACTATATATTATGGGGAATTGCAAAGGAATTTATGAAGATGCACAGAAGTCTTCAGTTACTAGTATTAACATGCACCAAGTTTGACAGGGTTAAATTATGCATGCAAATATACAACTTCTGAAGAGGGTTCCTATTGATCCCCCGTTTCAGAATGTGCATCTTCAATGTTTTATTTAGTTCCAGTTCATATTTAATTTCACTACTGCCAAGTTTAATTTCAGACAACCAAGTGAAAGTCCTGTGTACCATTTCCAGCTGATATAAGGTATATTGTGGAAAGATGGTAAAGATATGTGATTTAAATCTTGAAAGGCAGGTTTATTGATTACTCCTCTATTACACCTGTTGGCAAATGATAATAAAAAGAGCCCTACTGGATTGGACTAATGGTCCATCTGGTCCAGCCTTCTGTTTCCCACAGTACAATAAATAGATGCCCCTGGGAAATCCAAAGGCAGGGCTTAAGATACACACCCAATGCCTACGCCAAAACATGCTAAACATCTGTAATTCATAAAGTTGTGGCCTGTTTAAATACAGTGGAACCTTGGGTTACAAACACCTCGGGTTACAAACTCCGCTAACCCGGAAGTAGTACCTCGGGTTAAGAACTTTGCCCCAGGATAAGAACAGAAATTGTGCGCTGGCGGTGCGGCGGCAGGAGCAACAACAGGAGGCCCCATTAGCTGAAGTGGTACCTCAGGGTAAGAACGGTTTCAGGTTAAGAACAGACCTCCGGAATGAATTAAGTTCGTAACCCATGGTACCACTGTAACAGTTGGTTGTGCTTTGGTTACTGCAACTTTAGCATACCTTGGCTGCAACGTCCATGGCTTGACTGTGCCTGGATCCAAAACATGTCCTGTGATGTCTGATGTTGTGTCACACCATGCCCACTTGTATGGATGAATTTTAGCCCAACATGGCAGTATATCAATAAAAAAATTCACAGTTCCATACAGCAACAGGAAATGCAGTGTAAAAGCAATATTAATAGACTTGAACATAAAGACTAGCATTATAAGCAGGAAAACTAACACAATAATCCCCACATCTCAATATTGTAAGAAATTAATTAATTTGCTTTTAGTTGATTTACTCAGGTCTCCTAAGATATTATGGTTTTGCTCCAATTGGAACACATCCCTAGTGAGATCATTGGCAGTGCCTTGATTTTTATTTAGGGAAATAGGGAATGCCCTCACCTAAGTCCCTGCTCCTTATACTACATCAACACTGATAGTGAGAAGGAGAAAGGGGGATGGAATGACATGAGATCAAATGCATTGTTATATTTAACATGTCTATGATCATAACTTGTGTTTGTGTGAATGTTTAACCCCTTCCCTGCCATAGTTTCAATAATAATAATAATAATAATAATAATAATAATAATAATAATTTATTATTTATACCCCGCCCATCTGGCTGGGCCTCCCCAGCCACTCTGGGCGGCTTCCATAAAAACCAAAAATACAGTAAAATATCACACGTTAAAAACTTCCCTGAACAGGGCTGCCTTAAGATGTCTTCTGAATGTCAGGTAGTTGTTTATCGCTTTGACATCTGCTGGAAGGGCGTTCCACAGGGCGGGCGCCACTACCGAGAAGGCCCTCTGTCTGGTTCCCTGTAGCTTTGCTTCTCGCAATGAGGGAACCGCCAGAAGGCCCTCGGCGCTGGACCTCAGCGTCCGGGCAGAGTGATGGGGGTGGAGACGCTCCTTCAGGTATACTGGACCGAGGCCGTTTAGGGCTTTAAAGCTCAGCACCAACACTTTGAATTGTGCTCGGAAACGTACTGGGAGCCAATGTAGGTCTTTCAAGACCGGTGTTATATGGTCTCGGCGGCCGCCCCCAGTCACCAGTCTAGCTGCCGCATTCTGGATTAGTTGTAGTTTCCGAGTCACCTTCAAAGGTAGCCCCACGTAGAGTGCATTGCAGTAGTCCAAGCGGGAGATAACCAGAGCATGCACCACTCTGGCGAGACAGTCCACAGGCAGATAGGGTCTCAGCCTACGTACCAGATGGAGCTGGTAAACAGCTGCCCTGGACACAGATTTGACCTGTGCCTCCATGGACAGCTGTGAGTCCAAAATGACTCCCAGGCTGCGCACCTGGTCCTTCATGCCTCATGCTGCTATTTGCCCTGGGAAGTAAACACTGGGGGATATTTTCAAAGGAGGTACCTAGTTTGGCCTAGAAAAAGGAGAAAAGTTGATCCCACATTACAGATGGTATACTTGATATGGAAAGGTGGAAGAACACTGGCCTAAGTCAATAACCTCGCCCCAGAGGGAGCTTGGTCCCCTGATGTCTTGATTTCCCAGGAGTTGTTCTAAAGCATCTCATCAGTCAACTGTTTAAAAAGCAATGGGTGAAGCTGAGAATTAGAACAGATAGTATCAGGAAAGCTAATCCCAGGAATTTGACCCTTTTGAAGCCGGTGACAAACACAGTATATGAATTTATAAATGTAAATAGCATGATCTAAAGAAGTACCTTGGGAATTCTTTTTGCAGTATATGGGAACAACATGAATGAATACAACTAAAAAAAGAAAATGTGAACCATAGCAGTGGCTCAAAGAACAGAAATGTAAAATAGAGCAAGAATGCAAAAAAACACTGAAGCAATTGATAGGATGAGGTATTGATTTGCAAATCAATTGCTACAGTTCATTACTATGGTTTTTAATAAAGCTCGTTGATTTTGTGACTTGGATTTCTGGATTAAATCAATCAGTTAGCAACTGATGGTCTAATATTACAGGCTAATTGCCTAACAAACCAAGTACAGACGTTGAACCAATCAGAATTCCATAGTGGTACTATTTCTTCTGCCCACATATACAAGAGAGCTGTTTCTGGGACTTCTTTAAGGGTTACACAAGTAACAATACTTCAGATGCTGGTATTTGTAAAGGAGACAAGTATATTCTCACAGTCCCAACCAGATGCCCAGAAGAAGCCTTAATGCAGAACCTAAGGGCATGGATTAAAACCCTTTTACAAGGCTCCAGTTTTGCCTTTCCTTTTCATCTTCTTTATTCCACGTAGTTTCCAAATAGCATACTCTCTTTTAAGGAGCTTCACATGTTAGAAATTAATAGGATTTTGATTATTTGATTTTGTTATGAAGGGAGAAATGCCAGCTGCAGAGCAAAGCTATTAACACGACTTAATGTGTTGATGACCCATCTAAGAGAAATCCTTGGGCCTGGGCAGACAGTTTGCCAAGGTGATGTGTGTTGTGGTGAAGGAAAAAAGTGTTTTTAGCTGGGAACAAGAAGGGAGGTCAGAAAAGACAGGCTGGCTAAAGGGAAGCTGGGAAAGATGCCTTGGACTCCAATGCTGTACTCCTATGAGGAACAAGTCCCTCTTGAGGTGACCATGCTGGTGTAAATATGTGAATAAATCACATTTCTTAAAGCTGTGACAGCCTCCACCATTGTCTTGATTCTCAAAGGAGCACAGATTCTGGGTGAGCACCTGAAACCCCTTGGAATCTTGCTCAGCAGACATTTTGCAACAACATGATTACAAATTTGTTTGCCGTTGAACTGGCAGCAACCATTACTCGGTCTACATCCTTAATGCGAGTGCCGCTGTGAAACACTGGGATGAAAAGACATATGTTCACAATTTAGAGTTTTCCAAGTACATATTAAATGTTCTGTGTATATTCGTTTTTTTCTAAAAGAGCTAGGAATGACACAATCCTTATAAATTTCTTTATAAAGATCAGGATGCTGAACTAGGCAGGACTCTGTCTAGTCCAGTAGAAAGGCTCCTCTTATGTGGGCCATGTACAGTGAGGAGGCACACCTGAATTCTCAATAAGGGTAATGATCTTGGAAGACAGCAAGAAAGCTAATTTCCTGTGGCATTTAATGTTATCAGTGCCTGATAATACAAAGTGATGCATGAAATTATGAGTATTAACAAATAATATATTTATAGCAAAAATGTCTGCATTATATGTAGGAATCATGTACAAAAATTAACACTTTTTCAGCCTGTTTATATTACCTAGAAGAAGGTTAGCTGTTTATTTCAAGTTATACAGTAAGGGTAGAAAAATGCAGGGTCTTAGCCTAATAATTCCTCTTGGGGAGTGGGCAGTCATGCTATGAGCTGCCCACTGAGGATGATCAAAGCAGAATATGCACAGAGAGGTTCTGCTAATGACTCACATGGCAAAAGACCCTGAAGGGCATATGAAGTTAGAGTACATTGATTATTTTGTTATTTGATTACTGTGGAAATCAGTTCTGAGCAGTCGGCTAAGCATGTTTAACAGGCCAGCTGTGCATCAGCAGGCCTTGATTTTCACTGGGAATTAGTGGAATTTTAAAGGAGATTATTGATTTTTTTGTTTGAAGCATTTGAAATTTCTTGACATCCCATCAAGCTGGTAAAGCATGTGGACAGCACAAAGGGATGGTCTGTGTGATCATCAGTAGCTGAGAAGTGTGTTCGAAGGATGAAAGGCAAAGACAAAATCCAGGACAAGACAAGGTTAGTAGTTGGGGTGCATCTGATGCCTGGAACCAATTGGTATCAGGAACAAGCTGTGTTCTTTAAGTGAAGAATGTGCCCTAAAAAGAAAGCAAAGAGGAATAGGTGTGACAGGGGACATAGGTGGGGAATGGACTGTAGATGATGAGGAAAGGTAAGGAGGACATAGAATGAGACATATGTTTCAGTCAATGAATCAGCAGTGTTTGAGCAGTAGGCCAACTTCAGAGTAGAAGTATTTGCATTTATTATCAGTAAGACAATAACAATATGACAAAACACCTGAAGTCGGCCTAGCACTATACATATTTTTTAAAATCACAAAATGAAATATAGTAAAGTAAGAATATGAACTAGTTGCAGGACCTTAGCCAGACCTAGCAGAGTATATGCAAAGTTCACGAAAGCAATTGGCACCTGGCTGCAGACAGGATGGACGAAGCGGAAACCAGGAACTTATAGTTAAAGGTGTTTATTATATACAATGGACTATTTACAGGAACAGAACAGAACACGGATCTTTGACTAGCTCTCTCTTACACGACTCACAACTCTCAACCTCCAACTCCTACTGAACCCTGAACTAACACATTCCAGTTAGTAGGCCATAAATCATTATTCCCGTGAGAGAGCTTGACCAATCATGGAGCTGTCTCCATGCCTCTGTATCACCCGGCAGATTACACTCCTTCACACTGCTTTGGCTGTCGGCCAAACCTAATTGACTCTGTGTGTGAAGCTGCACGTATTCAGATTCCCAACACACCTCACGGGAGCATTTCAGAATGTATGATATAAGAAAACAGCATCATAGATTTCAGGGGGGAAAATACACATTTTTGTAAATCAGCATAACAATATCAGCAGCTGAAAAGCCACAAGATTTTGGCACACCTTTCTAATCAATGAGGATGAAACTTGTGCACTTCAGATACAAGATTGTTCTCAACGAAGGCATCGTTTTATTAGAGACAATTACCTAATTAGCCCTCTTTCAAGGTGGCAATGAATGAAGCGTTCATTTCAACCTCTAGACACGGGGAAGCAAGGCTGACAGCCAACAATATATTTCAGTTCTTAAAATATGTTGAAAACCAAAGAGACCAACTCCAGCAAATGAGCAGAACTCCACGTGATCAACATTCTTGCTGCATATGAAGGTTTGGTGGGAATGGGAAGTCGCTTTTGCCCAAAACTCCACCAGGGTAGGGCTCTTCCCTTCTGGAGGTTCGCCCCCAACTTTGACAAAAAGCCAAATAATGTGTGAGACTAAATTGACCACTACTTTAGAGAGAAGACCCCATGCACAGTGTGCATTGATTTAAATTTCCCCTAAAATATGATGTCAATAATTACAAATGGAAATACAGTGGTACCTCGGGTTACATACGCTTCAGGTTACATACGCTTCAGGTTACAGACTCCGCTAACCCAGAAATAATACGTCTGGTTAAGAACTTTGCTTCAGGATGAGAACAGAAATTGTGTGGCGGCAGCAGGAGGCCCCATTAGCTAAAGTGGTGCTTCAGGATAAGAACAGTTTCAGGTTAAGAATGGACTTCCGGAACAAATTAAGTACGTAACCAGAGGTACCACTGTAATTTTTTTATTTCTTATTTAGATGGCTTCTAACTAATGTTTGTTAGATAATGTTTATTATGCTACAACCCAAAAAAGCATATTGATTGATTAAGGATAGAGTATAAATTTCTTAAATATTTGCAGGTTTTTACTATTTTAGAGAAAGATATTAAAAACAATTTCAAAGGGTTTACTCAGAGTATTTCTAACGCTGGATATCACCAGCTTATGTCACACACATAGCACAATAATTGTATTTTTATTAAACAAATTGTAAAACAAGCTTAAGGCTGGCAAAATTTCCAGTTCCTCATCCACTCAATACAAGAAGGTTGGAGTGCAGGGAGAGTGCCCAGGGCACGTTCCTTTCTATTGTCCTCCCCTCACACATTCTTTTTGAAGGTCTAAAGGAGGCTAGAGTTTATCAATTATTTCAAATCTGATACTAGACTTAAAAAAATATTCACTATGGTTCTATCATGAGACCACATGAAACTTGTTTGCATTTATGATTTGACATGGTATCTGAACTGGAGTCTAGACAAACAAATACTTTCACCCCTTTCTTTTCTGTTTTCATTCACCACACACCACGTGACTTTATAATGAGTCATGACTACTAGATGCACAAAAAGAAGCTGTCTTTCAAATAACTCTTCTTTCACCACTGAAGCTTGTCACAAAATAATCGAAACCTCTGACATGATCACAGCACTGAACTGTAGCATAAACACTCTGATTGGAAATACTGTGGAAAATATAGGAGAAATCCTACAAGGGTCATGCCTGCCACAGATTTACAACTTCAGTACTCTTAAGATAGTGTTGGATATTTTTTTTATATATATAAATGGCAATAAAAGAAAGAAAGAAAGAAAGAAAGAAAGACTGTTATGTGTACACAGAGTACACTTAATAATGGAACCAACTACCCTACGATGAAAAGCTTCAATGGCTATCTTTTAATTAGACGACGGACCATGTGGGGGAAAAGGATAAAAAGTCATATGACTTGGCATCAAGAGGAAAAATCTTAGTGAATGTGAAGTCCAGAAAGCTTTTATTATTCATTCATTAAAACTATTCCTTAAAAGAAAATAGGAACATGGCAGATTTGTATAGCTGCTTTTTGCTATAATAACTAGCTCTCTTGACTCAGAAGGCAGAACATGCATACTAAAGCACAAGTGAAACAGAGATAAATGAGCTACAGCTACAAAGGTTATTCATTTCCTGAAGTTTAATTTATCAAGGCAACTTTGAGATTATTTTCTCTCTCTGCAAGGAAATCTGTTTGATCACTGGCATTAAACCATAATCTCAAAATAAATAAATAAATAAAAACAAAATGGTAATTTGTTGCTCATGCAATCATCAGGTAAACAATATTTAATTATGGGCATGATTCTGGTTCCATAAGCCACAACTTCTAATTGCTTGATCCAAAGCCTATAAAAGTAAGAGGGAGCTTTTCCAGTTTGGTATCATGATACAAAAGAGAAGCGTTATGCTTACATGGAATGGTTTGCATACTACACAGTTAAAAACTGCAGGGATCCAGCTTCTTTCATTGAAACATCTGGTTCTGGCCTTTATATTGTAGACAGAATTCATTATTTGCTGAGCCAGAAACCCGATATGATATAGCAACTACTATGGCTCAGTTATAGGCTATTGGTCCTTCATTCCAGCTAATTGTCTGAACCAATTTGGAAGATTCATTTCAACTTAATGCATGCGCTGAAATATTTTCCAGTTGTGAAAATGCAAGCGTGGTCCATAACAGTTAGCAACTAGCTGTGTTTTAACATATTATGACAAAATACAGTAAAGTAGTACATGGTGCTGAAAAATTCTCTAAGGCTGCATATTACACAGATAGGATGCTCTCTCAATGATTATACAATATTTTTATTCAAAGCTCCAGCAATGCTCCTCAGTTTTCAGAATTCTAAGGATGAGTGGATTGTTCTCATTCAGACTCTGTCTTAGCCAGCACACAGAATGATGAACAAACTTTACATGCCCCCCCCCCCACAGTTTGAAAAATCTGAACAATTTGTCAACATGGAAACTTTCCTGACTGGGAAAGATGATAAGGTCCATTATGTGCTAAACTGCTAATTCATTTACACCACATTGGGAGTGATCATTCCAAATCAGTGAATCATGTGTTATTCAGTTTCCAGAGTTATACTTTTCTCGACCTTGCAAGAAAGGTGGACAGTGGACCCTCCAGATATGAATTAAATTCATTCCAGAGATCCGTCCACAACCAAAAAGTCTGTAGGCAGGTTTGCTGTGTTTGTAACCCGAAAGGTACGCGTCCAGAGCGGTATGTAACTAGAGGGTCCACTGTATTACAATTTGGTGTGAATTATTGCCATTCTTTGACAATTCTACTGGAACAACAACTGCGCTGCATGTAGGTCCAAATCATGGGAAAGCACAGAAACAGCTAGAGAGTATTGCATGTGTGAAACAGGTCAAGCCTAGTGAATTGTACTTACAAAAGGTAAACTTGACTGAAGTGTTTTTCCTCAAATGCAGTCAGTCAAGATCTGCAGAGCTTTCTGCAATGCCTTTTCTGTTATGACCAGAGATACTGCTATAAAGAGGCGAAATGGCAGGCTAGATAACATGAACACTGCGCTTAGGAGTCAACTGGGTACAGGTTTACATGCAAAATTATAAAGGAAGCAATCACATTAGCACATAAATATAACCCTGAGTTAATTAGCCCACCAAAATGTTTAATCAGTTATATTTTACCAATAAAACATGTTTCTAAAGAGGCATGACTTTTGAACTAACATCCATTTGCCAGCACAAAGAATCATATGGCAATGCATATGTATAAAATAGTCGCTCTCTAAAAGCTCCTTGGCCAAGAGATACAACTTTTGTTGTCAGTGTTGACCCTGAAGAAAAATGCTGATCATATAATTATTATGTTAACAGTAGTACTGTGCCACAGAGTATTGGTCCAGACCTTCTGGTAACTTTTGGAAAGAGGGCTGAAAAGCCCCCCTCCCCTTAAAGACTGGGTTAGTCTTTGGAATGGGTGAAAGGTGAGAACTTTCATGTGATGTGTGGACTTACCTTAAAGACAGTCATGGTCCATGAAAGTTTATGCCATAATAATAATAATAATAATAATAATAATAATAATAATAATTTATTTGTATCCTGCCCTCCCCGGCCAAAGCCGGGCTCAGAGTGGCTAACAAGTAAAAATAGCACAGTGTACATAAAATCACACAGTCAATTAATTAAAATACATTCTAAAATCAATTCAGAATCAAATTAATGGCAACCATTGGGTTAGAGTTCTATGAGGATTACAGGAGGAGAGAGGGGGTCAAACTGTGCCTTGGTCAAAGGCCTGGCGGAACAGCTCTGTCTTGCAGGCCCTGTGGAAAGATGTCAAGTCCTGCAGGGCCCAAGTCTCTTGTGACAAGAGTGTTCCAGCAGATCGAGGCCACAGCTGAAAGAGCCCTGGCTCTGGTCGAGGCCAGCCGAATCTCCCTGTGTCCTGGGATCTTCAAGATGTTTTTATTTGAAGACCGTAAGGTCCTCCGTGGGACATACCAGGAGAGGTGGTCCTGTTGGTATGAGGGTCCTAGGCCGCATAGAGCTTTAAAGGTTAAAACCAGCACCTTAAACCTGATCCTGTACTCCACCAGGAGCCAGTGCAGCTGGTGTAGCACTGGGTGAATGTGATCCCACGGCGAGGACCCTGTAAGGAATGTTGCTGCGGCATTCTGCACCCGCTGGAGTTTCTGGGTCAGTCCAAGGGCAGCCCCACGTAGAGTCAGTTGCAATAATCAAGCCTGGAGGTGACCGTCGCGTGGATCACAGTGGCTAGGTCGGGGCAAGAGAGGTAAGGAGCCAACTGCTTAGCTTGGCAGAGATGAAAAAATGCCACCTTTGTTATAGTTGCAACCTGCGCCTGCATAGAAAGGGAGGTGTCGAAGATTATACCCAAACTCTTAACGGATGGGCTGGCACTAATTGCTCCACCGCAAGAGATGGGAGTTGGCTCCCCATCAACAGATAGAGTTGGGTGTCATCAGCATACTGATGGCAACCCAAACCAAAACTCTGGACAAGCTGGGCAAGGGGGCACATAAAGATGTTAAAAAGCATTGGGGAGAATATCACACCCTTCGGCACTCCACACACCAAGGATTAGCACGAAGACGGCCCCCCCCCCAAGCACCACCTTCTGTCCCTGACCGGAGAGAAACGAGTGCAGCCATTGAAGGGTTGTGCCCTGGATCCTCACGTTGGTGAGGCGGTAAGAAGCTAGTCTTGTAGGGCATGTGGAATAATCTATGTGGAAGATCACTTTGCGGGAATGAGACAAGATAGAGAAGGATTTCCTAGACCTGAGGGTAGAGAAGGCCTTCAAACTACTCTGATTAAAAATATATAAAGTATGTGGTTTTTGGTTTTACAGTATAATGAGATGCATTATTGCTTTTACCCACTGAAGCCAGGTTGCTTTGTTAAGTCTCAGTGTTAAAGCTCAGCCCCCTGCCCAATCTTAGAAGATATTCTGAGAACCCTACTGTATGTATGCCTACTCAAATCCCATGCTGGAAGGAAGTTGAGACATAACTGGAATGTGTATTTAGTGCTACTGTTCTTCAAAGAGTTATTACCAAAATGTATGCTTTTTTGCTTCTGGGAGATTTTAAAGATACTTCAAATACTGTGGTACCTCTGGTTACGTATTTAATCCATTCTGGAGGTCCGTTCTTAACCTGAAACTGTTCTTAACCTGAAGCACCACTTTAGCTAATGGGGGCTCCAGCTGCTGCTGCACCGCCGCACGATTTCTGTTCTCATCCTGAAGTTCTTAACCCGAGGTACTATTTCTGGGTTAGCGGACTCTGTAACCTGAAGCGTATGCAACCTGAAGCAACATTTACCTACTTGTATGGAATTTGCTTAAGCTGTTGTTTTTTAAAATTCTAATTACAGAATGCTAGGCTCTGAATAAAAATATCTCAAATGAATCCCTGTGTTCATATTTTTGGGGGAGTGTTATTGTTTGTCTTTCACCTAGAACTGTACTAGAAATTTTATAGACATGGATGGAAAAACAAAAACAAAAGCCTCCAACCCTTGCAATGTTGGATCAGCCCTGAAACTCTTCCCTAACCGGGTTTTGGGCGGGGCCACAGTTATGCCAATGGCCTTTAGCCAATCAGCAGTGTGGCAAGGTTGGGGGTTAGGGGTATCTATTTGGCAGCGTGACGTAGGGACCTCCTTTTGCTTCGCGCTGCCGAACACCCGCCCACCCACCCATTAATTAGGTCGTGTTTGGCCTTGCTTTGGACTTTGGTTGGTTGCCTGTTTTGGAATGGGGGCCAGGTAGGAATTTTTTCCAATGTGGCAGATTGGCTGTGGCCACTTGGTTTTTGCCTACCTATTAGCAATAGTCACAACTTTGTAAGGTTAGGCGGTTAGGCATTGGTTTAGCTATCTTTTTATATGCAGTGTTAATGGGAACTAGCTATGCAAAAACACACACCCTAGAATTGCAAATGGAGTTCTTTGAACTACTTGTGCAAAATGGATAAAGGGCATAGGATACAGTCATACCTCATGTTGTGTCCGCTTCAGGTTACGTGTTTCGTCCCATGTAGTACCAGAATGGGTTACTTCCGGGTTTCGCCGCTCGCGCATGTGCAGAAGCACTAAACCATGCTGTGCGTGTGCACAGATACGGCGCTTCAGCTTGGGTCAGTTCTGTGTTACGGACAGGCCTCAGGAAAGGATCCCGTTCGTAACACGAGGTTCCACTGTACAGAGTTTGCAACAATTTACAATGCAACGCAACAAGGCAGTTGGGCCCTAAGCAGCAACCTGATCATGGAAGGTGCTGTTGTTGAAAATCACTGCTACTGCTGCTCCACGTAGAATCAGGCTTCACAGTGCCAATCTACATTTTTCCTTGGCTTATTCACCATGTCCACATTGCTGTCTTGACAGGACAGGTGAGATGTACAGCAAATCTGTGCATATCTGTGCACAAAAGTACTCAATGGGTTTCTGTGGTACTGAATTTGAATGCTCATGGCTTCAGCATCAAGCACTTAGTGTTGTGTAACTTTATTAATACAGTGAGCTAACCTACTTTTACGTGAGTGTATTCAGTTTCACCAGAATTCTTTGCAAAGAAGAAACTGATTGGTGATCAAGATTTCCAATCCAGTTTTCTTTTTCATAACAAGGAGAGGGTCATTAATATTGCATTCAGCCTCATGGATTCTAAATTAATTTTTCATTTATTTTCATGTACTGAGCACAGCAGAAGAACCTAGAAAAATGAAGATGCTTCAGGACAATAACATTACATAATTGAGGAATGCTGTATACAGCTACATTGAGTTTGCTTTGATTTATAGTTGTACTGATATTGTTTATTTCTACTAAAATGGCATTTAAAATGTCTTCTATCCACTAGGAAATCTGTCATCTTGCCATAATGTGATAATGGCTAGCTTTTTTATTATCTAAACAAATGAACATTTAACAGATGTTAATAGCAACAGATAAAAATATTCAAACACTAACAGATATTGACAAGTTCCTAGTAAGTCCTAGGTAACTGAATAAATGGACAGACCAGTGTGGAACTTCTGTTTTAGTCTGAAAAAAGCATTTATTTATTTGGTTTTGCTTTACGTTGATACTAAGTATGGCCCTGCAATGATTTGACTCGCGACCACAGTGCACAGGGAAGCAAGGTGCAACCCACCCTTCCCAAAAGACATGGAGTGATGTGGGGGCGATTTATTACAGGATTGGGAATATACCCTCCACTCCTTATGTGCTGTTTTGCTTGTTAGGTTTGTAAGGTATATTATTATATAATGTTATTTTATTATTATTTCATAGGATGTTGTTCAACATAGATCTCTGCTGAGTCCCACCGAGAGAAATGGTGGGGTATAAATAAATATATAATAATAATAATTATGTAACAAGGGAAATAATGCAGAAATATAAAAACAATGAGCTGTCGGTACATTCACATTTACATATAGTGGAGCCACGTACAAATTGGATAAGGCAAAAAGGACCCATGGATGGTTAAATCCAGTGAAATTTGACTATAAGGAGGGCGGTCCTCATGTCGCTTCAGGCTGAGGGAGCCGGTGTTTGTCCGCTTTAGAGTAGGAGCTAACAACTACATAAATAGAAGTATTGTATGCAATACTGGTGGTTTGCTATGGAGTTGCAGCTGCAGGCTGGAGCATTTTCGCACTGCCCCATTTGTATGAAAACATGAAAACTTAATATACCTTCACCCACACAGAGAGAAAGCTATTTGCTGAGACAGGAGAACTTGCACTGGCTGTATTTGAAATTGGCTTGGTTTTTATGATCTCTTTCAGTGAGCATCTGGTGGGGGTGGAATTATTAGTTTTCCATGAATTTAGCCCTGGCTTGTAGTGCCTCTACATGCATGGAGATGTTGTCCCACATATGTGCCTTATCATATTGCTTACCTGGGATTTAAACTACCCAGCCGCAGCCATGACTGAGAGTTGTCTGGAAAGACAACTGATCCCCCTTTACCAAAATAAAGAAACTCAGGACCAACAGAGGTTTGCAGATCTGGATGAGGGGTACCACAACCACACAAAACTCCCCCCCCCCTAAATATTCAAGTGAATGGCCCAAATTAAATATATCAATATAATAACAATTAGGAGGACTGCTCAAATAGAATAAATTCAACGTGGAGAAGACTGATTGGTTGGGTGATACAGTCACTTACTTCAAAGCAATAAAAAAGAATTTCATTGAAGGTAAACTTCAATTAAATAACTTCTGTGCATGAAACAATAAAGCAGCCTAGCTAGCTTGAAAGAGAAGGATTTGGGGCAAATTAGGATATACGTATAATACAGTGAAGCATTGCAAACTGCACCTATTCATACTCTTAACCAGGTAATTACGAACTTTGGTGTTAACTGTTGTTATTTGCTACCCTAAAATACTGTTTTAATAAAATATTACAAGTTCCCAACATATAAATTAAAGGATGATTTTACTTTTAAGCTTTCACCTTTAAAAACTTCCTTTGACAGAAACTATGATAAAAAATTACTATGTCACTTATTCTCTCCCTTGCATTCGACTAGAAATCATGGCTGACTATGAACAGCGAACAAAGAAGCCTTGGATTTCCCCCCTCTGGCTGCGAAAAATGCAGAGATTTCTAAAAGGAGTTTCCCAGGAGAGACACCTTACAGGAACTTTCTTGAGCTAAAAAGGCATGATTCTGCAGTGCTAATCAAAAGCAATATATTCAGCCAGCTCCCTGGGACTTAGCCTGTTTGGTTGTGAATTGTAAGGCGTCACTTGAGCAATTTGAAGAGCTGCAACTGGGGCATTGCAGAAGGGAGTTAGATGCACAGCTAGAAAAGACTGGCCTCTGCTATGCCCTAGCTTCTGCACTTATTTTTTTCCCTCTGTTAAGAGGTTTGTAATCTATGCATGTGAATAGGACGACATGAAAAGCTATGGGGCCAAAGATGGCAGTAATTATAAGCAGCCAGTGATCACTATAATACAAGTTTTGGTTCTCACCTCTACCTCCCTCAGCTTTGACACACAGCCTTTCTTCCTTTATCCTGACAAACTAATTACCTTCCTTCCTCTGGAAACGTCACTGAAATTAAGGTTAATGGTTTATTTATACACCACTTCTAACATTATTTATTAGTATACAAGATTAAAGGGAGCTGTGTTGCATTCTTGAGTGACTGGGTGGTTCACTGTTTGTGTTTAGAGATTTTTAGGTAATGTAAAACTGCCTCACTTCACTCTCTGTTTTAATTTCATGACCTTAAAAAAAAAGACTTTAGCACCTCCCACTAGAATTTAATTAGTGTATACAGATGGGTCCTGTTTTCCAACACCTCCCAAAGAATTGCCATGGTAAACAGAGAAACATTTGACAAAGTAACACAAAAGTAACACCTTAGATTACTGCAATGCATCATATGTGGGGATGCCTCTGAAGACAGTTCAGAAACTTCAGCTGGTGCAGAATTCAGCAGCCAAGTTGCTCACCAGGGCTCACCGATCCTGGCCCAACTTCACAGGCTGCCAATTAGTATTTGGGTGCAATTCAAAGTGCTGGTTTTGACCTTAAACAGCTCAGGACCACAGTACCTCAAGGAACACCTCTTCCATATTAATTGGTCTGTGATCAAAACCTGAGGCCCATTTTCAAGAGTCGCCTCCACGAGAGGTCTAGAGGGTGGCAACATGAAAACAGGCCTTCTCCCCATCTGTGGAATGCTCTTCTCAGGAAGAATCACCAGGCAAAAACATTCCTCTTATCTCAGGGCTTTGGCTAGTTAAACAAGTACAGTGGTACCTCGGGTTACATACACTTCAAGTTACATATGTTTCAGGTTACAGATTCCCCTAACCCAGAAAGCGTGTTCTCCCTAACAGAGAGCACGTGTTGCGGTTGGGGGAACAGGCCACCCTGCAGTGACTAGGCAAATTTGGTAAGGAACCCAAGCCTTTAAGTGGTTAAATTTGGGTTGCTGGGGAGTTTTGATTGTTGCCAATTTGGAGGAGGGGTCAGAGTCTTTAAATACAGGGGCCAGACGTTGGACGTCCTCTTGGCCGTTTTGCACCGGATCACCCGCCCTCCCTCCCTTTTATAGGGTGGTTTTTCTTGATTGCTTGACCTTGCTATGCCTGTCATGGGGTCGTCCGCCTTGGAGCGGGGGCCTGGTAGGAATTTTGCCATTTGGCTGATTGGCTGGTGCCATTTGGTTTTTGCCTACTGCGTAGCAAATCGTCACAACTTGTAAGGTTGGCGGTTAGGCATTGGTTAAATTGGTTCTTGGAGGGGTAAGTGCCTATCCCTCCAAATGATGCGGAAAGGGAATTCCATTAAAGGAATCCAGGGGCTTGCCATTCTTTTCGTCCTTGTCCCCGGAGTCGGACTTGGGCCGTGCAAGCCCCACAGGAACATGAGGGTGAGAAGTGAGGGTCTGTGGCTCAGCTCCATTTTCTCACCCAATACTTGTTTCCCACGCTGGCTTCCGTTGGTGTCCGGAAGGCCAGCTCTGTCCTTGAGGGCAAGGACAGATAGTCATAACCAATGCCTAAGCAACCACTCACATTTTTTGTATTTTGAATAAAGTTGTGGCCAAAATTATGCCAAAAACCTTAAACAAAAATTGATGTGTGAAGTGTGAATTTTGTTGGGGGTGGCATTGTGGGACTCAACACGCAAATAGTACCTCGGGTTAAGAACTTTGCTTCAGGATGAGAACAGAAATTGCGTGGCGGCGGCACGGCAGCAGCAGGAGGTCCCATTAGCTAAAGTGGTACCTCAGGTTAAAAACAGTTTCAGGTTAAGAATGGACCTCCGGAATGAATTAAGTACATAACCAGAGGTACCACTGTAATAGTCTTTTAAACTGGGTGTAGTTATTGGTTTTGTTTGTTCCTATGCAAAATTATAAATTATCTATTCTTGACTCCAAACTCCTATTATTATTATTATTGTTGTTGTTGTTGTTGTTGTTGTTGTTGTTGTTGTTGCTGATGTTAGTTGCTTTATCTTCCACAGACGACCCAAAGCAGCTTAACAAACAAACAAAACAAACCCCTACATAGATACATTAAAAGCGGGGATGGGATGGTTGATAGTGCCAGGCAAAATCTTTCCACTACAGTATAGGCATTTGGCCTTTAACATGCCTGTTCCATTTCATGCACAATCCCAGGCTATAGATTGTGAAGCTGAACAAATTACAGCACAAAATGATAATGATAATTCTCTATATAACATACCGAAATAGCTGTATGGGACAGTATTTTGAAACAGCACAGCAATTTGTAGCAACTTAAAGGCCATCAAATTTATTATGGCATAGGCATTTGCGGACTAGAGTAGTTGCTATGAATATTTTTATTGAACCCTTTTTCCTAGATGCCATTGAGGACATTCTCTGTTAACTGGATCCATGCTGCCCTAAAATAGCTGATTTTGTCCATTGTGTATCTGCACCCCACATCTCTGATGTTAAGTCATTTATCTCTGTAAGACCCTTTTCTTGGCAACACAGTGATTAATGGAAAAGAAGTGGATAGTTAAATATTTAGCTTTCATGTCACTACAACCTTGACAGAGACATGTAACAACCACACTGACTACAAAACCCTTTGAAATAGTGCCTTTATACAATGACTTTCTGTGCACTTCTCTAGTAATTAAAATATGTAAGAGCCCAGTTGGTCTGCATACTGCTGATGTGCTAGAAAGTGTGGGAAGCATTTTATCATCAATAATTCAAAACTATCCTGGAAGATATGGTAAGGTTTTAAATTCTATACAAGAAATCCTATGTCTCTGACTGTTTGCGAATTTACAATATTATTCAAAGATGGAAAACTAATCTTGATGTTTTCTTTTTCTTTTCTTTTCCTCAAAGCTATTCTTCTCCATGTAGTGAAAGTCTGGAATCTCTAATTTACAATCTTCTAGGAGAATTGCTCTTTCTCACACTTACACAGCTAACATACATGTGAACACTGGATCACAGAATCACGGAAGGAATCATGAGGTTTCCAACCCCCTGCAATAGAGGAATCTTTTGCCCAAGGTGGGGATTGAACCCACGCACGACTGATCATTTCCAGTCTAGCCTGAAAGCACACCAGTGACCAAAAGCCTTATATCACACTAACAGTTTTCTCAACACTCTGCTCTGCTCAATCAACCTATTCATAATAAAAAGAGCACCTGAGAATGTCAGGGTTTTATGCTCATAAAGCTACGGAGCAGTGAGGATTAGCATGAAGATTTCACTTTGCGATTTAACAGTATTGCTTTAGGTAGTAGGGAAACCAAATATCAGATGAGAAAATTATCTGGCACCCAAAGTTAATTTAAAAGTATTGCTCTTCATAATACAAAGTCTTAACCAACATTGAGTCAATTGCAGTTATACTTTATTGGGAAGCTAACATGTCCACACAGAAAGTCAGGGCGAGTAAAGCTTAGTCATTGTAATGTAGAGCAGCAAGAGATGTATAAAAGCCCCCTGAGAAATTTATTTCATCTCACTGAAACTTCCTCGACTTCCCTTGGATGTTTTTACTTGAGCGTGAACCACTAAATTCAGCTCAGGCTTTACTTTAGTCAAAATCCTAGAGTGGGAGCTCTAGAAGTCTCATTGGTCAGATACACATCTGCACCCATAGTTATAATAAAAGTTGACATTCTGCAGACGTAGCCTCAGGTCAGACTAAAAATGAAGTTGATTTGAATTGGGGTTATTACATTTGCTATGAACTGATGCAAGTCTGCAAAAGATTTGTTTTTTATTGTGATTTGTGAAAATTACCAAAATGACAGTGTGCATTGACAAGGTAACACAACAGTATGACCTGAGAGGGAAGCTAAGTGCTATTACTTATCCATTTTAAAAGCCCAAAAGTAAATGTTTTCTTGTTTATTTAGGGTATTTGTTGCCTGATTTTTGAATTATATAAAACTTCTAAAGCACATACAATATCCTGGAGGAGATGCCTACCATGCTTGTGGGTTTCATGGGAGCAGCTGGGTAGTCATATGAAAGTGGAATGCTAGACTAGAAGGACACATGATCTGATCCTTCAAGGATCCATGTACAGAATCATACAATCTCAGAATTGTAGAGGCACCCCAAGTGTCATCTAGTCCACCTCTGCCATTATTAGCTTTGTTCCCTTTGATGGTTCTTCTCCCAGGTAGCTTCCTGGATAGGGAAAGCTGAGTCAGACTATTTCAACCAATTTTCAGTCTAACTCTCCAAGCATTGATTAATTCTAACTTTTATTAGACACAGGAATTGAGCGGTAGCTGGCGCCTCACAAACTCATAACAGTATATAGGAAGAAATGGCTTAAAACATCAATGCAAATCTTCTGAATAAACTCACTGGTTTTACTCTGTACCATTTGAAGCCCCTGGCTGTATACTCTCTCTGTGTGTGGGAAATCCAATATAACTTGAAAGCTAGGAAGCATAGATGTCTGGTGGACAGACATTTAAACAGATGCTAGCCTGATTGCCTGTGGCAAGTAAAAATCTACCCCCCTTGGGTAGTCAGGTAGGAAAGGCTTTGTTTTTTCCCTTACTAACAATAGGTGTGAGCAGTTGGCTACTACCGTATTTTTCGCTCTATAACACGCACCCGACCATAACACGCACGTAGTTTTTAGAGGAGGAAAATCCGTAGGCATGCCACCCGTAGGCATTCCCTCCATAACACGCACAGACATTTCCCCCTACTTTTTAGGAGGAAAAAAGTGAGTGTTATGGTGCAAAAAATACGGTAATTTATAGGGATCTATCTGGAAGGCTACCATAATCTTTTTGTGATCACTGCCATACATCAGGACTTAGAACAAATGACAATTTTGCAGTAGATATTGCCGAGTTACATGAAGAAAATATTCATCATGCTTGATAGTATGCTTTAGTCTTGAGATGCTATACTAACAAATCTTACATGACAGTAATATGCTTAAATCTGACAATGGATAGTTAAGATGAAAGCATATAGAAATGCCAAAGCTGGAATAAGGTCAAATGAAAGCCCTCCTATCAAAATACAAAACAGCTGTTGGCTATTGCTTTTCTCTGGAGTTAGGACTTGAGTTTATATTGACTAATTCACTTAGATTAGCTTTGCTGCACAAGAATCCACTAACACTCTTCTTTAGAATAACATTAATCAAACAAGATTGTCTTTATATTTTTTCAAAAACTGATATGTGATGTTCCTCAGTAGAATGCACATAGTGCAATTGTTTAATTCTAAACACGCACCAAACAACAGAATTATTAGAAACTTGGCAGAAAGCCCTCAGTACTAGTGATATCAAAAAACAAGCAATAAAATAGTTTTAAAGTGCAATCCTTTATCTACTTTCCTGGGACTGAGTCCCATTGAACTCAATGAGGATTACTTCTGAGTAGAAGTATATATTTTTGTGCTGTTAGCTACTGAGATCTCTGAATTCTGAAAGCTGCCAGAATTTCTAGTTAGGTGATGCAGAGCACTTAGGAAAATGTCCATATGTACAAGGCTCTATTTTATACAGTGTCAGAGCAATAGTCCCTTTTCTATTCTGATGGACAGTCACTGCAAAATATTGAGTGCAGGTGTGTCTTATTGAGATACTTTAGCTGGAGATGCCAGATATTTAGTTTCCAAAAGCGAAGCATGTGCTCTGTGCCACCTGAAGGGAGAAAAAGCGGGTACACCTTCATGCCAACAGTAGAAAACTGGATAGTTAGATTGTACTTGTCCAACAATCGTAGATGGATAGGGAATGGATGGAGCTTTGCAGAGCACATGGAGTACAAAGATCAGTCATACTGGAGCCATGCACAACTTTGCCATGCTGGTATTCTCTCATGCTGCCTGGGAATGACAGGTTGTAGTTCAAAACATCTGGAAGGGTGGCAGATGTTGCCTTACACACTGTATTCAGCATATATGATACATACTGTTTTATTATCATCCTTGTGCAATTTCTAACCTGAATGCAGCTGTAAAATTGTGAGGCAAATGTCCACTAAAAACTCTCCCAAGTGATTCCTAATCGCCAGCAGAGTCAAGGATAGTAATGTGGTATTTCACTGTTGCCTAACCAGATGGTATTATGCCATGGACTATTTTGCTATTTGGCTTACAGAACATAGCCAAAGCCACAAAGCCAAATTTACTGAGAAAGTGTTGACTTTCAACACAATGATTTCACCATTCAAGAGCTGTATATAATGATTTATTTTTTTTAAGAAGGAGAATAGTTTTCTATTAAGAATGGGCAAGGCAAGAGGCACTACAATATGCGAAGCACGTTGTGGTTACATTTATTGCGTTAATGGTTTCCTTACCAGAGGTACCCTATAATTCACTAGATATGGGGATTTCCTTACGGCTGCCAAGTTTTGTTTTTGAGGTTAGGTCTTTGTAATTAATTGAGGATGAATAGAGCTGTTTCTTGGCAAAGAAATTCACTCAACTAATGATCAAATACTACTAATTGCATCATAGTTTCACCAAGGGTCACGTCTCACTAGAATTTCTGCTAATAGCTGTCCAAGATAGACAACAGCTACAGGAGTTTGGAAATCTTATTATATCTCATGACTTTCACACATTTGTGTGAACATGCATTTGTCAGCAGTCATCCCAAACAATTTCCCCTTCCTTTAGCCCACAACCTCCAATCCATAATGGTCAGTTTAGTTGATTCTTAAGGGGCATGCATAGCTTTTATTTCTTGTTGTGACTGCTGGATTGTTACAGGACTACACAGAGCGGAATATATCTGAATCACAGTTTCATACAACAGCAGCAAATCTTTCATTTGCGAGATAATACTCCAGAGTCAACTTTTTTTGCGCCTTAGACAGGCCAATTAACACTTTAAAAAATAGTAACAATAAGGAAAGAAAAACGCTGGATGGCTCCGGCTTCTCTAAGACCTCTGACAAAGATATTCGTACACTTAATGAGAATTGGTTTGCAGACACAATTTCAAACATTTTACAAGTGCAAATATCATTCTAAGTGTTACAGCTTTAGAAGGGTCATTGTTTCTCCTACTTAATTAGAGCTAAAGATTTCATTGCCAAGTTTTTTTTATTTAAAAAAGAGACCAAAGGGACCAATATCAATACATTAAAACTTAATCAGCTCCCTTTGTAGGTCATACAAACATTGTGCCAGATGAACTGCTGACACTGTGTAGGAAGTCTCCTGACCATGAAGTGATCAGATTTAGTTATTCCACTTGTTCTGTAATTTTATCAGAACTTCCAATCAGGGATAACTTCATGAAAACTTCGGGGATTCAGAACAACTAGCTGCTATGCAGCACCCCAAAGGAACACAAGCTAGTTCAAAATACCTGCCATATGACTCTGGAATACATTTCATTATATTAATCGGCCACTTTGTAGTTGCCGCCACAGCTTTTGTAACTGCAATAATATCAGAAAGGGCAGCTGCTGCATCCCAACAGATCTTGATTCAGATAATACATTCTCAGTGCAACGTGTTCCTGGGGACACTCAGAGGACATCACTAGGAGACAAAGTTGACCATGTGAACTAGGCCTGTGATTTATATTCATGACAAGGGCCAGCTACTAACATTATTTCCCAATATTAAAGGATACAAACCATAAATCATGAGCTTCTTGCATAAGGAAATCAGTGCTCTCCTAGGAAGCTGTGATTTATACGATGCACTTTAATCAATGTTTGACTAATATTTCATCTCTAGCTACATTTGGACTTGGGGAAAGCAGATATTTGTGGCTATGTGTGAAGAGAAAACTTCCTGCAAAAATGGGTGCATTTGGTAGCATGCAGACACTGGCGCACCTGGCAAGAGTTTATTGCAGGCAAAGTAGTGTTTCAGTTGAAAAGTAAAGAAAGGAAATGAAGGATTGTAAAGTGACCAGGCTAGCAAAATCAGAAAGCAAGCAAGCAAGCAAGAAAGAAAGAAAGCCTGATTTGAAAGTATTTCTTTTTTATTACATAAACTTAGATCAGAATTGAATATAGGAACATAAACATCAGGAATAAGTTTTTGACAGTAAGATCTGTTCAACAATGGAACAGACTTCCGAAAGAGGTGGTGGACTCTCCTTCCTTGGAGGTTTTTAAGCAGAGGTTGGATGACCATCTGTCATGTATGATCTAGCTGAGACTGCTGCATTGCAGAGGGTTGGACTAGATGACCCCCGGGATCCCTTCCAACTCTACAATTTTTTGATTCTGTGATTCTATGATCCTGAAATCTCAAGGTTAGATGGTACCCTTTCAATTTGCTGTCCAAGTAAACTGGGACGGTGAGACTTCCCATAGGTGCCTGAATCAAGGTCAGCATAGATTTCATACACAGCAGTTACTGAACAGAGAGAATCCATCCTTTTTTCTAAGACTCATTTTCCTTCACACCACTCGAGAATGAAAGATTTGTATCTAATTTAAAGTAGTGTGTTTAGTGCTGAGTCTGCTTTTATTTACAATCTACCCTTCAGCTCCTCTGCTAAAAGTGAAATGGCAATTGCTTTTAAAACGACCCATTTTCATGGCGCTTCTATGTTAAAATTGTACCGCAAATATCAAAAGTAGGGGGAAAAACGTTTACTGAGTCCAACTTAGTGAACTGAATGTCCCTACATTGTTAAGAGTATTTCTTTCTATTTATCTTCTTAGAATTTATTAATCTTCCTCAAAGGTTTCAGTTGCTAATTTACTAATCAACTGTAAATTTCCAATTAATGAAGTAATGATAATTTGTTGAAGGAACAAACTTATTAACAACATGATTTTAAGCTCATACAAAAAGCTGAGCTGCCATATGAACTTATAAATGTAAGCAATAGATTTATAATGAATTGTAATTATTTGTAGAACCTTAATTATTTGTAGAAAGATTGCTGAGTTAAACCATTTCTATAGTTAAAAAAAATATTCAGAGTTCTGACTCATAGTAATATTAAGTTGTGGTTCTTACTTTGAAGTGAGTATAATTCACATCACTGATACTGCGACTGCAAATACATAATGCTTTAAAACCACATTCAAAGCACACATTTTCCCCTGCAAAGAATTCTGAGCACTGTAATTTGTTAAGTGTGGCTGTGAACTACATTGCCCAGAATTCTTTGAGGGGCGGTGGTGGAATGTGTGCTTTGAATGTGCATAGCTTGGGTAAAGAAAGATTCTGCCCAAAGGACTTCCTAAACATATGCACCTATAGCTGAGCTGGGACTATGGTATTAAGTCTGCCAATAAATCCTCCTGCTCCTTCTCCCACTGTAGGAAATTATAGTGGATGCCTCCTTCCCACTAGCCCAGGTGTTCTGTGTCGGAACTCCGCTCGGCCAAGCCAATAAGGCCTCATCTTCCTCCGAGCTGAGCCTCTGAAATCGCCTCCGACGTGTTTAATGACCTGAGCCTTTGATAAGGCCTCAAGCACATTCTATCCAGCAGGGTTCCCAGCACAGGGAAGAGACGAGAGGTTTGGCTACATTGTAAAGAGTTGTATTTCTAAACTATGCAGAACAGAAAAGACATCCTCTCTCTATGAAAGCAGAGAGCAACTGAACAAAGGAACAAAGGAAACAGGAAACCACTAACGTCACATCCCATCTCCCTTTCCCGTGAGACTTGAAGGTCTCTGGAATGTAAACAGAGTCCTGTGACTCCACGCAGCTGCACAGTGATCACAGAAACTAACACTCTGCAGGTGTCCACCAACTTCCTCCTTGTTCGAATTCCTTCTGTAAAGAAGGAACCACACATTGGTTCTGTGCTGGGCTTTTTCCTATTGGGCACCTCTTCTCTCAGTCAGGTTCCTTTGCTCCTCCTCATCCTGGCAGTGTCTACCTGCTTAATTTGGACACTCTTCTCTGTTTAACTCTCCCTTTGTCTACACTCTGGTGCAGCTGAGCTACCTTTCAGCTATTTCACTAGGCTTACCAGAATGGCATCCTGGTAGATTGATGAAAGTTGCTGCCATTGTAATTGGAATACCCTGGGGACCTTTCTATTACTGCACAAGGCAGTAGAGGGTTTCAAGTCCCCTTCCCCTTTTATCTGAAGATAAGTTTACTGATGTTTCATGATGTAGTGTCATCCCTGTTGTACCATCATGTATGGAGCAGAACTCAGCTCATTGCAGCTTTGTTGCTTAAAGCAGATGTTTTCATTTAAGAGAAAGGGAAAAATCATAAACCCACAGGTACCTTGTGTATTGATGGTAAACCCCACTGAATGCCCATGCCCCAAATAATTAGATGTTGCGTTTCCACCATGAAGATTGTTGAAAATCCTTGCTTTTGTTTAGTCCAGCAAAATCTGGAGGGTCCACAGGTTTTCCAGCCTTTATCTAACGCAATCCTTGGACTAGTGGGGTGTTTTGAAAATATTGTTACCTATGCTCCAGCTTTAAGCAGGAGGTTCTAAGCAGCTAAAAAAGAAAAGAAAAGTGACAAAGAGCACAACTCCAACTCTTTTTTCATTTAGGCTGAGATGTGAAAGAATGCAGGCTGTGCTTTGGGTTGTCTGTTAAAATTTGTGGGAAAGTGAATCTAATTTTCTCTGTCTTCTTTGGTTTCAGAAAAGGTTTTTAGGCACCTCCTTTGGAAGCAAAACTGAGACTATTTCCTAAAAGATGATGACATCTTTGTGCTGTCTTGTCTAGTGAAGTGGAGCAAAACTCCTGCCAGGGGAAACTTATTTTGTTGTTTCTATAAACTGCATGGCCATTGGGGAGTTTTGTTTGGCCTGCCACAACTAACTGCTTTATAATTCTGCCTCAGTGAGGGAAGCGGTTGAAGAAAGATACAAGACAGATTTCTATGAAACCCTACTCCACAATTTTCTCTTACAATTTTCTCATATGTTTTCACAGACAGCTTGGTGTCTTAAGCATTCACCTATTCCTTGTAGCAGTAAAAACAAACAAACCAAATATTGAGAGGTTGATCCTCTTGAGTAGAAAATAACCATGTGTATTATTAAAAGCCCCTCTGCAACTCAAATCCTAAATGCATTATTTAAACACAGATATTGATTAATTCAAATGAACCACTTAGTAAAAGCGGAGAAGAGCTTATATTATCTTATTCTTGACCTCCATTAGCTTTCCTGTCAGAACTTGATTGAAACCTGTTCAAGAGAGTTAGTACATATGGTTTATACATTCTGTTTACACATTTTGATAGATTTATTTTCAAACTGGCCTTAATTAATGTATTATATACCATGTTGCTTTTCTACATGATGTATGTGCTTCATTGGAAACAGAATTTCCAGGATTTTCCTTTTATCTGAAATTTTAATATTTGCAGTATGCATTTGATCAGACCCACAGTGAGCTACTACTTCAACAAATGCTTTCTGATCAAAAGGTTAGACATATTTCTACCTCTCATAGGACTAGCCATTGCAAACCCAATGCTTTCTTATGTTCTGTGGTAAGTTTATAAAAATGTGCCTTCCCATTGTAAAGAGAATACTGCTTCTCAGGTCAGGTTCAGAACTTCCGGCGCTGTCCACACATATGAGAATATGACCGTAATAATTTATCTTTAACACACCTAGAACTGCAGAACTCAGAAGCCAAACAGGAACTTGCAGTATGCCAATTAACTGTTTGGAGTCAGAAATTTGTACCAGCTTAATTATAATTTGCCAATCTAGTAATGCTTCAAAGATGCCTAAGATGTCGTCTAATATTTCACATTCCTTGATCATAATTAAGTAAGACAGATGGTATGCAGTTAAACACAAGAGTCATCATAGTAATACAACAAAACATCAATAGTAATATTTAGAAGGCAAACTTGTACTCTGCAAAGTCAGGCAGATGCATAAATTCCATTGATATGATCACATACAAGGCTAGAATAAATCATTGCTTGTTCTTTTAAAAAGACATAATATTATAGAAAGTGCAACTGACTACCAACAAATATTATTTTCTTCAAACAATCTAATGTATATTGAAGCCCTATTCTGACAATATTGAGATGGTAATATCATAAGGGTAGTGTTTTTTCTGAGGAAGTTAACTTTTCAGGTTTTTAAGCAGAGGGTGCTTTCACAAATGGCTCTATATGTAAAAATAGATGCTTTAAAATGGTGCTAAAGTCCACCATGTAAGGCCTTTACTATGAAAAAGTTGAGAATTAGTCTTAAGACAAGTAATAACCTGTAGTTTCCAAGTGAACATATGACAAAAACCACATTCATTAAATGTCACTAACATAGCCTAGATCTGCCATGGCAGTGGAAGATAGCATTAAAAATTAGATAGCAGTGGTGACAACACTCTATTCTGTAGTTACCAAAGAGTCACAAACATAACGCAGGGAATTTCACAGTGAATTATAAACCATTGAAATTCAGTTATAATCTGACAAAATGAACGAAGTAAATGCTCTTTTGGAGGTATGAAAGTATGACTTAATATAGCTTAAAAGTCCATGTATGGGTAAAACAAAAATTCAGTACATTTGGTTCAAAGTCAACAAACCATGTAGCACTCAGAATCATCAGGAAAATTGGCTTCTGTACTTGCAATACTCACAGCCTTCCCAAATATTTCAGACTATAAATCTTATCAACACTGACCATTGGCAGTTATAGCCCCAAACTATCAATTGAGCTCTTCAGTTTGACTTTTCCTCTACTTTTAGTTAACTTCCCTTAACTATTACTTGTAAACAGAATAACTGCAAACTATGGAAAGAAAATGACACCTTGCTTTTTAACAAAGATCAGTTATAATATTAAATACAATAGAATCAATGCAAATGTGTCATTATTATAACCTAACCTCAAACATATCTGCGCAAAAGCACAGTGCAATGTCATCTCTAGTTTTAATTTTAATTGTTAATGCCTTAATCAAACATTAAGACACAGCAGACATAAGCACTTCTTGAATGCAACTTACCCAGCTGTGTCTCCTGAATTGTCAGTTTACTCTCTGAAGGATATAAAAGCTTTGGTGGTTTTTCTGTTAGTGGTGCTGCAGGGAGAAAAAAAGAAGCATGGTCATTCTGAATATTCCTGAATAAGAATATTTTGACACCTGAAATCAGGGTATACTTTAAATAAACAGAACAGGAGTCCCCTAGCTCCTCCCCCCCCCCCGTGTTTTCTGAAACAGTATTAACAATTGCTTTGATTTTAACAACATTTTCATTGGCGCATGTCTTGTGCACTTACACCGTTATTGTCCCACTTTGAACAAACAAGTTTGGTAGGGTTTTGCAGTGTTTCATATACTATGAATCTTACATGCAGAGAAGGAATGACAGAAAAAGCCAGGGGGGAAAAACAGAGAAAGCAGGTTGGGACAAAAGCAAATGGATTTATACAGAGTGGAATTAAGAAGGAAGAAAATTGTGGTGAAGGCTCAGAGTTGATACAGAAGGTGGAAGGAAATTACTATATGGAATTAAAGTATGGGGGTATGCATTTGTGAGAAAGGGAAAAAAGGAGTGATTTTAGTAAAGGCATTCCAAATAGATTAAGATGAATAATAAACAGGAGTGAGGAAGAGCTGCAGTAGTTTGAGAAAGAAATGTATACAGCACAATGTTTTTTGCAGAAATGTGTCATTCTACAACCTTTTTTATCTCCTTGTTCAATTAATTTAATACTCAAAACCAAAATATCTGTGTACAAGGCAATTTGACACAAATGGGGGCACTTTAAAGTTACCTCTGATTATATTTTTTTATTTATTTACAAAGGAAAATAAACTACCCTTCAGTGTGAGATGAGCAGCTTCTCTAAAAACATATTTTTTAATGATAGCTTTACAGTTACCCATATAAATGTATTGAATTTATACCCCAACCTTCCTCCCTGAAGAACCTAGACCAGCATGTAGATGGGCCCAGTAGTGGACTTTGGGACCTCAAATTCCCATGCTGCCCTGTGTGACGCTAAAATTTGGCACCCCCCACCTCTCATGCTCCATTCTGCAGCATTGTTGTGGCGTCCCCTGCAGCATGGCTCCCAGTGCCACTGCTGTGGTTGCACCACCCTAAAACTGCCTCTGCTGCGCCAGTCATTGCAGAGAAGCTATAAATGAAATCTAAGCATGAAAGACTCATCATTTCCTTATCTTTTTCCAGCACTTAATTTCTAAGTTGGGAGCTGCTGAAGCTTAAGTCTTTCTGAAAGTCACACCTTCTATGCAAACTGAAATTTACCAGGGATAAACTGTGTGAATCTTCACTGTACATGCAATAATAAAGTGGGACCTGCCATAAAATGTTGCAGTACAGAGTAGTATTAGGCCAAAGTATTCAGCCAGAGGGTTCCCCAACCCCCACTTTTGTTGGTGGGAAGAGTGGCTCCTAAAGATTGTTACAATCTTTAGCAATAGTGGCAAATTCTTATAATGCAGGCTTCCTCAAATTTGGCCTTCCAAATGTTTTTGGCCTACAACTCCCATGATCCCTAGCTAGCAGGACCAGTGGTCAGGGATGGTGGGAATTGTAGTCTCAAAACATCTGGAGGGCCGAGTTTGAGGAAGCCTGTTATAATGTGTGGTAGGGATGTGTCTCTATTCCCAAGGAGCTGGCTTATGTTTCTCTCCTTCCCCCTTAAGACACACACAAAAGCATTGCCGTCACTTTCAGCAGTGGTTGCCTATAAATGAAGGATGCTATGTCATGATATGGTTTTGTTGCCAAGGGGTTAATTGGTGATGGTCCTGTTGAGAGATGGCTGCCACCAGTGGGTAGCCGGAATGGACAAAATAGAATGAAGGAAAAATATTCAGAGGACAGTAGACGAGCGTCTACAGATATGCAAAAATGTTTTATTTTATCTATGTGTAACAATACATATGAGAAATCATTTAATAGCGCTAGATAATGGGCTGTCTTTAATTTGAAATAGACATGCCTTGCTTTAATTACCTTTGCTCCGACTACTTTTCACAAAGCACCCACTTAAAATTAAAATCAAGGATGGTTGAGGATTTTAGTCTACTCCATAATTTGGCATGAAGTTTTTTTTTATTCAGCTGAACCAGCAATTGAAACAGAACATAGATCTATGGTTTAGTCCTTTCCAAACACTGGATCAATCATTCTACTTTTGAGGAGCACCCAGGGCTGCTTCCCATTTCTTAAAAATCCTCTAAAAGCTGCTTGAAGCAGCTTCAGAGCAAACACCTCCACTGTGCTGCGTAAAAATGCTGTCAGAAAGAGTGCAGGAAGTGGCTGCATATCCCTGTTGGAGCATGTGCAGAGTGCCCATTCAACACGCTAACAGAGTGTGCCAATGGAACAGAAAAACACCAGACAGTTCTAGTTAGGCTCAGTCCCTTTACTGACAGTATAATGCAGTTCCATAACTTACAGTTTACACACAGTGGTAATATACAGCATACAGTCTTTCCATCAGCATACAACCTCCTTGCAGTGTTCCAACACAGACTAGGCTCTGGCCAAGGGCAGGAACCAAGAGCAAACTTGCTTCAAAAACAAGAATCACTCTCACAGGCTTGCTGACTCACTCTCACATGATTAACTAGTCGCAGGTGCAGGACAAACACACCCAATTAACCAGCACACTTATTTTAACCTGTTCTTGTCCTTTTTCTCTGCATGCAGAAGCCCTTATCCATTAACAATCCCATCCTGTGTAATTGTACACAGCGGTAAAATCAGATGCTCCCCTGTAGTCATGTGAGGACCCTATACATATAAAAAAACTCATAGAGAGGGTTTTTGTCTTACTTACAAAGACATGTATTCTTCCATGTACACATTTCCTCATCTCCTTCTCCTTCACTATTTCAAACTACGTTATTTGTTTGGAAGAATTGGTTGATTGGAGAAAATATTAAATCACCTAGATATGATTCTTTTTCTTAAACACACACACACACACACACACACACACACACATTAATTTGACTGCTACCTTATCAGTAGTTCGTCATATCTTCTGTTTAAAGACTCTAAGTTATCAACACAGAGACATCTTTCAGAGAATGTCCACTATGCCATTTAAATGTAGATTTGCCTTTTTTTTGTCAAGCTCAGATCAATTATTCCTTATCAGATAGCATTTCTACAGCCACTGTTCTAAATCTCTTAAGTCGCTTCAAAGCAGACCTTCTGTCAAAGGTAAAGCAACTGCAGGAATAATCCTAGTACAAAGGACATGTAGGATATGGAACAACAAATTCCATTTATTTAACAAACTGATACATTACTTACCTGAGGCCTTGGACCTCAGGTGGCAGCTTTCTCTGTGAAAAATAATAGACTTTTTAAACTGCACAGGGATTAGGGATGTTAGCCTCACAATACTCTTTTGGTGTGTGAGGTACAACATATCTGTAGCATCAGCCTGCCTTACAGCAGCCCTGTCATTGTAAGGGAAACCAGGCTGTGAAGTAGTTGCTTGAGGTTCTGTTTCTGTGGTCCCAGACCTTGATGCTCAAGATCTTACTGAGTTCTAGCGTATATACAGCAGAATACTTGCCTTCTGGCTTGCTGTAGCTACTCCACTCCATAAAAGGCCTTGTGAAACAGACATAAGTATACAGATATCGATTGGCTTGATAAAAATGCTGCTATATTTTCTATTGACATTTTATTTTTAATAGATTCAATATTTAACACACAAAACAGCTCATCGCTGCAAACAGACCAGTCCAGTCTATTACCTGCTCTCAGAGGAATCCATGTACAGTGGTACCTCGGGTTACAGATGCTTCAGGTTACAGACTCCCCTAACCTAGAAATAGTACCTTGGGTTAAGAATTTCGCTTCAGGATGAGAACAGAAATCGTATGGCAGTGGCATAGCGGCAGTGGGAGGCCCCATTAGCTAAAGTCAGGTTAAGAACTGTTTCAGGTTAAGAACGGACCTTCAGAATGAATTAAGTTCTTAACCCGAGGTACCACTGTATCTAAATAACTAATTATACATCTGCACTCAGCATTCATTTGTTAATATGATGCCTCTACATTATTTCACCTATTCAATTTTTTTAAGAATCACAGATGCATCTCAGAAAGCCCTCAACTTAATTGAGCTCAGTGATACCTTTTCACAGACATTACAACCAGTAGCGCAAAATATTTATCCCATAGATCAGGGCAGGCCAACTTGTGTCCTTCCAGAGGTGAGACTGCAACTCTCATCATCCCAACCATTGTCCATGCTGCCTGGGGCTCATGGGAACTGGAGTAAAACACTATTTGAGAGGCCACAGGTTGGCCAGCCCTGCCATAGATTAAAGATAGCCTCACTAAATGTTATATTCAGCCTCCCATCTACCTTTCTCCAAGTCTGGAAGGAAAAGGAATGGGTTGTGAGAACAGTTAGGATTTGTATAAATTATGGGTAGGATTAATATAATAATTCCTGTCAGGAAAACCCCTTGTGCAAGTGGTCTTCTCCCCTCTCCCTCCATGTATGGGGGGCTCAGGAGAACCCTGTAACAGTGTGCAGTGGAGTGGGGGATTGCTCTATCTGGCAAGCCTAAATGCTTGCTGTGGCAGAAATATCACCTATATATACAGTATATACATATTCATTTAAAATAAATGAATTCATTTGAATACAGGGAGTCGTGCACAGTTGAAAGCACATAACTCTTAACAGTAGCAATCATGTGCATAATTAATGTGTCAAGAGAGCACTGTAAAGTAGAGCACAATGCAATTTGCTCTTCTTTCAGTTTAACACCCCTAAAAAAATTAACAGCAGTTCTAGAGCATGCATTTGAATAAGAATAGTGAACACTGGGGAGTCAATTGCTAAACAAAGCATTTCTGAAACAGACCAACTCCCTTCAAGGTGATTTACCACCTATGTCCTACAGACTAAGAATGGCTAACAACACAATCCTAACCGTGTCTACTCATAAGTCCTGTTGAATTAAACAGGACTTACTCCCAGGTTAGTGGGTTTAGGATTGTAGCAGGTGTCTTACACCTGCCACAAAAATACCTTTAACAAATAATCTATTACAAAGTTCCCATCTACTACCAGCTTGTTCATATATCAGATAATCATGTTCTTTTTTGTTGCAGTGAGAATTTGAATAAATACTAGAGTTCTAACCCATATAGTCATAACATTCTCTTTACCTCATTTAGACAATAGGTAACTGGGATGCTGAAAACTGAAGAGCTCATGTAGTGAATCCACCATGGAAACAGATGAACCATTAAGAAACAGGGGTCCTGTTGTTATGCAAATGTATTTGGCAGTAAAACTGGGGACAGAAATGCATAACAAAATGTAGGAACTGTGTAGGCAAAACTGTTTCCAAATGACTGTTCACAAAGTTTTAAAGTAATGTGGCCCCTAATGACCAGGGACAGGTTGGGAGTATTTGGGGTGGAGAACACATGTGCAAACAGATGTTGAGATTCCTCATTATCTGCTCATCTCTAATTGAAGCTGACATGACATTTGAGCTAGTCTAGTAACTAAGGGAGGCTGCACATATTGCTTCTTTTCTATATTAGTCTTCTTGAACATTCACAGCAATTCCCAGTGCTCGGCCAGGGAAAAGAATAATGCTCTAAAAATCTACAATAACCAAAATGGTGCCTTCACAGATGGATATGCTGTCTTTAAAAAAAACGCTACCCAGCAAAAACAACAAAGACTGATGGGAAGAAATATATTAGCTTCAAATGTTGCAGTGCAAGATTAACACTTTATTATGGATTTTGCACAATGCATCTATATAAGCTTCTGATCTGAATTATATCCATTCTCACTTTGGTGACTGTACATTACTACAATGCTTTATAAGGCAGGGCACTGTATTATCCCATTTTCCAGAAGAGAATGTTGTCAACTAAGTGGCTGTCATAAGGGTCTCCGGTTAGGCTCTAGCTGACTTATAATTTAAACCCCTGTCTTCAACATGCAACCCACTTCTCTGAAATAAAATATGAAACTTTTGAACTGTACAGCAAAATTTAAGGTATTGCAAGTCTTTACTAAGATTCAAAAGGTCTTCTGATTTCTTAAAACACTTAAAAATGTTACAAATAAAGTAGTGCAACACCCTGAGAAGGGTTGTGATGTAAATCTACTAAAATGAAAAAAGGGAATGACATGATTCAGTTGTCTTATTTAATGCAATGTACTGCTTGTCATGACAATGCCAATTGAATATCTGTCTATTCAAGCCCTTTCTTCATTTTTAAAATGGTCGTTCCAACTGTAATACTGTTAATGTTGCACTACCTAATTGTTTTCTAAGTCCTTCCAATTCTCTTAAATATAATAGAGCAGATACTATTATACTGAACTAGCTCTAACTGACACTCAGCATTACATCATTAAGCTGGTAACTTTCTGTAAATTATATCTGCTCAGCATTCGTTTCCCCCCTCTTTTTTTCTTGAGAGCAGGAAGTGAACTCTCCACAAACTTGCTTGTATTTAGTAGTCTGCAACATAGAACAGTTACTTTTCAAAGGTGAAATTGTAATCCTGGGCAAACGAGGTTGGGTGGCTTAGGTTGATTTAACTGCTTGCCCTTCCTGTAGCTCCACATGCTCATGGGATGTGGATCAGACAGGCAACGGAGCCAAAGGCAGGATGAATAGGCGCAATTCCAACTCATCCTGTAGGCAGACCACCATGCAGCTTAAAGAATTCTGAGAGTAAAGGAGAATCTGTCTGCTGAGCAAAAATTTCAGCTCATACACTGGCAACCTCTCACATAGACCACTGCAGTCCTTTCCTCTCTGGTCTTCTGTGGTGCCATCTTGGTCTGCTTACATGTATCTAGCATTCTGCAGTCAAACGTTTCCATCCCTTCCTTGCTTTGATCAAGTAGTTTTGCACCTTAAATCCCTACACTGGCATTCTGTCTGCTCCCGATCTGTCCAGTTCTGTGGGGCATTGAACATTAGTGGAACAGGTGAATGCACATCAAAGCACAGAGCAGAAAAGAACAGGACCTTGGACAGTTCAAAGCGCAGCCTGCAGTCTCACCTGTTTTCCTCCTAAGAGATAGATAAAGATGTTGCCTCTGCAGAAAGCTAGAGCCAAATGAAGTCTTATGTGGACTGTCAAGACCTGGAGTGTGATAGGTTCCCTGGTAGAGCCAGCTGACCACAAATGTCTGTGCAAGTTATCAATGTCATAAATTGACAAAGAGGGTGAGGGGACCATATCCTTTTCAGTGTATAGACGTTTCACTGCCTTGTTAACAGGAGGTGATGCCTATGTTTACTAGAATATCAGAAATATTTAAAAGCCAGAGATATGAGAAACGCCCCTCTTATGTTCCTTCACTTATCCCCTTTCCTCCCCTCTGTCCTGAATTCTACTTCTCCTGATCTTTGCTTTTGCTGGAATTTCTAAACCTGTTTGTGAAACCATACCGTGTAACTCAGTGCGTTCTTGGACTGGTTAGAATAGAACTAGTGTGCTAACAGGACTTAATTCTATTGAGTACTCACCCCCCTCATCTCCTTCCCTTGCTCCCTGTTCCACCTTTTCCTTAGTTGTCTCCCCCCCCCTTATATAGTGATTTATGTGAAACATTGTTTGGAAAAGGAATGAATAAAAATCTTAATTTTAAATGCCAGAATTGTTGGCCATGCAGTTTGTTTCAGCTTTCAATTTCTTCAGTTCATTTGTATTCCACCCCCTGCCCCCACATTAATAAAACACTATGGAAATCCACATTGCTAGGTCCAAAGGAGATACTTAACTGTGCGAAGATGTTCTTCATAAAGCTACCCAGTCACTCTTTTGCAAGTAACGTAGTTCTTTGCTGCCATACCTGTTAGAAGGAGGCTATAGCAGGCTTTATTTCTCTATCAGAAATGTGTACTAAGATTTTACCTCTCCACTGCCTTGAATTTAATGGTCACAAAATGCTCACATCAATCATTGCTGAAAGCAAAGGCCTTTCCACACACCCCATTCTTAGCTGGAGCTTTGAGTTGCCTTTTTGCTTATCTTCCTGTTGTAACTTCTTATCCGTGAAATGTTTGGGAGTGAAACACTGGGCTATTTCTGTTTTCTCTGGATTTATTGTGTATCTTGTTTTCTATCACTGAGTAGGAACAACAGGATTAAATGGAAGTAGCAGAGCTGCATGTCAAATTGCTTCACTAAAGCATGACTCGTGCACAGAGGGAAACAAATGGACACTTCTCTTGTGCTGTGCAATTCTGACAGCCCACTTAAAGGAGGGTTATAGGACTGTGTGGAACCCACAAGGGCCTAACTACGTATTTTTATACATACGTACAGTTATCACAACTAAGGTGTTTGTTTGTTTGTTTCTGTAAGGCCCTTTAATATCCCTGTTCAAACAAGTTTATGTCCAATGAACACGTGGAAGCAGATAAGCAGCTTATGACCCCTTCCCTTGACTTCACACATTATTTCCCAACTTCCATCTAGTATTTTTTATCATTTCTGCCCCATCTTTCACAATCAAATTGTGTCAAGGTGCCATCATCATCCTGATGAATCTGTGAACAGATGTGGTTCTGTGCATATCAAAAGCAGAAGGCTGAAGAATATAAATAAGTAAAAATATTCCAGCCTTTTATAAGTGTTGGTCCATATTCATTTATTTATCACCACTACTAATTGATTTGCATATTTATACCCCACCTTCTAAAGTTTTAGGCAACTTACAATTTATTTTAAATACAATAAAACACATGAGTTACCAGGAAGGATTGTATGTACATACAAATTTACGTCTCTTAAAGTTTTCAGACATCCCAGTTCCAACTGCTGCTGCTTATGAAAGCCTGGGAGATGAGCTTGCCTCAAGAGATGAGGATCAGGGCATTTCATATACCAATTTGCAAAGATCAAAGCCCTCACATATTCTTATTTAACTGTCAATGACTGTACATCCATTTATGGCACATAACTCTGTAGACTAACTGAGGAGTTGTGAAGCTTTGTAATATACAATCATTAGCATAGCTAGGGTGGTGGGCGGGGGGAAAACAACACCTGACTGTTGATGCTTTCCTCTTATAGAGTAGACAATGAGGGGAAAATTCAAATTTTTGGCTTGTATGGTTTTTGTTTTTTTTCCTTTTGTTTTGGTTTAAGCAACCAAGCAAAAACAAGGCAGCTGTTCTTTTTTTGTGCTCAGTCCTGGAAAGTTAGCATAAATCCCAGGAGAAACAGATCAGCTTCTCAAGTGCAGATGAGGCAGGCAAAGGTAAATGATAAATAGCATCACATGCCCCCACAATTTATCATAAGGTTCTCCTTCTGTATATGCTATGCTATACACACAAAAGTATATACACATGGCTTATCAAGGCAGTCATCCAGTCAAAGATGGCTTTAACCCTGCATAACCCTTATCTAAACACTTTCTGAAGTCTCAGCCCTTCAGGAATACTTGCTTTTTGGGTCTCTCGGCAGTTCTCTATTGTTACAGGGCAGTGGGAAGAAACATCTGTTATAGTGTCTGTGTGGTGTGTTTTTTAAAAGAACTGTTACTACAAAATGGTAATTCTCCAAAGAGTGGGGAACGTGGCATATAGCAGTATAGTTGGGCTCCTTTTAAAAACTACCTACTATAGAAATCAAATCAATATGGAGAGTGCTCTTATACTATTTTCAATGTGCGTGCATCTCTTTCTGCAGTTACTTGGCAACAGACTGAGATTAGAAATCGTAAGCACTTGCTCTACAAAAATGCTTCAGGAACTGGTGGTTACACAATCACCAATTTATTCCCAGTTGCACCGAAAGGACCTTGTGGTTCTGAAGAAAACAAGATTTATATGATAAAAGGAATTCACAGAAGGTCAAGCCCTACACAATGAAATTGATTTTTTTTTTGCTGTGGAAGAAACCAAACCAAAATTTCACAGTAGACAAAATGGTTTAGTAAAAAAGACACTAATACGCTAGTAAAAAAAAACCACACCAAAAACAAAACATAGTATATTAAATGAAGTTTTTGTTTCTGCATTCCAAAAACAACAGCACAGTTTTTCAAGCCTTGACAGCTTTCTTCTAGTGCTCCACACTTTCCTACAAGTAAACCCCACTGAACAAAGCAGGATTGAAGTAAACATGTATAGGATTCAGACCTATTTCTGAGTGCACATGCTTAGGATTATGCTGAACAACTGATGTCACACACACATTGAATTTGGAGTACACTATTGCTCACAGTGGGAATAAGTAAACATGCATAGGACAGATTGTAAAGTCACATTCAGAATGGGCAGAAGGGTTTGTGTGTATTTATATGGGTATTTAATTCCATATAGAATTCTCTCTGAAATCACCATGCATGATAGGACTGTGATTGTGTTAGCACCGTGGAGTGGGATGGGGGTCTGTGACCATGAACAATGCAAAAGATATTGGGGGGCCCAAAACAGCTCAGCCTCCATGAGCTGGACAGGTCTGAGGGTATAGGATGACCAAACAGCCAGGCCCACAAGAATGCAATCATTTGTGTGAGAAAAGAGGTGAAATATTATCACTTGCCACAGCACAGTGCCCCCTCTCAGTAAGTGAGAAATCAAGGGTTTACCCACACTTTTACCCTTATCACAGGAACGGCAGAAACAGTGTCTGTGAGAGCTTTGCCAGTGTGTACAATGGCATTCCTACCTAATACAGTGCTACCTCGGGTTACAGATGCTTCAGGTTACAGACTCCGCTAACCCAGAAATAGTGCTTCAGGTTGAGAACAGAAATCGCGCGGCGGCAGTGGGAGGCCCCATTAGCTAAAGTTGTACCTCATGTTAAGAAAAGTTTCAGGTTAAGAACAGACCTCCAGAAAGAATTAAGTTCTTAACCCGAGGTACCACTGTAATACCTTTCTGATTTCATTCTAAAAGTAGTATTTTAAGGAATATAGCAGCATCTATAATATGCATTTATGACACTGATACCGCACATTTTCTCTAAGAAGCTCAATATAGTATAAATAGTTCTCTCGCTCCTCATTTTACCCTCACAACAATCCTGTGAGGTAGGCTAGGCTAAGAGGCAGTGACTAATCCAAGGTCACTTAATGAGCTTCATGGCTTGAGGGGATTCAAACTCTGATAACCCAGATCCTAGTCCAACATTCTAACAGCTATACCACACTGCCATATTATGGCACCTTGAGTGTCAGTGGTGCTTTGGAGTTTGTGAAAGGTAAACACTTGAATACTAAATATATAGAAGACTAGAACTGTCTATGTGCTACTGCTGAACACATATCAGTGATCAGAAATTACTAAAAAAAAATTCCTTCCAGTAGCACCTTACAGACCAACTAACTTTGTTATTGGTATGAGCTTTCGTGTGCATGCACACTTCTTCAGAAATTACTATTCCTGGTAATTTTGGTGCTGCTTACCATTATCTTATCATACAGTGAAATGCATCTTAATCTAATTAATCTATCAAAACCTGTAAACTAAGTTGCTTCTCCAAAACTCTCCACTTAAATGCCCCCCCAACAGCAAAAGTTCTATCACTGCAACTCTGCTGCATAATATATTACCACTATTTATCATTTCAATGACATTTTTCAGTGTACAAATTGCTTTGGAATTGCTTTAGCATTCATATCTTGTTTATCCTCACAATAAGCTTGAGAAGTAAGTGACTATGCTGAGAGACTGTGACTTGCCTAAGGGCAGCGATATGAGCTTTTTGGCTCTGCAGGGATTTGAACCTTTTCCCCATGTCCAAAAACATTTTGTAAACATCGCATGACAACTGGAAGCAGTCAGATACACTCATACCCCGAGATCTGGTTTTTTTTAAGAGACAGCCAACTTTCTTTGAATTCTTTCCAGAGATCCCCACGACTATATCACATTAACTGCAGAGTCTTGAATAATCCCATTATCAAAGCTGATTTGCACCACATCTTTCCTGTTATCCTTCTGCTCAATCAAAGTTGATACTATTCACTCTCCTGAAAGCCATTCTTGTACTTAGATGTATGCTTAAAACCATTTTGTGTGTGTGCATGTTTTGTACACCAAAACTGTATCACAAAATTTAACAGGGAAATAAAACTGGGAATTGTGTGCTGCCACACAAGCAAGTTTGGAAGAGTCAGATTGGATCAGTCTGCTATGAAAAACAGATCAAACAAACTCCTTCTCCACCCCTATATTAGTTATGTTGGAGATGCATGTAGCGCTGTGGTCTAAACCACTGAGTCTCATGGGCTTGCTAATCAGAAGGTTGGCGGTATGAATCCCCGTGACGTGGTGAGCTCCCATTACTCTGTTGTAGCTCCTGCCAACCTAGCAATTCGAAAGCACACCAGTGCAAGTAGATAAATAGGTAACCACTGTCATGGGAAGGTAAACCTAGTTTCTGTGCGCTCTGGTTTCCGTCACGGTGTTCCGTTGCACCAAAAGCGGTTTAGTCACATGACCCAGAAAGCTGTCTGTGTCCTTTACCTTTACCTATTAGTGATGTTCCAAGAGTTTGTAATTACCATACTTTCCCCATGTATTAGACGAGGGTTTTTTTACTCCAAAATAGTGTTTAAAAAAGGTGCTCATCTAATACATGGGCAGTACATTGGGGGTCCGGGTGATTGGTTGCAGCCGCAAGCTGCAGCTTGTTAGCGGTGATTTGGTGAGTGATTGTTGCCTTGGATTGGCTGCTCCTGCATTAACTGGGCGGGTGATTGGTCGCTGTGTCAAAGGCTGCCTTGGATTGGCTGCTCCTGCATTAATTGGGCAGGAGATTGGTTGCTGCGTCAAGGGCTGCCTTGGATTGGCTGCCGCTGCGGCAATTTGGTGTTTGGTTTCCGGCTTGTGTTTGCCAGTGGGCAGGTGCTTGTCGGCTTCTGCGACGCAAGCGATGCTGAGCTCTTGTCTTTAGGTTTAGTGATTTTCTGCACCCTCCAAAAGCTCAAGAACCTTGGGCAATCCCCCACAAAACCCCAACAATTCTGTGCAATCTTTCCCCAAAGCAATCCCCCCCAAAAGCTCAGCAACTGTAGGCAATCCTCCCCACCGCCAAAAAAGCTCAGCAACTCTGGAAATATAGCCATCTCCCCTCCATTTTCTTAAATTATAGGCCCGTCTTATAGACAGAAAAGTACGGCATTACCTGGTTCAAAATGCACATTTGCTTGTAATGCATCAACATTATTATGTATTATGAAGTTGTGCCACTCATTTCCCCAAGAAGTTCTTCCCAAACTGAATGCAATAAATGACTCTGCACATGCTTGTACCAGTGAGTTTTCAACAGTGTTTCAAAATAGCTTGCTTTCATCCAGGTTCTGGACACTCTGATCCATAAGACTGTAGCTAGAAAGCCTGGATCAGGGCACAGGTGAAACTGTCTTTTTAAATTATTCTTTTGTGGGATCTATTTTGCAACAAAGTTTTCTGTAAAATCAATCCAACACATCCAGATACGTCAGAATCAAATGCAAAGCAACCCAACCTTCTTCCATCTGCCACAATAACTACCTAAATCTGAACATAAGAAGGCCTAGCAAAAAAAGTTTCAAAACCTCATTGGCTGCATAATATTTGGCAGAAGATGGTTCCAAAATCAGGGTGGTACCACCAAGAAGGCCCTGTTCCAAGTTCTGATCAGACAGAACTCACTAGGTAATAGTATGGCCAAAAATGTCTCCCCAGCAGATCTTAACTCAAAGGCAAACCAGTACAGGGAGAGGCACTGCTTCAGAAAACTGGGTTCCAAACTATTTAGTGCTGTGTAAGTCAATACCAGCACCCTTGGGTGCAGTATTGAATGGGGGGTCAGTGAAGATCTCTCAAGAGATGGTGCCAGGTAGCATAGATGCATTCTGTAGTAGATGCAATCTCTAAGTTGTGTTAAAGGGCAACCCCATGTAGAGTACATTAATTAGTTGCTTGGTTGGGCATGAATAGCTGTGATCAAGCGACCTCTATCCAGGAATGGCTGTAGTTGGTGAACTAGCCGTAGGTGGCAACAGGTACTCTGTGCCACTGTGTCCACAAGCATCCAGTGACAAAGTGAAATTAAGGAGTACTGTCAGACTACACACCTGGTCCCTCAAGGCAAGGGAAGTGTAATCCCATCCAGAAGAGGCTGATCACCCAATTCCCATACTGCTGATCCATAGTACCTTCAACTTGCTGGGATTCATCTTGAGATTCTTAGTCCCCATCTGGTCCATCTGATTCTGATGGGAAAGAGTGATAGACCTGGGTGTCATCAGCATACTGATGGCACTTCACCCGAAATCCCCTGACAATTGTTCCAAATTGTGTCATATGGGAAAGGAAACAAGAAAAATCCCTCGGGGACCCTAATATATTCAGGCTGCTGAGCTGCTTTGAGGGTGTTCAGACACGTTTTGTTGGGGACCACACGTGGCAAGAGTGTTTATGCATAGGCAACTGGTTGACCACTGTGGAAACAGAATTGTAGACTAGATGGACCATTGGCCTGACCCAGTAGGATTCTTCTTATTTTCATACATTCACAGAATTTTGAGTCCCTACATCCAGGAGCTCTCCATAGTTGTGACCTGAAGTAACAGGTGTTCTGCAGTTCCCTGGTGACTTAACAGAATCATTCAATGAAAATTTTCCCACAGTGATTAATGGCCAGGACTTGCACACACAAAAAAGATGCAATTACTGAGGGGCAGTTAAAAATTACTGAAAAATTGTGGTGCTGTTTAACAACAACAATTAAAGCAAAAGCACTGCGCCAACAAAGTGAACTAGGAGATACCGTAACTCTTTGAAAATAGAGAGCATCCACTAATAATGTTGCTAAATTATGAGCTGATTTTAAATTGAGCTAAGGGGCCCATTACTAGTAAAAATTGGGTTGTGTGCAAAGAAATTATTTATTTAGAAAAACAGGAGCAATATATCCTTTAGCATAACTGCAGGCTTAGTCCTAGTCCAGCATCAATATCTTGATAATTGTATGAATGAGGAGAGGAGCCTTGCTGCAACTGCAAATCCTGCACTCTGTTTTTCTAATTCCTAATTGCAGCAGCTTCCCCTGGTCCCATATAAATCAGCAAAGTAATGAAATTAACTACACTGGTTCACCCAGAGTGTTGGGTAAATCAATTTCATTCCAAAGGCAATGGCGGGGGTGGGGTGGGGCAGGACCTATTGGAACATCTTTTTTAAAAGAGGGGGAGATAAAATCTGAAGTGATGCTGAAGAAGGGTAAGGTACTGTTCAAAGAAAAATATATTTATGGAACTAAAATGTGTGTTGTTGTTTTTAAAAAATTAAGGTTACCAGTAATGTTGTGGATAAGTACCTATTATCTCATATATTTTAAAACAATTTCAAAAATAGTACACCAGTAAGATAGTGGTAGGTGAATATAGGAAAGGTAGAATGAAATATAATTGAAATGCAGATAAGATTAATTCCTCATTATTGAAGGAAGAATAATAGATCAGGTTATAAGTACCACAAAATGTTGGAGGGTGGAATACTTCAGTTAATAGTTCCAGCTACTCCATTTCCTTTTCTTTCCAACCCAGATTTTCCTTCCTCAGCAAGTCAGTTTGCATTCAGTGTCTATTGAAGATGCATGTTGCTTATTTGCATGTTTTGGGAGCTTTTCTGAAGGGTGTGTGTGTTTTGGGGCATGGCTAAACTGGTGCCAATTCCAACTACAATGAAAAATTTTGATTTCTCCATTTCTCTGTGGGCAGTTTTCAGTGTTATAACTGTGGCCCCTCCAGACTATGCGAAGGTATTTTCTATACTTTTCTATTCTTTTTATCTATGTGCCTGTGTCACCCTGTTCCAACTACTACAATTTACTGCCCTCCGACCTTTCATTCCCACACCCCATTCCAGCACATGCCACTGAGTTTTTATGGGGCTGCTTTTGGATGGGCATGTTTCCCCCTTAAGGATTTCCCAAAAGATTTTTTGAGCATTTGCAATCTTTGATAAGAAGAGCCAGCTGGATCAGGCTAATGGCCCACCTAGTCCGGCACCCTGCTCTTACAGTGGCCAAACAGTTGCCTGTGGGAAATCAGCAAATGAGATTCAAGCAAAAGAACATTGTCCTCTCCTGTGGTTTTCAGCAACTGGTATTCAGAAGCGCAACCTCTCTCTTCTAGATGGTGTGGTTTTGGGGTATTGTTCATCCCATGATTTCCTTTGTCTTTGGTTTATTATTTGTTGCTCAGTAATATTTATAGGGATGCGGGTGGCGCTGTGGGTTAACTCTGTGGGTTAAACCACAGAGCCCAGGACTTGCCAATCAGAAGGTTGGCGGTTTGAATCCCTGCAATGGGGTGAGCTCCCATTGCTCAGTCCCAGCTCCTGCCAACCTAGCAGTTCGAAAGCAAGTCAAAGTTCAAGTAGATAAATAGGTACCGCTCCAGTGGGAAGGTAAACAGCGTTTCCGTGCGCTGCTCTGGTTTGCCAGAAGCGGCTTAGTCATGCTGGCCACATGACCTGGAAGCTGTACACTGGCTCCCTCGGCCAATAAAGTGAGATGAGCGCCGGAACCCCAGAGTCGGTCACGACTGGACCTAAATGGTCAGGGGTCTCTTTACCTTTTTAATAATATTTATATACCACTTAATATACAGAGGGAAGAATTCAACACAGTGCTAAGTTGAAGTGTCATAGCAGTGTAATAGGTGTACTAGCAGAATGGCCTGTGCAAGACAAGACACAGAAAGTTAGTATGGTTCTCATAGCTGGTTGCACAACAGTCTTCTTTAGCCTCAATATCTCCTGTTGCACAACAAGCTTCTACTGACACAACTGTTGTGCTGGATTTCATACTGGACAACTATTATTCTCATGCTTATACAAGGACAACAGCTCTAATTATTGGACTGATAAATTATGTAATGGTGGATGTTTGGAAGTTTACATAATGTTCAAATTTTTGCTATAAAACTGTATATAATTGCAATGTATGTTGTTTACAGGACTTTATTAATAAGTGTTGCCATTGAGAATGTTGATAAACTCCTTATATATTTTACTATAGTAGAGTGAAATATATATATATATATATATATATATATATATATATATATATATATGTACACACACACACACACACACACATAAATAAAAAAATATTATTTTAAGACAGTTCCAAATATTCACATTCATGGCGTTATTTATCAAGTGCACTATCTAATACCATAAATATAAACATGCATCTGATAAACATGACCAGTCATAGTTCTGGGAGATTGTTCTGGCTTTTCCATGACACTGCTTGAAGTTATTTAAAAAGAAATACAGCAAATCAGTTTTACCAAAGACCACAAGGATTATTCATAAAATTCCAGCATGTGTTATACACACAATGGGAGCTCTAAATATCTTGAGAAAAATTATTTTCTTAAGGAACTTAAGGAACAAAGACCCTTAAAAAGAAAACCAAATTAAACAGATACAATTGAACTGATTTAGATTTCATTAAATTATGTCTCATTTTATCCATTCTGTTTTCCGACTGCCAGTGCTGCTATCAAGGACTTGCTTATAGTGTGTGTTTTGTCCCTAAATGAACTCTTCTGTATGTGGGTGTAATGAAGTTAATTACTTGGAAACTTTGACAATCCTGTTGATAAGCCTGAAAATGTTCAGAGATCTCGATTAATTGGGATATTCATCCAAACTTCTAATAGAAAACCCACCATTCTGGCAGCCAGACATTTGCATATCTTGGGGAATTCTCAATAAAGGGGTTATTACTAAATTCTCTTCTCCACTGCTACTACAAGTTGAATCCAAATGTCTAATTTCCCGCCAGTGTCAAATGTTAGCATGGTCAGTCATAGCATGTTAGCAGTCTTAGTTTAAAAAGATGAGTAATAATTGCACTTGCATTATTTAGATAAGTTATGGAGGTTGCAGGAATGTAAGAATATATTCAGCCTGACAGCTACTGTTCCGATATCCTAGGATGAATCTGTAATTGTGAAGCACCTATATTTGGCAAACTATGAACACTATGTATTTTTAAGCGGAACCCCTGTGAATTGTGAATGACCAAAGTGTTTATTATATTGGATCTGTTTAGCTATTTAATGGAAGATATTGGCAGTGTTATGTAACGCCAAGGTACCGGTAATTCATGCTTGGTTACAAATACAGCACAAATACAAATCAGTAACTATATATTGTGGCCCATAGGATAAAAGGCAACAGGGAAGTTCAAGTCTTTTCTTAGCTTTGGGGCCTGATTTTGAGCAGTGTCTAAAGTGCTCTCAGTCAGTAATTGCCAGCCATTTTACTCAAAACCCACAGGTTGCCCTTATTTGCAATGGAATGTTTTTTTGTAAAATCCCTTTATCAGTTGGGCGTGTGTGAAATTTGCAAGCTGGCAATGTGGGACATGAATGTAATAAAGGCTGAAATAGCCAAGTACTGGTTGCATTGTCTTTTATTACACCTGGGACTTTCTAGGAAGAGCATTCCAGCTCAGGGCCCCTTCTAAACAATATTCCAGCTGTGGTCTCAATCCCTCCTTTTCCTCCCCACCCCGCTCAACAGACACTCAACACTGAACAGCTACTTGCTGTGCTTAGTTCTCCCTGGGCTAGATTTTTAAAATTGCACCCTTACAATTTTTGTTTTAAATTGTACTCTTGCAAACCAAGAGCTTCTGCAAAGCGTGCTGCTTGTTCCTCAGTGGTTACATTTCAAGGCTATCCACACCCTATATTTAGAGCACATTGAAAGCCCACAGCTTCCCCCAAAGTCTCCCAGAACTTGTAGTCTACCTCTCACAGAGCACAGATGCTTGACAAACTACAGTTCCCAGGAATATTGGAGGGGGAAATCATGTGCTTTAAATGTGCTTTAAAAGCACAGTGATACCTCGGGTTAAGTACTTAATTTGTTCTGGAGGTCCGTACTTAACCTGAAACTATTCTTAACCTGAAGCACCACTTTAGCTAATGGGGCCTCCTGCTGCTGCCGTGCCATCGCCACACAATTTCTGTTCTCATCCTGAAGCAAAGTTCTTAACCTGAAGCACTATTTCTGGGTTAGTGGAGTCTGTAACCTGAAGCGTATGTAACCTGAAGCGTATGTAACCCGAGGTACCACTGTATGGTGTGGTCACTGGCACTCATTGTCTGAGTTTGCTATTAGCGTGAGTCATGTCTGTAATAAAAAAAGATATAGTCTAAAATTTTACCAGTATAGTATAGGGTTAGATTTGTCTAATAAAACAATATTATTGTTAATGCTTTAAAAAGGCTTTAGCCATGAAGAAATAGATGTTCTACACTTGCTGCTGCATAACTACTGAAATCACCTTGTTGATGTGAGAATTTGAAAGGTTCTGTTATCACAGAAACCTGTCATATCATGGCTGCTATAAAAGCTGTTCCCTGGAGATATTTGTTTGGTAGCTTCTAGGACCAGCATTGATAGAAACAGTAAATTGTGAGTCAGAAGGCAGCTTTCAGAACCATTAAGTCTGAAAACCCTTTTTGTAGGAGAAAATAAATATTCTGAATACGAGGGCATGTGCAGGTAGAAGATTTCTTCTTCTGGGTATCTGTCTAAAAGATCTTGGTACATGAGACCCTTTTTTATTCAATTGCCTGAATTAAAATAAATCTCAATTTTATCTAACGTTTTGCTAGAAATGTATTTTTCAGGGAATAATAGAGCTCAGTGGGTTTGAGCTCTCCCCCTCCCCAATATGACAAAATCAGCCTGGGCAGACTAGTACTAAATTAAGGGACAATTCTGTGTTTGAATTTTAGGGGTGGAGTTTTCTTTTAGGGGTGAGTGAAACATCTAAGCATTTCTGCTGGCTTACTCTTTTCATTGCTACTGCCAGTTTCACAGTGGCATTTCTGATGGAAACTGGCTCCCTCCCAAAGGCCCACAGGAATTATACAAAATCATTGTGTATCATCTTTCCAAAGATGCATTCTGTAAAAAGAAACAGCACCTAAAAACAATACAAAACAACACTGCAGGAGATCTGCCAGGAAACCCACCTCCACTGTCACTGGTAAGCTTCCTCCTTTGCTCCCTTTCCTATGAACTGTCCACGTGAAGGAAAGTGGGCTCTTAAAATACAGTAATAAAATACTGTATGGATGTGGTTTATTTGGTGATTATGAGGTTAGCTTGTTAAAGCTTGCCAGTCCAGGGATCAAACTGGAAGGTGGTAAAATAACTGAGGAATGTGTGGAATGCAAATGGGCAAATGTATGCAGTTGGGATTAAGACCCTCCTGCTTCCTTGAGTTTTGTGAATTGGGAAGTAAAAGTAGGCACTTTGCCTCAAGGCATATTAGGGAGTGAGATGGAGCGGGGGTGGAAATGGTGGATCAGTTTGGGTCTCAACAAAACATAATATTCCAGGCTGGAAAATTGGCTAACACATATTCTACTCTACTGTAATGCTATCCACTTAAATAGTTTTCCATTTTTTCTGCTATGTTCACCTGGACTAGTTAATGGTTTTTCTTGTACTTGTCTCACAAGGAATAATATAGTGCTATGAATCAAACATATTTGCTTGGATGTTGTCATGAACTGAACACCTAACAATGGTTTACACATTTCATAAAAGAGTGGCTCACAACATATCAAGTGAACAACAGTGAGTGTAACAGGAGTGTAACACCCCAATGCATACAGTATTGTATAAAGCAGGCTTCTTTAACCTCGGCCCTCCAGATGTTTTTGGCCTACAACTCCCACAATCCCTAGCTAGCAGGATCAGTGGTCAGGGATGATGGGAATTGTAGTCTCAAAACATCTGGAGGGCCGAGCTTGAGGAAATCTGGTATACAGCAATAGAAATAAGTAGTGTAAAATAAAACAAGAGACAGAATAATGCCTAACAGAGAAATAAACTAGTAGGATATAAAATGCAGGGAGGATTTAACGAAAAAGGCATTTCATATGGATTTACCACAATGAACTTACAGGCAGTTGTAGAGTCCCTGAGTATTTTAGAAAGATAGGAAAAGAAATCCTTTCTTCATTTTACTGATTTTTCTGTTAGCAGAGACATGGTTGAAGGGGACACAAATCTATGGGGAATGGAAGGATACCTAGCAGCGGTGATTTGAACAGCAAAAGGTAAGGGAAATATTAAAGGAAACCCAGCCAGATGGGTGGGGTATAAATAATAAATTGATGATGTATTGTGTTGCCATTGGAGAGGAGGTAGTGTTGTGAGCCAAAAAATGGCTTATCTTCTGAGTTTACGGCAATAAAACTCAGAGACAAGAGGAGTTACGAGTCCAGTGTTGTTTATAGCTAGGCAATAGGTTACAGTCCAATTGTTTCGCAAAACTGCAAGCCTGCCCAAGGGTCTGGGCGGTGGTATTTATAACATTTCAAACAAAGGATTTCAATTTTCACCAATCATGTACATCATTACCTCATTTCATGCTTAATACACGTGCGCAATAAGCGTTACTAATTTCTGTTACATTGTGTTAGTGTGCATGTTGGGAACCTGTGTTACGCGTAGCCATTTGCACCATGCATTAACTTATGTTCTAGCTTATGAGCTGTATCTTTGTGATTCGCATATTAGCTGTACTTCTGCCCCAATGGGGGGTGGTGGTGGCAACTTGCAAAAATCATCAGTTTCATAAAGCAACAGGTTACCATAACTTCTCTATTAGAAGCACCCTCAAGGATTTATAGGGGTTCACATTATCATATTTATTGTGGCCCTTTGGGCCACCACCACAGTAGGAACTACACCTGTATGCGTCTCCCGCCTTCCTTCACCTCTGCTTTGCCCCACACAGCAGGACAGACCACATGAGCATTAATTCAGCCATGCTTCCAGCACATTTCTGTGTGTTTTACTTAGAAACCTAATGCTAATATAAGTGTGCTGAATTACTGTCAAGTGACACAGAATAATCTGCAGTGCAACAAACAATAGCGCCTCATCTAGCACAGCAAGGAAGCTTAATACAGCATAGTACATTAAAGTAACTTTAAATAATAACTGAGCAGACCAGCCATTGTCTGACATACTTCCAGTAGTGGAAGCAGTAGTAGGAAGCAAACAAAATAAAGGAAGGAGAAGAAAAGAGCACTTCAGAAAATCAAGTTAGAGAATATTCTGGATGCTAATAATAGCACTATTTTCAAAGGCCTCATATGTCTGAGAAGCGAATAAAAGCCATGTTTTAGTTTACTTTGGAAAAGTAGAAGAAGAAAGAACATTTCAATAACTTGTTTTCGCTGAATTATTATCCAAATTCATTGGATAAAGTACATGTTTCAAATGCTAATAGCATATTTGAACTTTTCCCCATCATCATTCCTTTTGATATTTATGGTAGCAATACACAGGGAATTTATTAAATTCATGTGGGAGCCAGCAGTCCATGAGTATTTCTATATATATTCATCAACATGGTGCCATTTAACTATCCAGACTCTTCTGTTGCTAACTTTGAAAAGGATGTGGTTCATTTATGATAGCATCCAAGAAACAAAACAAAACAACAACAACAACAACTGTGTTAGAAGGCAGTGTAATTGTTCAGTTCACACTCTGGAGTCTTGTAGCAAAATTAATAAATATGTAATTAAAAATTGTGAATGGACAAAAAAAATTTAAGGGTCAATGAATTAGAAAAATAAGTATATCTCAGAAAACAAGTTATTCTGCATTATTTAATTTTGATTTCTACGTTTTGCATTGATTACTCTTTAGACATTACAAAACATCAGAATTGAAGTACAGTACCAGGATGCACTAATTATTTAAGGATTTTGTTAAATACATATATGTTTACTTAATGAAACAAAACGTCCAGGTTTTAACTTAATTATATGGCCCTGTAGATTTCTGACAATGTCTTACTATATTTTACTATCTATCAAGTCAAGTCTGAAGGTCAAAGATACAGCAGGAGATACACAGTTGGCTATAAGATACAGATGAATTGAAATTGGGGTCGTATCTGTATGGATCAAGATAAAAGTGCGTTATCAACAGCTGCTTTATTGTATTAAGAACCTGAAAAACTCTAAATACTGTATAATCAATACAGATAAAACTCAGATTGAGAGACAATATAAAAATGGGTAACGAGGGGGAAAATAAATAAACAATCCAGAAGTAGAAGAAAATACTCCAAACGTTCAATATACTCTAGTACTTACTAAATCCAGGCACCCACAAACTCTCACACCTCCAAATCCATAAAGTTTAAAAGACTTGTGTAGTTGGGGGTAGATACATGAGTGGCATGTCAAATGTGAACTATGCCTTCATGTTACTATCTTAGTAACATCTATATTCTTAAAACACAGTGTGTATGTTTCAGGAAGCAAAAATAATTATCATATTCATATTCATATAATGATTCATATTTTTTTCTCCTTGCATTGTCAGGGATGATGGGAGTTAACATCCAACAATATCTGGAGCACTACTTGTCTCCTTTGGCTGAAGTTAAAACCCACATCATAGCAATTATTAAAGTTGTAGAGTTTTTTTTAAAAGTTTTTTCCCCAGTAATGGCAATGTGTTGGCATGGAAAACACCAAACTGTGGAAGCTTGCATTTTAATGATAGGTTCTCAGCACTTTTAAAACAGCTGGTCAAAAACCAATGTCTGCAGAACTATACCTAGAAGGATACTCATTTGACAGGATAACTGTATTTTAAATCTGGCTAATGTGTGCAAGATCCATCTTTCAGAATATACTTATCTCCATAATAACCATTTTAATAATTTGAATTAGCTTGAGAACCCTAAAATTAAATTGAGATCAACTGCAGGCTGTCATGGAAAAATGTGAGCATTAAAAAATTTATGTATGTATGTATGTATTCAAGATTTATTGGCACATTTGCGATCAATTTTGGAGTTATTTTTATAAAGTTACATTTTTCTAGTTTGAAGATGATGGTTTTTTAATATTAAAAAGTAGAGAACACTCTGAATAATAGACAGTAGAGAATCAGTCATAAAAATTGAAAAACTGTATATTTTTTAGATGTATATATTTTTGTTTTTCTGAACTGACAAACATATGTATGCACATCAGTTTTCAAAAATCTTTCACTCTCATGAAAATGGTGAAAAAAAATACAGATAACAAAACTTGAGAAAAATAAGGGTGGAAAGAAGATTTGTGCTAGATGGAAAAAAGATGAGAAGAACACCCATTGCAACATTTATGGTCTTCTCATTCTCTCTGGGTATTCCAAACTTTGTATTAAAAGAAAACTAAACCCAATACTTCTCTGCCTATCTCCACACTTTGACTTCTATACTAGTAGACATTCAGAATAACTTTTGAAAAGTATGTACATATAAACTACAAGAATGAAGGTTCTGTATATCAAGTCAGGGACATTACCTTTGTCAGGATTCCTGATCACATAGGCACCTAGTTTGGACCATCATATATTGGCTTAGTAAGATAAGATATGAATGAGCTTTTTGGACCCACACATAATCATTCCACTACTTCCTTTGTCTTAGTTTCATGGCTTCATATCCCTGTGTTGTTCAGAAGCCATTAACCATAGTTGTCTGGTTCAGACATAATGGGGAGCTATAGTTAACTAAAGACTTCCTGTCTTGTTTGTATGTTTGTTTGCTCTTGCAGAGAGGAGCAAAGCAGTTGCATTCAGGCTATTTCATATCTTGGGAACCAAGATAAGAAAGTCCAAATGTTGCAAAAGTCTATTTGCAAACAAAGAGAGACAGGACTCGATCCTGTTCTTCTCTCTACAAGTGTTAATCTTAATGTGTGCAGATACCTAAAATATGACCTATAAAATATGGTATAAGAATAAGAGTTCTGTATTCATGAGGCTATAAAATAATTTAGCAGTCCTATGCAGTGTTAGCAATGCCTAAGTCCACCAACATTAATAAACCTAGGTCTGCAAAGAATTAGGCTGCAACCTTGTATGTTAAGGCGATAAATACAACCAAATGATAAAGCTAAGTAATAACATTGATAAAATTTGTTATTAGTACAGTACTGTGTATAAGGCGGGAAAAGTCTCTGGGGGTGGCTGGCGCAGAATGTTCAGTTCCTCTGGGAACTAAACTGTAGTTCATCTTCTGTGAGGGAAGGAAGTTTGTCAATGTGATTAGGCTTAATATGCAGTACTGGGGCAGGCTAAGGACTCAGAAAAGGTCTCAGCAAGTACAAAATCTAGTGAAAATGGGGTTTGGAGGCAAGAAGGTTGAACACAGACCATAAAAATGAGGAAAGACTGCAAAATTTGAGCCTGAAAGGAAGGAAGGTCAGTTCAGAAAAGGGGCTCAGAAGACAGGGAATTATTAGGGGCTAATGAGATAGGGGATACTGTGAAGAAACATCACAATCCTTAGGGAGTTAGAAGTGTTGTATGCTATGAAGATTAAGGGAGTAAGACAAGAGGGCTAGGGAGGTTCAAGAGAGTGGTTAAAACAGTCTTCCCCAACTTGGTGCCCAAAACATCTGGAGGGAACTTGGCTGGAGAAGGATGGGCTAAAGCAGGTACCCCCTGCTTTAGCCATCCAGCTGTTTTGGGACTACAACTCCCATCATCCCTAGCTAACAGGACCAGTGGTCAGGGATGATGGGAATTGTAGTCCCAAAACAGCTGAAGGGCCGAGTTTGGAGATGCCTGGGCTAGGTCTAGAGACTACTCCTTTATATTGAACTTCCACCAGTTTTGGTTTCTAGTACTGTAACTATGACCTGATTCGTGAATTTCACATATTGGCTTGAATTAATGAATCACTTATTTGGCTGCAGAGTTATAGTCCTTTAAGATGTGCTGAGTGGAGTTTTAAAAACACTGGGTTGAATCCAGCTAAGTGAGCAGAATGACTTCCATGAATTCAGCTAAACTTCCCTTTATCTCCTCTGCCTATGTGTACCCCACACTGCCATCAAATTTGCTCCAAAAGGTTGAGGGAACCCCCAGACCAGATTTGGGGGCTGTTCAATGGAAGGAGAAAAGGGAAAGTTCTGCTGCACTTGCCGAGTCACTGCATGTGTGCAGTGATTTAGCAGGATACAACTGTCTACTTCAATCTCTTCATGACCATGAATGTAAATGTATGTCTTACATTGCAATATGAACTTATGAACACACTTCCACACAAATGCACTGCCTGGGGAACATAATATACTCCATAGTGTGTGTACATGATATACTCCATATATAGATGTGCTCTGAGGACATGTGAATGATTTGTGTGTTTTGTTTTGTTTTGTTTTGCAAAGAGTAATTAGGTAAAAAAATAGAATTTAGGTATACAATTTGCAAAAAGTTTAAATTGGAGCTATATTGAGAACTTATGGCTATGTAAATAGACTACAACTATACATTTCATGGGTTTTGTGGCTTGTATTTAAATGCCTAACATTATTTGAATGCACTTTTCCATGTGATTTAATTAGCTATAATCATACTGATCTATTTAAAGTGGATACCCATGATGCATGACATGTCCTTTCAAGGAGGTGTACAATTATTGTGGAAATGAATGTAATAGTAGAATCCACTAGCCCAAGGCAATTACAATTACAAGAAATGCTTGTTTAGTTAAAGGTCACAATCTGATGCCTTGCTTTTCCCTGTAATACTCTTGTCACTGTACAAGTTCAAACAATTAAGGCACAGTTTTTAACAACCATGATTTAACAGTATAACTTAAGAGCCAAGCTTAAAACAGATGGATAAATCCCATGTGCTCCCCCCTTTTCTTTGTACTTTTCAGGAGGCTCCACTAAGATAAATGAGAATGGTTATTTTAACACCCATTTTCAATCTAAGTATATTGTTATGATACCTTTTCCTTTGGGCATTTTTGTTACACTATGCAAATTTTATGTAACAGTAATAATAAACTAAAAACAAAGGTTTAAGTATTACACATGCATATTGTTAACATTGTTCCCATGTCTTTTTTTTTAAAGTAATATTTATTAAGAGTTTAAAGATTACAAAGAGAAGAAAAAAAAGTTAAACAAAGCAAAACAATACAATACATGAAAAACAAAAACAAAACAAAACACTGCTTATCTTTACAGAACAAAAAACAAAAGCAAAAACAGAAACAATTAACAACACATCCAGTATTTCCATATCTTATCTTTCATTTACTTGTTTTGACGACCTCCTCACACCTCCCTTCTTTCTATTCTAGTTCAGTTAGCTATTTCAGCAAATCCTTTCCATCTTTCTCAGTTTTTGTCCTATAATTTATCTTAACACAACATTGTTCCCATCTCTATTTTTCTAATTGCAGAATATTTAAATATGCCTTACATAGGAACATATGTCAATTATTGCATAAAAGTGTTTAGATACTACCCATTATAATCCATCTCAAGACAGAGTAAAAGCTAAAATGATAAAATAATAAACCAGAGTAATATTTTTTTTAATTATTCGATAACTCAAAGGGTACCATTAATTAATTCCTGATCTTAAACCAATTGAGTGCACCCAGATATTTTTAACAAGCAGTGGAGCTTCAAGTGGAGGTGAAGCCATAGGAAGACGACTGACAAAGAGAAAACCTATACACTATTTCTCTGATGAAAATAGGGATGTCCCATTCCACAATGATAATTTTACTATTTATACCCCACACATCTAATTGGGTTGCCCCACCACTCTGGGCAGCTTCTAAAATATATTAAAACATTATAAAACATTAAACATTAAAAAAAACCTTCCATATACAGGATTGCCTTCAGATGGCTCAGGGGTTGGATAACTCCATATCTCTCAACATTTCTCCAATGAAAATAGGAGACATTCCAGCATCAAATCATAAACTGGGATGGTTTCTCTAAATCAGTGATGTCCCTGGAAAATAGGGACACTTGGAGGGTCTGAAAGCCCTCCTCCTGGTTGCCACTAACCGAGATTTCCAGCACAGTTAAGAGGCAATATTTCAACAGGGACATTGGGCGACAGGCACTCCTGCAGGTATCCTGCTCTCAGGTTGTTCAAGGCTTTATAGGTTAAAAGCAAAACTTTGAACCTGGCTCAGTAGCTTATTGGTAAATAATCCAGCTCCTATGTATGCAGTGCTATATATCTGTGACAAGCCCTTCCCCGGAAACTTTGGGGGATTTTGCTGAATCGTCAAAATGTCAGGGAAAACCTGGATGTATGGCCAAAAAAAGCTCAACAAAAAAAAGCTCAATTTTGCCAGTGTCAGGAATTTCACTTTTTGAAATATGGTAACCCTAACTGTATATTCATAACATGTGTAAAGCAATATCACTGTATGTTGGATGGAGGCACCTTCTGTCAGTGGAGCTCCCACTCATGGAAAGTGCTTCATCCCATTTTTTGCAATCATGCCTTTCCTTTCTGTGGTCTTGCCACAGCCTGCCATATTCAGCAGAGTCCTAAGCCCTCAAAGCCTTTTTTGAAGTCTGTCAGGGGGAAAGGAGGCAGTAGTAGTCACCTTCTGCCCACTCCCTTGTGCTAGTGTATCTATGATTCAGTGTATGATTTTCTTATTGTCTATAGCTATGGATGTACAGCCACGGAATTCATACGTAAGAACTGTTCTTTGCTTTAGTGCTTGAATATAAGGCTTAACAATAAAAAGAATGTGGGTAATGATGCATGTATGAGAGTATATTGTATATATTTTTTTACTCTTTCCTTCAGCTTCTTTATTAACCAAGACAAATTTGCTGTAGACTACAACCCTGGAATCTTCCCACCAGATGAAAGGCTTAGGAAATATATTTCAATAAAGCTCAAGTTAAATCAATCAAATAGTGTTGTCCTTCCCTCTCCATCTATCCACTGACTTCTAATGACCTGGCTCGGGAAGCCAAGACTCCTTGCCAGAAACTAGTCCTCCAGTTTTCACTGTAACACATTTCAGCTGCACCAGATGAAACATTATTAGTCAGTTTTCCATTGACTGCCAGCAAGCTGAAGTTGTCAAAAAGCATTTGGTACTGACAAAAGACAGCACAGAATTCTAACAGCGCTACAATGCAGGGCAATGCTTATACAGATAATTATTTTAGTTAGCATAGATTCATCTTGATATGGCCTGAAACTGAAAGCAATGCTTTCTGTGCCAGGACAGATATCCCTTAAATTAATATACTTCATCGACCACGCACAGAAACACGGTTAACTTCTTTTCTGAGCTATTCTCTGGTATGTGCATGTATGCGTGTACACATACATAAAGAGACCTCACTTACAATTTTTGTGGATCCCTGTTCATTAATGTAAAATGCAGCACATATTTGCTTACCAAGGACAGCTGGTAACTTTTTGCAATAAAATCTGTAGCGTTGCTATTTGGAACTGAAAGTATTTGCACTGAAAATATTTCCTCTGTTGTATATGCAGCTAAACTAGAAACGAACTTAGAGCAGTTGGAGTTGCTACTTGAAGCAGAATATGCTGACTTTTGTTGCTGGCTGTTTTGCAATTAGTAGAATACGAGCTTCCTTTCAATTTTTCATGTGAATTTCAAGCTTGCATGTTAACCAACCATGAGTGTCACTAATGTATTCCTATGTATGTGCATAGGGAAGGCATTGTACACCTTTGAATATATAAATTCATCTGAAAATGCTATTCATACCTTGGTGGAATGTTGCCTGAAGAGCCATCTGAATAAAGAGGCCTAAGGCATCTTGTTGAATGTTTTATACTGTCAGATCGTGTCTTGGGTTAGAAGATTGATTTCTTATCACCAGTCACAGTATATTAAGCTTTTAAAAGGTTAAGCAGATGAGCTGAGTAGTTTTAACTAGATGAGACATACTTCAGATCATTATGCCCTCATCAGAAAGCAAGGGAGCATTATACTGCCATTCATTCATCAACAGGTTGGAAAGGAATACAACAGCACTTATTTTAAATACAATTTGCTTGATTGGATTCAGATTTTCTTTAACAGACTATGTACAGATCACATTTATTTTGCAGCATAATTAAATGTCAGGAACCTTATATGGTCTTTGTGACAGGCAATAAATTATCAGAATACTATGTTGAAGCCAGCCCGTTTTACAAAATAAAGCACTCAGTTGAAATATGAGCTCAAAATCTTTATCACATTTCCCCCTAGAAGATCTGTCTCTTCAGGTAATGATACTAACATATTATATAACAGTCAGTGGGTATTTGTTTCCATGGTAACTAAAGTTATTGCATTCATATTGGCATGCCCATCAAGTGTCTAAAAAACCCACAATAAAGATAAAATATTCCAAAATGCCAAGAAACATCATAGGCCAAAATAGATTATTTAGAAGTAAACCTCAGCTTTTCTGTGGAATATATTTGCAGGTAAAGCAAGCAGTTTTGAAGGCATTGTTATAAAATATGTGCTTTAGCCAGCCTAGTTGGCAAACATTACATTTACAGGAGAGCATTCCTTACTTTTCGCTTGTAGGTTAATCAATTCCAATTAAGATAAGATCTTCCAGGGTTGGGGAGACATAGTGCTGGGAAAATCTGAAGAGGACCATAGTCTGGTGATAAACAAAGAGGATGGCGTCTACGTCTGTCTGTATGATACAGCTCATACACCTTAGCCATTTAACATCTTTTCCCGAAAAAAGAGAGAGAATTAAAGCATGTTTGCAGTTTCTTAAACAGAACTGTTCAAGAGAATCAGGCAGTAATTAACCTGGCTCTTTGGGACTTAAGCAATTATTAAGGAAAAGTTGTTATGTTCCAGTGGGTTGATTTTACCTCCTGAGAAGATGGTTGCACTCAGCTGATGAATTGTGTTGAGTAATGTAGTAATATATTTTAAATACAAACCTAAACAATGAGATTCTAACAAACAACAGATTTGTTTAGAAGCAATGAAATAAGTTAAGAACTTATAAAGTATTTTAACAAGAGTCTGGATTTAACGACATACTCAAAAACAACTTGAATTACTAGAAAGTGGAGGGTGGGGTGGCAGCACTGAGTCTCTTTAAATATGTATGCAAACAAGTTAATATCCAACCTTCCTACTTGTAGGAAGCTTTTTTTTTGTAGTTTGAAAAGAGCACAGCTTCAATACTTGACAGAAGTGATAATAATAGTGTGTATTTTTTTTAAATTCCACAAACCAGAATGCAAGAAAATGTCTACATATGCCACTTTTGCCATTTGTGTGTGATATTTTATCTGTTATATTAAGACAGGAATGCTATATGTGGCACAAAGAATGAGATTGTAACAGTCAGCTCCTAAGTACTTGACCACAGTTGACAGTTCTGATCATGCTACCCCAATGGTGGGTAATTCATGGACCTTATTAAATCAGAGGCTCTACTCTGCTCATAGGATGGGACATAGACTATTGGATCCTCAACGAATTTGATTCTCAAACCTTTATTGGCATATATACAAGATTCCAATAAAGAGCAGTATAATAAAATCACTCAGCAAAATCTGCATCTAACACTTAAGTTAATGTTATATAATATTCGTGAAGTCTCATTTCGTGTTGTAGAAACCTGGCTGCTATCTCCATCTTAGCCCCATCCTGAGTAAACCTAAGGTAAGTACATTTATCTGAATGCCACTCCTTGCTAACCACCAACTGATTAATGAACTTAGATCAAATTGCCTGATGTAAGGGGTTGTGCTGAAGAACATGCATGACTGATTATCTATGTCTCTGTACACAGGGGCATAGTCTTGTAGTGAGTGGTATTTTCTGGTATCTCCCCTGTAGCATTGTTGAAGGTAGCACATTCAGTCTCACTAGCATGTACGTCCTGTGTTGATTCAGACTGGTCAAATAGGAGAGAGCATTGGCTGTTCACATTGCACAGTCTCAGACTTGCACAGACACTATTTCTAATTTGTTTGTTGACTATCAATCTGCGTTTAAATATATCAAACACAGAATTTTCTGAAAACTGAATTTTCCGCAAACAGGAAGTTTAGTGAGATTTCTGTTTCACTTTAATTTTATTCTTAATCCCTTTTATTAGTATTCAGCTGTTGACCATAACAAGACTTGCATGTATGGTTAAACAAAACATACATACAAGCTCCAGAACTCACAGGAGGAGCTGAGAGTATAGCCCACAGAAACAGTCCTGTACCTCCAACATGTTCTCGTCTTCATAATGTCTGAAAATGATATCGCTTGCTACCAACCACTTTGTAGTATAGCTTGAAAGAGTTCCAACCCACCACAAAGACATGTGTGCCCACCATCCTTTGCAAGCTGTGGTTCAAGCCCACAACATCAGTCTTGTTATATTTTACTGATATGATATGCATATTACTTCAGCCATGTGATAGGCATTATTTGATGAGAAATATCATCACAACTGCCGCGTAATATTCTTACTCAGAGGTTGTGTGCTGACAACAATTGGATTAAATTTGTCTAAATGTTTATGATTAGTCATTGGTTGCTTAGAGAGCATCTTTCAAACAAGGCCTATTTGATGTGTCTTTTTTGTGAGCAAGCTGATGCCAAAAATCAAGTCTGCAATGCGAAATATGCCAATTTAGCTCATTGTTTTTCTTTCTGGTAGTAGATTCTTTGGGCTGCAAACCTCCCACAACAACCAATTACCATTTGTAGTTCCAGTTGCTTACAGAAACACCAGTTTGTGTTTTAATCATATTCCTCATTTGCAGAACAACTTCAATATGATTTGCCTTGAATCTTAAGACAGATACAGAATACTTCTAAGTGGGTTCCTCGCTCCCCCAGTATCAAATATGGGAAGGGGCAATGTCACAATTTCTCAATTATATTTCTGTGCAAAAATCTACATACATACGTAATTTTGTATGTCGCCTTTCCACAGTACAAACCATGCTCATGGTGGCTTACAGCATAACAAAAATAATCATAATAAATAAAACATTAAAAAATAACAACCAAACTGAAAAATTTCCAGATAAATCACAAGAAGATCTAAAATAAATATACAATAAAGCAACAACATTCCTCCTGAATCCCCCAGCTGAAGAGTCTGTTCTGCAGCTCCAGCTTTTGCAGGTGGAAAAGGCCTGCAAAGCAGGGAATAGGTTGTCCAAGAGTCAAAGCCAAGATCATCAATACAGTTTTTGCTTTAATGAACTTAGATTGACAATATGTATAAAATAAAGCTTTGAGACATATTACTGGGGCTTGGAGAATTCAGTATCCATGCAGACATTTTAATGAGTCCTTCTGACAACACATTAGCAGTGACTATCCTTAATCAAATGGTCATTTGCAAGTACAGTGGTACCTCGGGTTACATACGCTTCAGGTTACATACGCTTCAGGTTACATACTCCACTAACCCAGAAATAGTGCTTTAGGTTAAGAACTTTGCTTCAGGATGAGAACAGAAATAGGGCTCCGGCGGCACGGCAGCAGCAGGAGGCCCCATTAGCTTCAGGTTAAGAACAGTTTCAGGTTAAGTACGGACCTCCAGAACGAATTAAGTACTTAACCCGAGGTACCACTGTACGCAGCTCTCTCCTCTTCATTCTGCAAAGTATTCATTGTTGCAAGAAAATATATCTTACTCTGCTAATACCAACACAACAATGCATTATTTTTAGCCACTGATAACATTTGTTATTTGGATCTATGCAACAGTGGTGTGTGTGTGAGAGAGAGAGGAAGAGAGAATTGTGTATGTTCAATTTCAATCAAACTGATTTTGAATCCAGACTAGACAGAATTGATGATACTAAGCAGTTCTTGTGATTTTGAGAAAGGGGCATTACCTGCTAGGAATAGGGAATAAATTCAATTCAGTTCACATTAAAATACGAACTTGCCTAACGGGCACAAAAACACTGTCAACCGAAATGCAACCATCCTTTGAAATTTGCAACTCTCTGAATTTTGCAGTGCAATTCTATAGCCAAATACTGCATACAAAAATGCATATGCTAAAGGAAAGTGTGCATACAAATACATTGGTGAAAATAACATGGAAACACATGATACTAGGGAAATTTGCTTTGAAAAATTGTATACATTAGGGAAACTTGCATACAAAAATTAGGAAAAGGGGGCAGTCCTGGTCAATAATATGACTTGTAACAATAAATAAATTGCAAAGTGATGCAGAATCATGGACATCTGAACATAAACATGAGAAAATGAGAGAAACTGAAACTGACATTACTCAGCCTATTTTTCAATTGGCAGGGTGCTTATGAGTATTATTTTATTAGCTGTATCAGACTGGATGCAAGCCCTCTTTGATTATAAGGGTGCAGTGATGATGATCCACATCCCAGTGACCATGAAACTGGATTGTTGCAATACATTAAAAATGGGCCTGAATTAAATAAAATTGTACTGGTTATTTGTTAGTTTTCAGGCTGAAATTAGAAAGCTTCTTATTAGTTTTAGAACTTTTAATTGGCGAGTTTAGGGGTAACCCATGCCTTATCTTCCAGATGTTGTTGGACTATGTATGACTTATATACTTCCCGACTCCTTTCCATGTTGGCTAAGTTCCACACCATCTATAGGGCACTATTTTGGCTACCCATGGCCTATCCCTAGAATGCCTTAGGAAAGGCCTTCTTTCAAGGAAACTTTCCAGTTGCTTCAAAGATTCTGATTTCTGTTTGTGAAATGAACTTGTGCAAATTGAGGCCATATCTATTGAAGCCTTGCCCAATATGGTGCCCTCCAAATAATGTTCAACTAAACCCCCATAATCCCTCATCACCGATTCTTCTTACAAGGGTTGATAGCAGTTGTAATTCTAAACATCTGGAAGGCACAAGATTGGGGATGGGTGTTCTGTTGAACTGGTACGCATTTTACCTTAAATTGGTAAGTTTTTTATTTTCATTTTCAATGGCCTTTAAGAAATTTATGTTTGTCTTCCTTTTGCTGCTTTTCTGTTGGTACATATTTTAGTTAATTTAAACTTATTTTGATTTTTTTAAGAAACACAAGCGGTTATTCTTAACAGAAACCAATTAAACATACAACAAAATGTATCCAAGCAACCATATCTTCGCTATTGCAATGCCTACTTTTGTATCTTTCTTTCCGTCAAGCAATCAAAGGTATCCTGACATTACATGATGTAGCCCCACCCACCTAACAATACAATGTGAGTCACCTCGAATGCATATCAGTGACATCATGAGAAGAGTATATAATTCCATCTCAGTTTCTTCCTTTGTAAGATAAGTCACAGATCAAGTGAATCTCCCTTTGAAGTCTTATAAGGTTGAATCACCGTGTTTGTATTTAAGTTCCAGGACTCCAGCTCCAGCCCACTGCATAGTAAGGACTTTCTCCTTTGGCCACTAGGATTCATTCCTTCTCTTCACCACCTCCAAATGCGGTAAAGCAAAACATTTAGGGATGAGAAAAGTTCCAGAAAGGCATTAAGGGGCACAGCTCTCAAATTAAGCATGCACTAAATTCCAGCAACACCTCCGCCACCCCATGTTAGAAAACTGAAATCAAATTGTTTTTAATGTAATTGCTTTACTGATGTGTTATATTTTATCTCACTCTCTTTGTAAAGGTAAGGATATCAAACAAAGAAATAAAGAAAAGCAAGCAAGCAAGCAAGGTTTCAAGCATGCATGGTCCTGAACAAGCTGCGTGTTTCCGTGCTGGAATCGCAGTAGGCTAGGACAAATAGGAGAGGGGAAGGACTCTTCCCTTTTCTGGTGCTCGGTGTGCAATATGAGAGGCCACAAGTAGTCCCTGAAAACTATGGTTTCCCAAGGAGCAGTGTCACATGATCAGTCCCCAGGAGATACTTACAGCACTGAGCCAATGTGGTGGTGTCCTCCAATGTTAAAGGTAAAGGTACCCCTGCCCGTATGGGCCAGTCTTGACAGACTCTAGGGTTGTGCTCTCATCTCACTCTAGAGGCCGGGAGCCAGAGCTGTCCGCAGACACTTCCGGGTCACGTGGCCAGCGTGACGAAGCTGCTCCGGCGAGCCGGCACCAGAGCAGCACACGGAAACGCCGTTTACCTTCCCGCTATAAAGCGGTACCTATTTATCTACTTGCACTTAAGGGTGCTTTCGAACTGCTAGGTGGGCAGGAGCTGGGACCAAATGACGGGAGCTCACCCCGTCGTGGGGATTCGAACCGCCAACCATGCGATCGGCAAGTCCTAGGCGCTGAGGTTTTACCCACAGCGCCACCTGCGTCCCCAATGTTATTAGACTACAAATCCCATCATCCTTCAGCGTTGAACATGCTGGCTAAGACTGATGGGTGTAAGTGTCAACAACACCTTGAAGACACCATGCCAACTACCCCTGTTTAAACAGCATGTCAGATACTAGAGAGGAGAGGAGAGGAGAAAGGGAAACCTCAGACCTCCCTTCCTTCTGTTTGTGTGCCATGGCTTGCTGCTGCTACCACTTCACCAGCCTTGTAACTGGATATGGGGTGAGTAGGAGAGTTATTTTTATCCAGATAAATTAAAATGTGAGCCAGATAAGAGTTTGCAGGTTGTAATACAATGTCTCATATTTAAAGTGCATGTTGAAATTTTCTGAAACTCATATTGCTGAGCCCAGAAATGCCAGTCCTAGCAATATACCTTCGCTATATGAATCTTTGGCCAGAACCAGCACAGCAACTATGTTCCTAATTTATGTTCTGTGCATGGGATTAAGAGTTATTAAATATATATATCTTATTTCTGAGTGATTTGAGACAATGATAGGTAATATAAATGAAAAGAATAGAAGGAAAAGACAGTCCTGAGAGAGAAATTGACCTGAAAAGGCTTTTATGATTTTCGGAAGAAAATGATGACACAGATGAGTGTCCAACCAAAGGAAGCACTGTAGGGAATCGACATCTTTCTTGGAATTCTCAGAACCTGGAGTCCTACAACCACACTTAATATGTGTCCTTTTATAATGTTGAACTGCTTTCATGTATTCTTTGCAGTGTACTTATTAAAGACAAACAGAGCATTTCCATAATATGTCTGTAACAAACCTCCCTTTTTTACAGTTATGGCAATTTCAAAACAGAAGATGACACAGTAAAACATGTTAGTTTTATGAAACATAGAATGTATGTTCCAAATCTGTAAGTGTTCAGTTTATTTTGAATAATCATTTGGAAAGATTTCCCATGAGTTCAAGGCCAAACCCCAAAATGACTTATAACTAGGGCAGAAACATAATAACAGGTCAAGCTTCCAATACAAACATTAAGATAATGGCACAAATGCCTTACCAGTTAATAGGGGTGTGTGTGTGATCATGGGGGTAGGAATACAGGAATTTTATTATTAGCACAGCTCTGTGCTATCCCCTTCTAGTGCTGCTGTGAAGGATAGCTTTGCGATAGGGGAGACAGCTGTTCTGTAGCTGCATTTTATTTTTACTTGATTCAATTATCAACAACCATTTTGGTTTGGTTTAACATGTTGTGTTATAGGATCTCAGTTTTCACACGCTACAAAATACTGGGGAATTACAGCCCTTAAGAGAGATCCCCATAACAGCAGCAATATTTAGGCAATGTTGATACGGTATGGTATCCTATCCTTTTGCTACTTACAGCTTCACCAGTTCTTTGGAGATGGGTGGCTGTTGGTCGCAAAGTGCTGGACCAGTGTCCCAGATCTGCCTGTTCACTGGAATAAGACACATGGAGTCTTTGCAACTGAAGCTAACTTTCCATGTTAACTCGAAGAGTTAATAATTACGGTGCTAATATTACCTAATAATATTTGGTGTATACACTAAATACAATTGAATATTGTTGTTGTGTGGAAGTTAAAATCATGTTTCAAATATAAGAATGTGGGGGGAGTCTGGGTTTAAGTTCTTGAAACTGCTGATCTGGAAAATGAAGAGATTTTACTTCAGTCTCCAGTTACGATATTGATTTCCCTCCCATTTCCTAAAAGTCATGCAATCTTGTTGTTAGACCCTTTTGATACTTCAGTGCTTTGAAAACAACCTTACAGCCTTTGCTATTTAAAAACCTGCAAGAATAGTTTCATTGTTGATGCGAGACAATTCTATCAGTCAAGCTATTATTAAATAAGATACATCTTGCTCATTTAGCCGAGATGCTCCCATCATGCCATTTTATAAGCAATTAGCTGGCAAAGGCAGGGAGCCATCACCAGTGACAGACTAGCAGGAAAGATGTGTCACTATGGTAGCAGGTGTGCAAAAATTAATCAGAATTTGTGAGGCAAGAGGGACAGTGGAGCCAACAGCAAAATAACAAAAACCACAGTGAAGGCAGCTACTCTTTTACAGCAAAGGGATACTTCAAATGTCATGGCCATCACATGTAGATCCGCCATGAAATTCTTCTAAATGGCAGCAGGTTTATATGCACACCTTTTAAGGTTGCTCACAACATGCATCTTACCCGTCAGATTGGGGATTTTCACACCAGGGCTATGTAGGTGTGGTGCTGCCTTAGATACAAGCCTTTTCTTTGATGGAACAGCACACACAGTGGTAGTGCCTGCAGCCAGTAAGATTCTTTCTCTCAGCTCGTGGAGCCAAAAGACTCAGGTCCCTGCATCTCAGTCAAAAAGTGCAGTTTGCCCCTTTTGTTTCTCTTTTCAGACACACGAAGACCAGGATTATACTACACTTAGCTTGAGTGATGGGAAGCACGCTCCCTAGCCACCTCTGTGATAATCTTTTCCTGTTCAGAACATCCCAAAGAAGTCCTGTACCGAGAAGCAATAATCCAACTATAAGCTTCCATGGAGGCACATCACCTGAATATCCAGGGCTGTTAATACTCCTTTGTCAACTTCAAGATTCTGGTCAGGCATTGCCTTATCAGAGCAACCCAAAACGATAGGCTTCCTATCGGATTTCTATAAATAGTACTATCACAATATTTATTCTTCAATTCCTTCTTTACACTTGGCAAATACAGCACATTACTGAAGTCTTTTCATCCATATATTCTGGGAACAAACAAGTTTAAACACGACCAAAAAAATGAACATTGATTGACTTTTATTATTTGCCACAGATGGGTAAATGCATCATAGCAACTTCAATGCAGCCTATGGTACCCAAAGTGGGCATTCCAGGGAATAAGAGCTTGATAGGAAAACCCTAGGGTTCCATCACACACTATATTGTTCAGTCAGCCTGACTTGCCTTGCACAACCTTCATCTCCCATCTCCAATTATGTACACTCTATAGCAAATTAGGACTAATGCTTTAGGACCTGAAAAAACTAAGAGCCTTGTATGCTACTTCTGCTTTCCCCTAGTCCTCTCACCCTAGTCATTCTAAATACAAATTCTCTGTTTGTTTGTGTGGTTCAGTGAGAATGTGAATTCAAAAGAAGAAACAGGGATGGTCCTTGGGGTACATGGTTTTTATTTTATTTTTAAACCCATATTTCAAACCCCTCCTCATTTTGCCCACAGACTAATTCAGTCTGGGATTAGAACCAGTCTCTGTGTTAGTCAGCTTTGAGCCTGCTAATAATGGTGTAATACTTTGTACAAGTGGAGCTTTAGCAAATAGCTGCCTGTCGCTTATAGGAGCAAGTGAAATGTGTCATGGGGTGAATACGACATCAACGCTGGGTCACAAGCAGCATAACAGATCAACAGGGCACTTGAATCCAAAGTAAGAATGGCTTCCCTTTGGAGAAAGCTGTCAAAAGTAGCCAGCCATAATCACAAATAGAATGGTGAATTATAGAATGAAAATTTCCCTAAACTGCCCTGAAAAATCAGAGCATTTATATACAGGTCACAAGATATCTCGTTCTCCCTATTTCAGCCTCTGAATCTTTTAACCTTGTTTTCCACTGGGTTTTTGTCATGACTCTGCATATTATTTTCGCCTCCAATCACAGATAATCACTTTATGCATTCTTCTTGCTCCCTTGTAGCTTGAAGTTCTTCATTGATCCCCCACCTCCTTTCCACTGTGCTTGTATCCATGCCAACAACAAAAATGAATGAGCCTGTCTAGGACTGTTGCTATAGTGGCAGCCAACAACTCCATCATTGCACACCGAAGCCATGGCAGGCAGCATTTCATGTCAACGGTGCTTGTGTATCTGTGTAATTTTGATTCTGCCCTGTAATTAAGAGCCATTTTGTTAACATAACAGAAATGAGGGGAAGTTCTGTTTTATGTTTGCTAGTGCACTGATCGCATAATAACTCAACAAAGGCACATAGTATAGCAGAAGCTTACTACAGAACCAATCTCCAGGGACCTGCTTGTTTTATTCCTATCAAGGTTTACATGTCACTGCAGATGAACTTTCCATATGTTACCCAACTGCAGGGTGGCAACTGCTCAGTTTAGCTTTCCAAAAACCTCCATATTAAATTAAAACTAATATCGTGTATAATATGGTAGTTTAAACAAATGGTCAGGTTGGTTTCAGTACTCTGGCTTAAAAAAACAACAACCCCAATTTTTATTATTATAAATAAAATTATTATTTTGAAAGAAAGAAGCTACTTGATTCTTTCTCCTGAGCCACACAGAATATGCTGAGGTGAAAAAGTAAACATGTGAAGGTTCAGATTTTCCACAGAAAGAAACACCCTCGCCTTTTAACGGCAGCATATATTATATTTAAACAACCTCATCTCCCATGACAAAGCAAATGAAAACCTATGATTGCAGTGTCACTTTCAGAGTTCCTCATAGTAATCAAGTAGACTATTTCCTTGAGGCATGTATGAATAAATCTGCTAACAGACACAATGATTGCCCTGGGATGTAAAATAAGACTGCTTCTGAGATCTCACACTTCAATATATATATAAACAGCACCTTAGGAATTGGCGCTTTTAACAAACTTACGTAATTTGCATTCTGTAACTTTTAACTCTGGGTCAGTAGGCTCTAAATAAAATACAGTCATTTGAAACTAATGCTAGTTTCAAAAGACCGATATCCATTTACACTAACTGAGAATAAGAATCCTACAAATCTTTTCTCATATATAAGCCCCACTGTGTGCAATAGTGCTTACTCACAGGTATGCCTGCATAGGATTGCAGTGCAATAATACGATTCAGGCCCCTTCATGGATCACTGCCTTGCCATGGCGAAGGGGCTTGAATAACTCAGAGAAGCTATGAGCTATGCTGTGCAGGGCCACCCAAGATGGACAGGTCATAGTGGAGAGTTTTGACCAAACATGATCCACCTGGAGCAGGATCCGGCAAGCCACTCCAGTATCCCTGCCAAGAAAACTCCATAGACAAAGACAACAGGCATATGAAAGTTATGACGCTGGAAGATGAGCCCCTCAGGTCGGAAGGTGTCCAACGTGCTACTGAGGAAGAGCGGAGGACAAGTACAAGTAGATTCAGAGCTGATGAAGCGGCTGGGCCAAAGCTGAAAGGACGCTCAGTTGCGGATATGCCTGGAAGCGAAAGGAAGGTCCAATGCTGTAAAGAAAAATATTGCATAGGAACCTGGAATGTAAGAACCATGAACCTGGGTAAGTTGGATGTGGTCAAAAATGAGATGGCAAGAATAAATATTGACATCCTGGGCATCAGTGAACTAAAATGGACGGGAATGGGCGAATTCAGTTCGGATGACCATCATATCTACTACTGTGGGCAAGAATCCCGTAAAAGAAATGGAGTGGCCCTCATAGTCAACAAAAGAGTGGCAAAAGCTGTACTGGGATGCAATCTCAAAAATGATAGAATGATCTTGATACGAATCCAAGGCAGACCTTTTAACATCACAGTAATCCAAGTTTATGCACCAACCACTGGTGCTGAAGAAACTGAAATTGACCAGTTCTATGAAGACTTACAACACCTTCTAGAAATGACACCAAAGAAGGATGTTCTTCTCATTATAGGGGATTGGAATGCTAAATTAGGGAGTCAAGAGATAAAAGGAACAACTGGCAAGTTTGGCCTTGGAGTTCAAAACGAAGCAGGGCAAAGGCTAATAGAGTTCTGCCAAGAGAACAAGCTGGTCATCACAAACACTCTTTTCCAACAACACAAGAGACGACTCTACACATGGACATCACCAGATGGGCAGCATCGAAATCAGATTGATTATATTCTCTGCAGCCAAAGATGGAGAAGCTCTATACAGTCAGCAAAAACAAGACCTGGAGCTGACTGTAGCTCAGATCATCAGCTTCTTATAGCAAAATTCAAGCTTAAACTGAAGAAAGTAGGAAAAACCACTGGGCCGGTAAGATACAATCTAAGTCAAATCCCTTATGAATACACAGTGGAAGTGAGGAACAGGTTTAAGGATTTAGATTTGGTGGACAGAGTGCCTGAAGAACTATGGATGGAGGCTCGTAACATTATACAGGAGGCAGCAACTAAAACCATCCCAACGAAAAGGAAATGCAAGAAAGCAAAGTGGCTGTCCAACGAGGCCTTACAAATAGCGGGGGAGAGAAGGCAAGCAAAATGCGAGGGAGATAGTGAAAGATACAGGAAATTGAATGCAGATTTCCAAAAAATAGCAAGGAGAGACAAGAAGGCCTTCTTAAACGAGCAATGCAAAGAAATAGAGGAAAACAATAGAATGGGAAAAAACAGAGATCTGTTCAAGAAAATTGGAGATATGAAAGGAACATTTCGTACAAAGATTACCATAATAAAAGACAAAAGTGGAAAGGACCTAACAGAAGCAGAAGACATCAAGAAGAGGTGGCAAGAATACACAGAGGAACTATACCAGAAAGAAATGGATGTCTCATATACCCCAGGTAGTGTGGTTGCTGACCTTGAGCCAGACATCCTGGAGAGTGAAGTCAAATGGGCCTTAGAAAGCACTGCTAATAACAAGGCCAGTGGAAGTGATGATATTCCAGTTGAACTATTTAAAATATTAAAAGATGATGCTGTTAAGGTGCTACACTCAATATGCCAGCAAATTTGGAAAACTCAGCAGTGGCCAGAGGATTGGAGAAGATCAGTCTACATCCCAATCCCAAAGAAGGGCAGTGTCAAAGAATGCTCTAACTACCGCACAATTGCACTCATTTCACACGCTAGCAAGGTTATGCTTAAAATTCTACAAGGCAGGCTTAAGCAGTATGTGGACCGAGAACTCCCAGAAGTGCAAGCTGGATTTCGAAGGGGCAGAGACCAAATTGCAAACATGCGCTGGATTATGGAGAAAGCTAGAGAGTTCCAGAAAGACATCTACTTCTGCTTCATTGACTATGCAAAAGCCTTTGACTGTGTTGACCACAGCAAACTATGGCAAGTTCTTAAAGAAATGGGAGTGCCTGATCACCTCATCTGTCTCCTGAGAAATCTCTATGTGGGACAAGAAGCTACAGTTAGAACTGGATATGGAACAACTGATTGGTTCAAAATTGGGAAAGGAGTATGGCAAGGCTGTATATTGTCTCCCTGCTTATTTAACTTATATGCAGAATTCATCATGCGAAAGGCTGGGCTGGATGAATCCCAAGCCGGAATTAAGATCGCCGGAAGAAATATCAACAACCTCAGATATGCAGATGATACAACCTTGACGGCAGAAAGTGAAGAGGAATTAAAGAACCTTTTAATGAGGGTGAAAGAGGAGAGCGCAAAATATGGTCTGAAGCTCAACATCAAAAAAACGAAGATCATGGCCACTGGGCCCATCACCTCCTGGCAAATAGAAGGGGAAGAAATGGAGGCAGTGAGAGATTTTACTTTCTTGGGCTCCATGATCACCGCAGATGGTGACAGCAGTCACGAAATTAAAAGACGCCTGCTCCTTGGGAGAAAGGCGATGGCAAACCTAGACAGCATCTTAAAAAGCAGAGACATCACCTTGCCAACAAAGGTCCGTATAGTTAAAGCCATGGTTTTCTCTGTAGTGATGTATGGAAGTGAGAGCTGGACCATAAAGAAGGCTGATCGCCGAAGAATTGATGCTTTTGAATTATGGTGCTGGAGGAGACTCTTGAGAGTCCCATGGACTGCAAGAAGATCAAACGCATCCATTCTTAAGGAAATCAGCCCTGAGTGGTCACTGGAAGGACAGATCGTGAAGCTGAGGCTCCAATACTTTGGCCACCTCATGAGAAGAGAAGACTCCCTGGAAAAGACCCTGATGTTGGGAAAGATGGAGGGCCCAAGGAGAAGGGGACGACAGAGGACGAGATTGTTGGACAGTGTTCTCGAAGCCACAAACATGAGTCTGACCAAACTGCAGGAGGCAGTGGAAAACAGAAGTGCCTGGCGTGCTCTGGTCCATGGGGTCACGAAGAGTCGGACACGACTAAACGACTAAACAACAACAATACGATTCAGGGTCTGGATTGTTTTTCATTCCTCAGTAATCATTTAGGTGAATAAAGCAATTAATGAACTTTTATGAGTATGGGTCGTTAGCAATATAATATTTTATCTATCTGCAGGGGCGGCCCATCCCATTAGGCCACCTGAAGTGACACATGAAGTTGCCACCTTCCATGCCCCGGCTGAAGTCAGGGTCCCACTGCTGCTGCTGCCTGCTCCTCACATGGCAGGGGGATGGGACATGCCCATGGAACTCCATTGCTGGTGTAGCTGCCTCCCACCCCCACCCCCAAAGTGAGGATGAGCAGCAAGAGCTTGCCGGAGCTTCTGCTCGCTCTTCCAGGGGCAGTGGCAGGGAGTGGACTCGGTGGCAGACAGGCACAGTGGCAAGATCTGCCATCTCTGAATCCCAGGAGGATCCCACCACTTGAGGCAATTGCCTCGGTGTGCCTAATGGTAATACTGGCTCCATCCATGCCCACATTGAGCTGTGATTTACCGAACTACAGTGGTACCTCGGGTTACATACGCTTCAGGTTACATACGCTTCAGGTTACAGACTCCGCTAACCCAGAAATAGTACCTCGGGTTAAGAACTTTGCTTCAGGATGAGAACAGAAATCGTGCTCCGGCGGCGCGACGGCAGCAGGAGGCCCCATTAGCTAAAGTGGTGCTTCAGGTTAAGAACAGTTTCACGTTAAGAATGGATCTCTGGAACGAATTAAGTACGTAACCAGAGGTACCACTGTATGTATTTTGTACAGCTAGAATATCCAAACAGAAAAATTCATACCACTGCCTTATTGCTGCCACATCAGGCTCACAAATTCTTAGCCTTATTTTCCTCCAGATCCCACATCTCACATCTTCTCTACTAAACCTCTAACCCCCAGTTCTCTCCACTCTGAGCTCAGCTACATTATTTTATCCTCTCTGCAATTCTGTCTGCCCCTTCCCAACATGAAGCCTTGTCTTTAAATTTGTATCTTTCTGTATCTTCTTTTGGTCTTCAGAACCTAAACACTAATTTATGTATAAATCCCCACCCTCTTAATACTGCTTATTTCTTCACTTCCTCATTTCTTTCTTTCTCCATTGTAGAGCCAGAAGATTACAGAAGGCAGCAAATGTAATTTGATACCTCCTGCCTGCAAAACACAGCAGCTCTGCACATTATGTAGACGCGCTGAAAAGGGATGTGCAAGTAATGATTGTTATTGTCCAGGATAATGTCTGGTCACTTTGGGAATGATATGTCTGGCAGCACATGCATAAGAGGAAGAAAGGCTGTTCAAAGTAATGTGCAAAACCATTTGAGATATATTTCTTGCATTGTTTAAACTCTTTTGACTTCTCTCTGAAATAATCAGATGGTTGGTTTGATGAGAATTGCCCAAATTCACTAAGAATTCTGCTTTAGATTAAGATTCAGTATGTACCTGAGGATAAACCTTCTTCCACATTCCCCAAGTTGTTTTGCTATTGCTACTGTTTGGGCTTCTGTCACAATCATTCAGTACAACATTTCACCTACAGAAAGACCCACTCTTAAATTACCTTTAGAAATGTTTTGGTGGCAACTCTTACTATACACCGGGTCTTGAAATATTTCTATAGAACAAAGGTTGGGTAGCATTTTGCTGTTTTAAGGGCCACATTTCTTCAGGAATAATCTCTCAGGTGGCAGGTGAGTCCAGAGCAGCCACCATCTTCTGCAACTCAGGGAAACTTAGTTTTGTTTCCCAGCTGCACAGCTTTCATCTCCCGCCCCCTTTCAAGACAACTTTACTAACAGGCAGACATGGCTGTCATTCTCTAGAGTGCTGCTTGTATCTGTGCTTTTGCCTGCAAAAAAAGAACAAAACCATGGTATTTCCACATGTTTACAGGTGTGACACTAGTGGCAGGTCCTGCCAGTCTAGGATTCAGCTTTTAGAAGAAAGAGAATTATAATAAATCCAAGTCACTAGAAAGGATGCTGGAAGTCTCTTGTATTTTGAAGACTGATGCACAATATGGAGCATGGGTTTGTCTACGAAAATATGGAACGCTTGTGATTCTCAGTGGGGAGAAGCTATCAAGCATCAGGATAGTATCTTGTATTAATATCACTGGTGTGAACTCATTAAACTGCTTTGAAAAATCCATTGGGTTCTGAATTTCCCAATTCAACACTTCCGTATTTCTATCAGCTTCCAACTCACTACAGTACAGGCATATTGAAGTCAACATGCTCAGACATGCCTCTCAAGATTAATTGAAGTGTAAAATATGGAAATAAAAGACCTCTAAAAACCAGCTAAAGAAGGTGAAACAATATAAGGAATCTAAATGAAATTCAAACTTAACGGAGTGGTGGCTGCAGAAGAAACAAAAATGGAAACTTTTCTTTCAAATCTCTGGTGGTTTATTCATGGTGCACACTTGATAAGTCAAGTGAGGATATAGAATTTCATGTGTTCATTATGAACTGTTATTATGGCTATTTATTAAATTTCTATACAACACCCGAAGATCATAGAGTGGTTTACAACATAAAAACACAAAAATGCAAAGCGCATCTACACCCAGCTGCCTGTATCCTCCTCATGTACATAATATCTCATTCATACATCACAGTCACTGCCATATATACAAAGAAGCAACAGAGAAAGGCAAAGAATCTTTGAAAAACTGTAACAAGAAATTATGGGTGCTCCATATGTGGTCATAAAGAATAAGGCCAGTGGCACACTTGAATAAAAATTACGTTCAACTTTCTTAGTATATTTATCACCAGCAGTCAACTAATTTTTCAAAGCAAAGTTGTCCTCTGATAAACCTTATGTCAGCAAGAGAAATTGATATTATCATGAATAATGATAATGTGCACATCCCACAATATATCATATGTTAAGACAGTGGCATTACATCAGAAGACATGTTGCAAATATCTGTTATGCGAGGGATGAACACCTCACTAAGATATGAAAGTCATTGATATTATTCCACAAAATTTATACACTGCTTGATTGCCTCAGAATGATTTGTGAAAAGAATAATGCAATAAAATTATCAGCAAAAATGGTGAAACACAACTATTTCAAAACTATTTACTTTGTATTAATGCCACTGACATTAATAACACTGACCTGGTCTACAAGTTATCGTCACACTCATAGTCAAGAACAAGCTATATGGCTTGCAGTAAACAAGGAGTTGCCTTGATCTTTGCTTATTTCTCATGGTTTGTTCGGGAGAAACAAACTACAATTGCTGGTTCACACATAGCGCTAAGGCTTAGCACATATCACTGGGGCTTGTTTCCTCCTGGCTGGGCAATGGGAAGAGCTGGGGAGGTGCTATTAGAGCAGTATGCACTTACACACTGCATGTTCATGATGATCCATAATTTGTTTCAGACAATGGTTTATCCATTTTATGTGAATGAGGCCACCCATGGAATGCTCATAGATTATGGGAATATTTAACTACACATATATGCAAAGGCAAAATATAGTCACTTTTGCTGTTTGTCCATGAAGAGATTCCTGTATCAGCTAAGCTGGAGGCAGTTAGAAGTAACCTAATTTTAAAGGCAAATTCTTTCCAAATCTATTAAACTAAGTTGACATTGTTTCTTCTAATCTGAAGTCTATTACTTAGATGTTCTCATTCGAAACAAAGGAATTAAAAAGAGCAATATTTTTTTAAGCAACAACAATCCGAATCAATTGAAAAGCTGTATCTAAAACAATTTATGAACAAAGAAGTGTGATTTGTGCATTTAAACAAACAATATTTTACTCCCTAGCACAACTCTTTCTGCCAAAAAATGTGGCTGAAAAATCAAGTATTCACACCGCATTTGTTTTCGCTTCTATCCATGAGGGCAGTGATTTGAAGCAATTACACACAACAGTTTATCTAAATGAAAAACCACAGTATGAGAGGGCAAGATTGTCTGCTGCCTTTAAATAAACATTAAACATTAAAGACATGATCTAGTCAAAAGCAAACACTTTTAAGGCACACAATCACAATATTGGGAATTTAAGCACGTGTTTAACTTTCGCATTAAAATCAGTAAGACTTAAAATGTGCTGAACTTTGGCTTGATTGCGCCCTGAAGGTGCTTGGTACAATCAATACTGAACATTTTTAGTATAGTCTCTATGCTCCTGTGCATGAAATCCAGCTCACAAAGTATTTCTCTTCATTTCTGATGCTCAAATGTGGACAAGCCCTTTGCTGTATAAGGGTCAGAAAACCAACGGCCTTCCAAAACTGTAATTCTAATAAATTTGGATTAGTATGGGGGAAAATATGTTAAAATGAGGAGTAGATGATCAAGAACAGTGTCATTTAAATAAGCAGATGATCACCAATTTCATTTAAACTGTTACACAGTATCAATGGAATTTACCTATGTAAAAATTAAGGTAAATGTTGCTATCAAGTGCTGGAGGTACAAAAGCAAATCAAAGGAAGCAGGGATCATATATGTTTGATGCTAGTGTAAAAAGATTCAGTGCTTTTTGTTGACTGTTGAACAAATGTTTTGACACCTAAACATCTATTGAATGATGTTTGGGGGGTTGCATGAAAAAAGAGGTAAGCTGTGTATTAATATGCTTTCAGCAACTAAAATGTTAATAACTAAATGAATAGTGCAAGGCAAGAAAACTTCCTTTTATAGGAGAACAGTACCATAAAGTTTGGTTTCGTTGTGGTGATGCATAGAATTATAGCTATGTTTTATTTGGGTATGGATAATTTATGTGCACTTTATTCATATATCAAAGAGTAGGATCTGTTTTCAAGATATTAGGAATCTAGATCCTCTCATTCCCCTATGCTGAAGTTTGTAAACAAGCCTTAATCTTATTATAAATTATTTTTTCCTCTCTGCTTTTGGTGTGTTTGTGATTAAAGTGATTAAAGACATTAATAAGCAGAATCAGAAAATTGCTAGTGGATAGAAGGCTAAGATAAAAGGTTTAGATCTGATTGGTACAAGTTGTTTTTCATGGGGATTGTGCATGGGCGTATCTATCGTATATGTGCAATTTTATCTTATTATTCTTTTCTTTATTATATATGTTGTTCTAAATAAAATAATTTCATTTGCATGACCAGGCGGCGACCATCCCAGCCCCCAGGGACCACCAGTAAGTAATAATGGCACATGACCACGTGTTATGGATTAAAATTTGGCCACAACTTTATTAAACTTTCAAATGTAGAAGACCTTGGCTTAAGCATTGGGCGTATATCCATCCCAGTCCCCCCAGCCAGGGGAACTGGGGCACCTCAGGGTAAATGGGATATAGGGGTTCTCTGCAAGACGTATGTGTACTCAGGCAGCCCATCCCATATCCCCTCATGCAGGGTAGTTCACTGACGACCTTTCAGTGTATGTTCAGTGACACCCATATTACAACCCCTTTAAGAGGGGATCCTGGAATCCCTGCCATGGGGGGGGGGTGAGTTACCACTTCATCCCCCCCCCCCATTTTAGGAAAGAAAAGACTACAGGATTCTGCCCAAGGCCTTAAACCACCAAAGCTGTGATGAATTGCTACAGGGAAGACAAAACCTGCCAATGCAGGAAAATTTCTTCCCGGCTCTTCAACAGCAACCAGTCAAAGACCATAGCAGTGCCCGCTAAACAGGAAGAAAAAGCTTAACCTGTAAACATGAAACATTCAACAAAGGGAGGGTTGGGTGGGTGGGTGAGTGAAGCTCCTGAGCCAACTGCCTGGCTACTGTCGGCTCCACCCCCTATTTATAAATGGGGCTGGCCCCACCTCCCAGCAGAGTAACTTGGCTACTGAGGCAAGGCATTAGCCTCCAAAGAATAACACTAAGAGGCAGGCCAGCCCATACAAACTGGTAAGTTCCCCGGGGTCCGATGCATCACACGTGATCCCGCAAAGTGCACCCACAGTGTAAAGTGTGAGTGCTCATTCTTTTAAAAAAGTCACTTGAAACTGGAGTTCTACACCCTCCCTCCCTCCCTCCACCTACCTTCACAATCCAATAGTATTTGGTTCTGATTTATGTAAAAAGAAGTCTCTGCTCCCCCCCACCAAAAAAACACCCTCTAACCAAGTTGAATTAGGAGAAGTTATCTGAGATAATTGGTTCCAGCTCTAGTCTACAGCAAGCATATGCTACAGATATTAATTCTTTCTTCCCATTTTAGCCATATGTTTTGTTGTTCTGACTAAAGCCATTGAATTAAAATATACCCTGGAGGCTAATTTTTCCCCTTTGTAGGCAACTGCAGAAATCACCACAATTATGCATGTTCTTCAGTACAATACATTTCTCAGCCTATCTTCTCTAGAGGGATGTAAGGCTGAAGAGGCATGCAAATACAATTGCTTCTCTGCAATGAGTGCAACATATGTGTGCCTTTTGTCGGAGACACTGATCACAAGAGGAAAGCTCAAAGATGCAGGCCCTTAACCAAACTTAAGTAAACTATAAAACAGGACATTATTTTTGCCTATGGAATACCTAACCTTCTGCAACAAAAATAATGCAGCACAGAAATCTTGATGGCAGTGAAGCAACTGTAGTTCCTTTGTTATTTTCCATTTCCATTCACGAAAATGAATGGTAAAGGTTCAGAATCCTGGAAGGATAACGTTGCTCATAGAGAAGATGTACCCCAAGCGCAGTAGCTTACACAGCAATCCCATGCTTGTGGTAAGTTTATGGGTGTGATAGGATCAGTGCTAGACTTGCCAGCTATGGAAAGGCCTAAGTTTCCACAGAAGGGTCTGACTGTAAGGGAGCACTGCCTGAAAGTTAGCTGTGTGCAAAGCTTGGCAAAAAGTCTTTGTCAGCGAGTCAGGGCTTAAATTGGGACGGACACCTGCTGAAGTAGATGGCAGAATGAGATAAATACATTTGCTGATGACATGACCATAGACATGAGCATGATGAGAGTGCCTGAAGAACACAACCCAGAAAAGAGAATGTGAAATAAGACATTAAGGTAAAGGTAAAGGGACGCCTGACCATTAGGTCCAGTCATGGCCGACTCTGGGGTTGCGGTGCTCATCTCGCTTTATTGGCCAAGGGAGCCGGTGTACAGCTTCCGGGTCATGTGGCCAGCATGACCAAGCCACTTCTGGTGAACCAGAGCAGCGCACAGAAATGCCATTTACCTTCCCGCCAGAGCGGTACCTATTTATCTACTTGCACTTTGATGTGCTTTCGAACTGCTAGGTTGGCAGGAGCAGGGACCGAGCAACGGGAGCTCACCCCGTCGCAGGGATTCAAACCGCCGACCTTCTGATCAGCAAGTCCTAGGCTCTGTGGTTTAACCCACAGCGCCACCCGTAGGCTAAAGGTGGCTTAAGATGTTGCATGAGACTTAAATACCATCGTAGACACAAGACATGTTGCTGAACATTTGCTCAGAATGATTCGGGCTTATGAGGAATTATGCGGAATTTACTGTAGAGTATGACTTTGCTACATGACCTTACTCTTGAAGGATACTGCAGGGAGTGGATTGCATCTATGAATCCTGGCTTTGTTGAAAATACTATAAGGGAGAAACAGCTAGCAGAAGGGGATGGGAACGGGGGGCTCTGAGCATAAACTATTCAGTACAATAAAACTGCTAATGTGTTGATGAAGAAAATCTGACATTAAGGTGACACTAAGGCACCCAGCAGAGACCCTTGGTCAAGGGTACAATCGTTTAGTCTATCTGTTCCATCAATTGAGCCTTCCACTAGTCCTGACCAGAAAAGGTCTAGATTCTATGTGAATCTGAGAAGGAGGCAGGCATTCTACTGCCCAGAAGAAGTGAACCCACGAGGAAAGAGCTATGGTTGTTTGATGCCTCTTCTCTTAACCCTTGGCTCAGCTGGGCTCCTGGCTTGTCTGTGTTGTGCAAGGTGCTTTTCATCTGCATTCTCTAATATGCATGGGGAACCTTTAGCTCACAGCTTTCCAGTCGGTGTGACATGGCACGTTAGTGTGTCTGCTGCAGTGTCCAGGTGTGTCACACAGATGCTCCTTGTGTTCCTCCTGGGACTGAAAAGAGGTTAGTTTAACCTCCAGTTTGCTAGTAAAACTGAATTACTGTGCCTCGAAATGATGCATGTCCAAAAAAGAGTGTCATCAATATGAAAAGTTTGGAAAGCTCTGTCTCTGTTTTTAATTAACTGCATTTTTAATTGTTGTAACCCGTCCTGGGACCTTAGGGTGAAGCACAAGTAATAAATTAAAATAATACTACTTTTATGCTCCTATACAAACAAACAAGAATGAGGTGCAACAGAAAGAAAGATATGCATTCTCATATAATTCACAACAATCCATAAATCAAGGTTCATATAAGTAATCAAGGAGATCATAGCCCCATTCCTTCACACTACTCCATTGAATGCTAGTGCTTATCAAAAAAAATCATGACTCATTTTTCCTCACAAGAATTAGCCATAGCAACAATCATTCAGCAAAACAGAAAGTGCAGACAGAATTCCATTGCAACTCCCTACAAAGAACTGTGTGAGCATTGTGTCAATTACTACGTTATCTTCCTCAACAGGTGAACCCCCAAATATAGATATCAGAGTTACTGTAGTTCCCTGATTTCAGAAGTTACAGTGAGTCTTGTAGTATGTAAAAGCACCTAGGTAATATAACACTAATATAACACTAATATAATATAAGAGCCAGTGTGGTGTAGTGGTTAAGAGCGGTAGTCTCGTAATCTGGAGAACCGGGTTCGCGTCTCCGCTCCTCCACCCATGCAGCTGCTGGGTGACCTTGGGCCAGTCACACTTCTTTGAAGTCTCTCAGCCCCACTCACCTCACAGAGTGTTTGTTGTGGGGGAGGAAGGGAAAGGAGAATGTTAGCCGCTTTGAGACTCCTTAAAGGGAGTGAAAGGCGGGATATCAAATCCAAACTCTTCTTCTTCTTCTATTCATCCCAAAGTCCAGAATCTGTCCCTATTAGACTTATTTGTTGCAGGTCCAGCACCCATTATTCACTTTCATCCTGATGTTTTTCTTGTCTGCCCACAGGTAAGCAGGATGCCATTCAACATACCCAGTAGGAAAGATGTTCTCCACTCCACTATCCACAAGCAAGTTAGCTGTAACCAATGGAATCTTACTTCTGTGCTCCTTGATGTTTCTGTCTTTGGCCTGCTATGGTTTTTGATCCTTTGCAAAGTATATAACAGATAGTAATGTAACAGATACCATGCAGTGATGAAAAAAAACCTTGCTGCTCTGCGCATGTGTATTTGGTTTGGTGATGTTATAGAATCATTCACCTATTGTCATGTATTGATTGGAGCCTTCCATACACACATAAGTTGGGGGTATTTGCAATGCACAGTGTTGTGACACAGATGATGTGGAAATATCTCTTGGTGCTGCTGCCCCTGGGACAATGTTGTGCTATTCATTCTGCAACTAGCTGAGCAGAGGGTTGCAAATATTTTACACCAGCATTAATCCTGCCATAGCAGCAATCATGCATGCATGGACTATAAGATTGTATGTTAAATTTGAGGCTTTCCCCATTTTACTATCTTCTACTGTTGATTTTTCTCTACAGTGAATAGTGTTACCCCTCTCATAAAACTCAATTATCTGAAAGCTTCTTGGCATAAGACAAATATTAGGATGTAAGAAAAAGATACTAACAATGAAATAGTTCAAATGTCACCCCTCTTCCCAGATTATTCAGGGGAACAGAAATGTCACCAAAGGATTTTCTTTTTATGTGTATGAAGAATGCCTTTCTAAGGCATAAATCTCATATATTGACATCAGCTGCAATTTTTCAAGTTTCTGTCTAATTTATCTTGTGCTAATTATACATCCCTCTGGTAGAGTAAATAACAACCATTAAATTGTTCTACAATATAGTGACATTGCTATGTCCTCAGTGCAAATCCGTAATACCTTCAAGCATGTAGATTTGATGGATCTTGCTGAGAAGTTAGTCCAGTGCCCATACATATCTATGGTAACAATGGTAACGTTTATCAAGCAAGCAGGTTCAAAATTAGAATTGCGTGTTGAGACCCCGAAACCACCCCCTCGTTGATGAATAAGACACAAGGAGACATATATTAGGTTAATGTTATTGGGCAGAAGTGATTATCTTCTATTGAGGCAGTGTAACATAAAATAAAATGAGGGGAGGGGGGAGGAAATAGTGTGTTTCTTTCCTCAAGACCACTTGCATTTCCAAACAGCTCCTTATAAAACATGGTCATTGAAAGCATTTCAATTGCCAAGTGGTCTAACCATGGGTGCCAAAGGCACACATCTCTTGCTGTTCAGCACAAATGTGTGACATGGAGGTGGAGGCATTCTCTTCATGCTGGACTTAAATCATTTCAGCTTTTACACAGCACTTCATTTGTGTGATACTGCAAGTAAGTAAATGAAAACTTGTATTCTCTCTGCCCAGTATCTTACAAAGGCACAATTTTACATCGGACAGCAAATGCCCACCATGTAAAAATGAAGTTTTCTGTTACATCAGAACTATAGTCCAGCAACATCTGGAGGTCCAGAGGTTCCCCACACCTAGTATAGACCTTGAACCAGAGTTTTGTTCCTGACCGCCCCCCCCAGCCGCTGTTTGCTCCTGCTGTTAGACAGATTTGTATAACAACCTGAATCCCTTATGTAGCATTAAACTAAAGACAACAGGGCTGCTTGATGCTGAATATTCCATGTATGCTGCTTACTCTTGGAACACAACACTGAGATTGAAGACAGCACAGCAGGACTGACAGAAGATTAAAGGAAGTACAAAGATGTTAAACCAGCTGAATATTCAGTCTGTTTAAACTATGCTTTTGTATCAATTTTGCAGAGGCCATATAGGCATTTCTGTTTCTCCTCCCTTCTCTCAAATGAATCAAGAAACCATTCATATACCCTTTTATTCATAGGCCTCAGTGAGTGAAATGTAGCACAAAGCACAGCCTTAAGTCTTTGCACTCTGTGTTTGCTATTGATCATTAAGAGAGAGAGAGAGAGATCTTACATACCCACCGCAGTGTGATTAGTTTGTACTTCTCTGACTTTATTGATCATGTGTCAGTAGAAATTTTTAGTAACAAAGTATGTTCTGACAACACATTTTAAATGAAATAGTTGACGGAAAATCTCTTTTAAAACTCAAATGTCAAAATACAATTCAAGCATCCAGAAGACACATGCGCTAAAGCAAAAAATGGGAAAAGATAAGCATCTAAATAAAAGGGAAAGGCTGCTGGAAACTAAGAGGAAAGTTTCAAAAGACAAATTTAACCCCCCCCCCAAAGTAAAGTGCTGTTCTTTACATTCTTTCCCTCTCTCTCTCCCCACCCCAGAAGCTAGCTACAGTGAAAACTGTTCACCTTTCCTGTGCTACAAGGTCAGATCTGCTCATTACTTTATGCCTGAGCAGTGAGTGTATGGAACTATTGTAAAGAGAAGGTGAGGTGAGAATATGAAAAGGAAAGAGGAATCGGAACAAAATGATAGGGCAGGTGTCTTAATGTTAAATCCAATGTAAATTAAACAGCTACAGGGCAGAGCCAAAATTTCCTCAGAAAATATCGTATTTTTCGCTCTATAAGACGCACCAGACCACAAGACGCACCTAGTTTTTGGAGGAGGAAAACAAGAAAAAAAATATTCTGAATCTCAGAAGCCAGAACAGCAAGAGGGATTGCTGCGCAGCGAAAGCAGCGATCCCTCTTCCTGTTCTGGCTTCTGGGATAGCTGTGCAGCCTGCATCCGCTCCATAAGATGCACACACATTTCCCCTTACTTTTTAGGAGGGAAAAAGTGAGTCTTATAGAGCAAAAAATATGGTAATTTTCTATCCTTGTTTTTCAAGATCCTCCTGAACTGCTGGACAGTAGAAGTTCTATCCTAGAGATTATGTGGTGAAATGGCCTCCCAAATCCATGAATTTTGGGTGCATCTGTGATATTTTTGATAGTATTCTAATACTGTTGAAGGAATCAATGAGCTCATCTGTTTCTGCTTGTCGCTCTCCTCTCTTAGCCACCAGTATTAACTAACAATAGGGATTAATTAAATATTGTGTGGCCCAACATTTATTGGAAGAGAGTATTCTCTTCCAACCCAGCCAGAAAATTCCACACACACCCAAATATTGATAAATTGCCCCTCTTAATTTTTGCTCCCCAAATAGCATGGACAGGTTTGGACAGCCACATTCACTCAGCCCTGTGGGCCAAATGCTTGGGAAAAATAATAGCTATTTTGATATGAATATGGTATCAAGGTATGCACAGCAAGGTGAGGAAAGTGTTTGTGCAGGTGATCTGAAATGGTTGGGGGAAGTGGCAACAGAGGGACAGTAAAATATAAAACCAAGTTGCACATGCAGCCTGAAATATATTATAGCTGTTGTGGTGCCAGAAGCATCTACAATCTAGTTTAGTGCCAAAGGACACCATCAAAACCCCTGACCCATCACACTGAGAGGTTTGGGTGGAGGTCTCCCTCTGCCCAGTCCAGAACAGCTCTGCTGCTCTCTGCTTTTGGACTGCCTATCCTCTGGTGGTAGCTCATGCAAAATCCTGAAACAAGATGTTTGGGGGCAGGGAGGGGCTGAGCCATTGTGGGATCTGCTGGATTCCAGGCCAGACCCACTGATGTCACTTAATGGCATTGGGTCCAGTTTGGTTTGTATCACTAAGTACGTCCTGGTTTTTGCCTGCCCCAGCCCCAATATGGGTGAATACTGCACCTTGCTATGGTACAAGTGCAAGAAGAAAGCACAGAATCACACCATCCATTGGTTCTAGTTTACACATGGGAGTAATATATGACTGGATGTTTTGGAAGCATCTTCCATGCTTCAGGCTTTGAACCACACCTTTTTCTTTGCCAATGAAGTGTGTGATTGGGTATGAGATTTGTATCCGGGTAGGATGATAATAACATATATTCTGAAATGCTTCCCTTTCATAGATTACTTGCTAATGGCTTCTTCTTATAAACTGTCTGGGTCTGGGTACCATCCTTTGTATGTATGTAACTGGCCTAAGGCTGTGATCTTTCATATATGCACCTTCTTGGAAGTAAGACCCAAGGGAATAACTTTTGCTTGCACACTTATAAGATGGTGCAATAAGATTACAGCCCCGTGCACAAACATCCCTTTGACTACAATGGCACTTGTATCTCAGAAAACACTAATAGGGTAAGGCTGTAAAACACTTTCGCTTCTAAAGTACTGTTCTTTTTCTTTTCTTGTTCTTCTTTTAACCAGAAAAAGGATAATTCAGACATGTTTCTGTAGCCCTGAGTGCAAACACCATTTCAAATGCTTGATTCCCACACTACCATGGGTTATGATTTTTATTTTACTCGTAACAGCTTGGGGAAAAAACATGCTTTGAAAATGTGGAAATGTAAAGCAGAGGCTTTGAAAAGGCCCAACCAGTTATAACAAGAGAGAGAGAGAAATAAATACAATGGAATATAATACTTTACACAGCCATCTCTTTCTAAGCAGCTCAGCCAAGTTTAACATACATACATATCTTAATTTATATTTATTGTTCAGAAAGCATGATAATTTGATTGCACATAGGAAGTTTAAAAGTGCAAACCACCATATTCAATTGATCTAGGAAGACAAACTTATTAGAAACCATAAGTTCTGAACAAAAAGAGAACAATTCATTCTCTTTCTTTTGTTAACCCATCCATGATAAAAGAATGGAATACTTCTACTTCCACATAGGGATTTTGAATACAGCAATCCTTTGATAAACAACTTAGCCCTCTGCATTTACCAACTCAGACTCCTTCCAAGATATCTTCCAAGACGCTAACACACTATTCATCCGAAAGCTGTTTTCTTCTATGAAGTGAATTAATAGAGATAAAAACTCTGAAATGACTTTAAAAAAGAGAAAACGCTTCAGGAGCTGCAGTGAGCCAATTATGTATTCAGAACATATAAAACATAATTCTCACAATTTCCAGTAGTCATATCTACATATTAATAATATTTTTGATCTTAATAAAAACAACATAAATTTAAGAAGGAACTATAATGGGGGGAAGATGGTCTTTTCACATCACAATGAACACATTGTCTGGGATGTCTTTCCATAAGACATTCTACAATTCAGTTTCATTTGTATCCCCCACTGACCTCAGAAATTTAAATTACAATTGCCTACGCTTACCTGACAGTCCTAGGCCATATCTATGTAGCAGAATCAAATTACTACCCACCTGGGAGATAACATTAAAAGAAAAGAGAAAACTTACCCCATGAAAAACCTCCCTGCCACTGGAAAACTAGCAGGTGATTCAGTTTGTTTCTAGCCTAGCTCTTTTCCTGCTATTTTAGTTTTCTGATTTCAGGGCAGAAGGGGGCAGTGAAAAACAACAACTTAACCCTCCCAACTTAATAACTTTACTACTTCAATCTTCAACCACTATCATTCACATTCTTTGCTGGGTGCTTCTGTCTGTGCACAAGAGCTTGTTGCATAAAGGTGCTGCCCATATTCTCTTCTATGAGTTGGGTAGGACCTCACTCAAACCTGAAGAAAATGATGCACGTAGAAGCAACTAGATTTTTTCAGAGTCTCCTCTTGCCCATTCAGAGCACTGCTTCATTCCTATGATTATTTGCCTCACAGTTTTATGAAATAAGTTGGAAGACATAATTTGGTTAGTTCACACACTGGTGGATCTGGGTACTTCTTAGATGTGCTTCAGAGAGCACATGACAAATTTGACACGATGTATGGTGCAGCTGCACATCTAAATGATAAACCTTCCAATGTCCTTCCTTCTCAAAAGCGGAGGAAGGAGAAAAATTAAGTGAATTGTGCATATATGCACGTTCATATACCCATGTCACATGGCTGTATTGTATATGAAGGATACATGATTAGGTGAATTCCAGTTTTAATGCTAAGCTATTTCTTAGACCAATAGGAATGCTATATTTATTTTACCACCTCCCTTCTTTCCTTGTTATATTATGCGTAAAAGCCCACAGAGTGCAATTAAAATGTTTTATTTAAAAATGGAGTTTTTGAAAAGGTGCTGCCCTGAAGCCTAATATATAATAATCTGATGTCTCTATTATGGCACAAAATGCAAAAATGGGGGGGAAAGGCGGGGTTGTAATGGAAATACAATTTTTATTTTTAGTCATTAGTCTCTGCAGACTTCCACCTCTTCTATACATGAATTCAGGCAATACTGGCTTCATATTTTGTATTAACCTGCAGCATATTTGGAATTAGTAGTGTATAGTATGAGGCTCACAAACCTAACCATGTTGAGGACCAGTCCTACCATTAGGCAGACTGAGGTAGCTGCTTCAGGCAGCAAGGGGGGACAGCGGAAACAGCTGAGTGTACAACATTGCCTACCCTGCTCTCCCTAAGTTAGCCTGCTGCCCTCAGGAGGATGCACTGCTTGTCGTGTCCAAGTAAGATTTAACAACCAGTCTGGTTTGCTTTTCTACACGGAATGTGGCCAGGCAGACACAATTTTGTGACATACCTCAGGCAGCAAAATGTCTTGGAACGCCCTTGAACATGATTGCTTGAGGAATTCAGGCTGAAATCCTGTCTACACTTCATTAGAGTTAAGTCTGCATTGATGCAGCTGAATAGGATCAGGTTATACGTGCCCATCACTTTCCTGAAGTAAGGATACTTGCTAGACAGAAGAACAGTTCCTACACCATGGAAGGTAAATAAGATTGTTTGAAGCATTCAGGGAGAGTCCAGTGCATGCAGACATGCCCATTCACTTGACAAAAAATGCACACAGAGCTGCAATACATCCAATTTAGTAGGACCAACTGAAAGGGAGAGAGATTTTAATTTCTTAAAACTCTTCCTCAGCTTGGATATTGAATTTTAAAAATGTGGGAAGAAGCAGAAAGAAAATTACTGCTGATAAAAGGGCATGGAATGTAACTTTAGTCCAACATTATAAACCTGACACAATGGATCTTGGTGGAAGCTCTTTTCACCATGCCTGCGCTTTCACCAGAAACATTCCCCTTTCTTCTCTCCCCTCCTCCATTTTTTTGTTCAACATCTACAAGTTATACAAAGTTATAGAAGTTATACAAAACTCAAAAGCTACTTCGTTAGATTGTGAATGCCCTAATAAATTGGATATTTTGCTACAGGCAGTCAAAAATTTGTGAAGCCCATCTCTTCTTTTTAGCGTTTGAGGAAACCAATAATTTGGATAAATTGCCAGTATTTTTCATAAGCATTCCAGAGCTATACCGGAATGATGGGGTTGCTTTAAAACACATTTAGTAAGTGAGCCATGATTGAGGAATGATTTACTGTTTAGCCACTATTCCGCTTCTGTGTGTTGCATGTGGAGTAAAAAAAGTAAGGTAAAAGGTAAAGGACCCCTGCACAGTTAAGTCCAGTCAAAGGCGACTATGGGGTTGCAGTGCTCATCTCGCTTTCAGGCCAAGGGAGTGGCGTTTGTCCACAGACAGCTTTCTGGGTCATGTGACCAGCATGACTAAACTGCTTCTGGTGCAATGGAACATCGTAACAGAAACCAGAGTGCACGGAAATGCCGTGTACCTTCCCACCGCAGCGGTACCTATTTATCTACTCACACTGATATGCTTTTGAATTGCTAGGTTGGCAGGAGCTGGGACAGAGCAATGGGAGCTCACCCCATCACATGGATTCAAACCGCCAACCTTCTGACTGGCAAGCCCAGGAGGCTCAGTGGTTTGGACCACAGCGCCACCTGCACATGTGGAGTACTCCAGCTTCACAATGCTGGACAGAGGTTGGAGTGATGCAGAGAGGTAAAGAAAAGCTTGTGGACTCAACTGCCCCTGTGCACCCCTACCTGAGAAGTCTGCACTCGCATCTGTGTGCCCAGGTCCCAGCATAACAATCATGTATTGTGATTGCTGCAATGAACAGCCTTTCATTTCACAGCCCTAAAATGTCACTGGGACTCTTGAAAGCTAGAAACCAAGAGAGAAAACATACTCTGACTCTTGGTTGCTTTGCTGGGTCAGAGAGCTCTGTGCCCTGGGCGGCAGCTGCTATGCTCTCTGACCCAGTAAAGTATCTCAGAGCTGCTGTTACTGTTGCATTTGTAGTGCCACCTTCTTTTGGCAACAGCAGTGGCTGGATGTGAAATAGGATGACTGTGCTGTGCTGCTTTGGCACCAGTAATTGCAAGGCTATTGCTTAGCAGCATGCTAGCGTTGTAAACTCAGAGCAGCAATTTGGGTTCACCCGGGGTTAAAAAGACCACCACAACTGCATGATCCCCTTTATCCTATAGTGTTGGCTAAAATGGGACAACAAAAGAGGCACAAGCCTTCCTCGTCATGTACAACAGGTGTGCAAAGCCAGTAAAAGGTGGCATTGCTCTTAGTGCTGGCTGCACTAGTGGCTCCCTACCTAGGCCATGGCAGCTCCCCTTCTGTTTTAACCTCTGCTGGCAGCCCTGGTTTCTCTATCCTCAAGTGCATCTTTGCATTCCTCCACTACAAATTTCAGAAGGAAGGCCTGGTGAAGTTTGGGCTGAATGTAGCTACTCCACAATGCAAGGCTCACTGAGTTGGTCTGCCCTTGGAGACTAATGGAAATGGATGGATTCCTGAATGCTTTGGGGGATTTTCTGGTTGACATGGCTGGTGCTCCTATTGAGATCCTTGTCTCACTGCAGAATGGAGAGATGCATAGAGTGATTGGCAGGATTGCTCCTGAGTGCACTCGCCATTGCAGTGGAGCATTTACGTCACTTTGGTATTCCAGTGACCTTCATGTGATAAAGCAGGAGGGTCAGTAAGCTAGAATTCAAGTGGTGTAAAACCCAGCCCAGCCTCACCAAATATGGGTGAGGCTGCACCACCATGCCTACCACAGAGTGGCACTGGCAGTGAAGAAAGCTTACATTCCCTCAAGTAGTCATCTGGCAGAGCTCTGCTGAGTGTAGAGGCTATCTTCACACACTGCATCTTGACTGCGGCCTAGAAAAATAGCTGATCTTCTCAGGAAAGGAAAGGAAAGTGTAGCTAGTGGCAGTGGGCAGAAAAGCAGACCGAGATATAGAAGATGCTGCAGGCTGGAAGCAATTCTTGTGAGGGCTGTTGAAGCAGCAGAAGACTCCAAGAGCTGGAATGAATGATCACTATTAGCACATTGAACACAAAGGCACTTCTGGGATTGTTAGATAAACTATATTAGGAAATCCCTGCAACAGAGAGGTCCAATATACTGCCAAACCTGCTAAATTGGCAGCCACAGAAGCCTAGTTAAAGATATGAATTATTACACTTTGAAACTACATATTATATTCTTTCCCCAAGGTTCCTTTAAATATCCCTGTTTATCTATGTGATTAAACAGCCGTTGTTTGTTGCCTACACGTCAGTATGATTGGCTGGAACTCACCAGGGCTTAGACAGAAGTTCCTAATACAGACATGCTTTCGGCACTTTCCTTTTAATTTTGGTTGCACAAGTGCACTGTTGATTTACATTGCAATTACAACTGCAAAGACAACATGATTTAAAAGAAGGGACAGGTCTTGGAGTATGCTTTATTTCTAAACTGAGTCACATCCTTTTGACTTGCAACCCCTCTAGCTATATTTGCAAATTGTGCATGTGGGTGGTGCTTACTCAGCAGTAAGACGATCCCATACTCATGCTTTTGTTTTCAGATTTTTCAGCAGTTCCCCTTCTCTAACTGATTCATGAGGGAGGGCATGAAAAAGAAGCCACTGCCCATGTGAAAACAAAAGAAAAACAATAGCCTGCTTTTGCAAGAAGCAAACAATTTTGCAAAATGGAGGAGTGGGGTTCAGCACAGCAGTACCTGACATTACATTCGTGAGGGGAAACAGCCCACATGTTCCAGGACTGAGAATGAATACCCCAGAAAAAAAGCATTGCTGCTGCAAAAATAGTAATTCCTTGAACATTTTTATGAAGCCTGCCTCCCCAAAGTACCATTTCAGGTTGGGTGGAGATTCCTTCTTTTTCCAGCTGTGAATTCTTGAGAGCTTTCATTTCATTCCTATCGAAATTAGCTTTCATGGATATAGTTCTTTAGCTTTGCAAGTTTCAGATTTTATATTAGGCTGCACGGTGCTGGCAATTCCTTGCACAGAGACAGCCAAAGAGTGGAAATCAAACTCAAGTTACTTAAAACAAAGCTGGTTCTCTATACTATGACAGGCAGTATTATCATGGTGACTTGTTATAAATCAAAGTCCGCTAATTAGGGAATAAGTAAGTAACTGCAATTTATGGAAATTTCATTCTATGTAAACAGCAGGGTGGGTGTGGTCAGACTGCTAGCAGGCAAAGCATCATTCTAGAGCAGGCTTTCTCAACCTTGGGCCTCCAGATGTTTTTGGCCTACAACTCCCATGATACCTAGCTAGCAGGACCAGTGGCCAGGAATGATGGGAACTGTAGTCTCAAAACATCTGGAGGCCCAAGGTTGAGGAAGCCTGTTCTAGAGGGATTTGTATTCTTGAAGGTGGCACTACAAAATCTTAGAAAGGCATCTTGAATAGTTGAATTTAGCACACCATTTGCAGTTATCCTGATGGTAATAATTAGTCATTGTACTTTAAAAAAAGGTAAAGGACCCCTGACAGTTAAGTCCAGTTGCAGATGACTCTGGGGTTGCGGCGCTCAACTCACTTTACAGGCCGAGGGAGCCGGCATTTGTCCGCAGACAGTTTTTCCGGGTCATGTGCATAGCATGACTAAACCGCTTCTGGTGCAATGGAACACCAAAACCAGAGCAGTGCACGGAAATGCCATTTACCTTCCCGCCAGAGTTACCTATTTATCTACTTGCACTTTTTGGCGTGCTTTCGAACTGCTAGGTTGGCAGGAGCTGGGACTGAGCAACGCGAGCTCACCCCATTGTGGGGATTCGAACCGCAAACCTTCTGATCAGCAAGCCCAAGAGGCTCAGTGGTTTAGACCACTTACTGTTAAATGTGTTTACTATTATGACACAGAGAGATATACATAAACATTTGTGCATGTGTCCAGCCTTAAATTGTGCTGCTACTATAGTGGAGTGAGAAATAGTTGGCCTGCTAGGACAATACTTGTTTTCTATGGCACAAAAGGTATTCCCCTTGCATCCCAGATGGAGTAGGACTGCCCATCAGCTACATGGAAGTAGCCCCATACACCTAGCTCCAGCATAAACATGGATAATGAAAGGAGAAGCAGAGGGGATTTGAATGGGAGGCGGAGAATTGCTATACAGCTTCCATGAGATGGTGTTGTTGCACAAACAGAAGCTTGTGCTGCAACAGCTACAGTTGAGGGAGGTTCATACTGTAAGGGAATTTGGCGAAATAGCTGCACTGACTGATAGAAAAGGCTTTCTACTCCGCCAGGGTACAAAGAGCAGAGAAATAATGAGGCAAAATTAAAACCGTAGCATATGGGTTCGAGGCTTTATCTTTGTTTAGCATTCTACCCTGATCTCAGTTTGCCTTGGCTTCACAGTGTTATTGTTTGTGGGTAAAACAATACCAACTCAGGGAAGAAGATGATTGCTGTACAACAAGGCTTTTAATCATCAGGATTGCAGTGAATTGGAACTAAGTTGATTAAAGAGATATATGACACGAGAAATGTAGTAGGAACGTAATAAAGAGAGAGAGTGTGAGAGCACAATGCACATCTCCTTCCACTGTCCTCGTTTCTATGATTTCTTCTAACCGCTGCAAGGCAATTACAAGGAGCTGTATTTTCCCCCTATAATAATAATTCCTATTACTGTTCTGTTAAGCATTTAGAAAAGTCAAAATACTTTCAAACAGCAGAGCACTAAGATTACAAAAAATAATAAAAAATACAATTTGACCTTCAGCAATCTCAGGAGTAGAACTCTATAGAACATAACCTATATGAAGGTTCTTAGAAGAAATCCCTGTTAAATCCGAGCAGCAAGACACACACATCATTTCAAAAAGCAATCTCATTAGGAAAGCATAGGGAGGACAGAAGTTTGCTCAAAGGATGAAGGAAAAACCTTGTATCTTCAGAGATTTGGGTGAGCAAGGCATTTTACCTGCTATGTGTTCTTGGAGAAGCATTGCTTTCTGCAATGAGATGAATCCCTTAAGGGGAGCCAAAGATGCTTATATTTTTCTGGTCACAAAGATGTCAAGTGCTGGGAGTTGAAAGAAACAGGAATTGACACGAAGAAAAGCTTTATTGGTTGTATAAACAATAATGAGTGCTCTCCAAAACATGGTGTGTGCAGCTCTACTTTATCCATTAGAAAAGAGGAAGAGGAATAGTACTAGCTGCAGAGAAGCCTACATTGGTGGGAAAGACAGGATACTCTGTGTCTTGGGTCAACCCCTTAGGGTCATCTAGGGCTTCAATGCTGTGCCCCACCTTGCTCTACCCAATTCTGCACTCTGGTGGTTTTTTTCCTCAGAAGCTAGATAAACTACTTGATACCCAGTTCCTCATCTCTTGCCCAGCTTTTCTTGTTGAATATTCACAGTGATAATTCCAATACAGGTTCTGCTCACTCCCTCTAATACTGAACTCAGTAACACTGCTCAACAGGACAGAAGCCCAAAAGGGATTTGCTGAGAATTAACATACTTGGATGACTCCCCAAGTAAGCAGAGATTCAGAAAACCTGGAAAACCCAAGAGGGGTGGGTGGGGTGGAATTCCCACATAAGGCTTAGAACACAATTGCATGTCCCTGTGATGCATGCAAGCTTCCCCCATTCTCTGTAGCAATCTATTTGGACCAGGACTCACACAACTGACTTTCCAAAGGCCCCTGACTGTGTATAGGGGCATATGGAAGAATGGGGAAAGAGAGTACTAGGGCTCAGAACGAAAGATGAGGAATGGTAAGAGGTGAAAGAGAAATAGTGGAGAAGGCATGGACAGAGGCAAGGAGGTGGGAGTGGCAGGAATAACAGAAAAAGAAGAGCCATGTAAAACAAGGGGCACAGGAGGAAGTGAGAAAGAGGGAGTCAAACAGAGTGATAATGGATGGTAGGCAAGCAGGTGAGGAGTTGGTCACTAAACTCTTTAAATCAAGGATAACTTTTGGTCCCAAGGGTCAAGGGTCACCGTCTCCCTTGGCCAATCTCCAGGGGCTGCATGTGTGTGGCCAAAAATCCCAGACCCTATTCCCCAGTTGATCCATGCAGGTCAGCTGAGAAGCGGGAGTTATTCGCTCCTCTGTCCTCCCCAAATGATCAATGTGCAACTGGGAAGGGAGCGATCTGCATCTCCATCAGGGCACTGGGCTTCATCCATCCACAGCTGTGTCTGTTTTCATTTTATGTCACTGGTTGGGTTAGGGGTGGGATAGAACAAAATTGCTTAGGGGATAGGATCAGATGCTCAAATTGGGCTTTAGCCATCCCTGCTTTAGTTAATCCAACCTGCAACATTTTGTTTGTTCTCTGCTTGTTCTGATCTGTGTCTCAAAGGCCAAGCAATACTTTTTTGGCTCCCGGTATATCGCTAACAGCATAATATTTGTCAGTTAGTTAGTAGTATACTGCTAGGAAATACTGAATTAGTCAGGATCCTGATCAATACACTTCTGATTGGCACCACTAAAGTAGCTGTAAGCTGTACTTTTTGGAATTTGCAAGAATTAGCTTGCAGACTTAAAATGGATGTCCCTTGTTTTTATAATCCCTCCATTTTCCCCCCATGCATAGGAACCATATTTTCAGAGGCCAACTACCAAAATTTGCTTACAAGTCTGCAAATAGTGTGATTTGCTTTTTAATATTTGGTTAACAATAATTGTGTGGTTTTCAGAATAAAATGGAATAAACTTTACAGAAATGCTAAGATCAAAAATAGCAACATTTTGTCTAGCCAGTCTCTTGCCTCTCAGACGGAACTGCCATGAGATGTTGGATAACTGCTTTTATCTACATGCCAATATTCTAGGTTCTAAACAAAATATCCTAGTTAAACTCTTGCTAATCAGTCTGGCAAGTCCACCACCTTCCATTATCTGTGTGCTTTGAGGTGCATATGTACATATGAGGTTTCCTACACCTCAGCAGACAGTATCTCTGTCATGCAGATCCTAACCGACCTACATAAATCTGGGCCAAAAATACAGTTTAATTACTTACTGACATTTCACCATTGACAAGCCATATGTGATGGAGATTAGCTAGCGTAATGTTTTGAAAAGGTTCTAAAGAGTCCACTGGAACGTGTAATTCATCTGCTTTAATATGTACATTTTGCTGAACCAGCACAGTTAGTTATCTTCAGAGAAGGATACAATTTAAACAGCAGAATCTACTTTTGATCACCACTTTGAAAGCTTCATTAGCACATTGCTATTCAGCACTACAGCTGCTTCTCTTTAATGGCTTAAAGTAATCAAACTGTAAGACCATCCTTCAGGAGTCCTCAAAGCAGCAGAGTATTTATATAGATATATTACTGTGGCTATAAAGGCATATTCAGAATACAGCACTTCTTTTCCAGTGCACACTGTTGCTAAACACAGGAAAAGAAAACCAGCTCTCTCTAAGGGGTTTTTATTTTTATTCTTAATCCCCAAAGATCTATTACAAAAATGAAACAGAAACACTCACATTCCAAGTCTTCCAGGAAACTTTTAGCCAACTTCGTAGTAAGATGGCAGCAATTTATAATAGCATCCCCATAATTTAAATTATCTGCAGTGATCAAAAGTACTATATGCACATTTCAAATCACAAATTAGTTTTTAAAATATGAAATATAAGTAATATTACACGCATTGTAAGAGCTTATAATTGCCTGAGTGTTTCTAAATATGCTTCTATCACTATTGGGAATTATTTCAGTCTTTGGACAAATGGGTATTAAGAACAGAAAAAAGCTATACATGTCTCAAGTCCTACAAAATGCCTACCATAATGCTGCTCAGAAGCATGGTGGTTTTGACATCAATGAAACTAACATGCTTTGCCCTACTTGCCTCTAAATATACGAGGAAACATGTGTGCTATGAGTCCAGGCTAGTGCAAGATTATCCTGGTGTTAGTTTATGTCTGCTTCTTAACTCATAAAATCCGTTTGTGCTCATGTTCACCAAGTGGAATTCTATTCAGATTCTCACTTGTAGCAACTCCATTTGGGCCTCGCTTCATCTAAGACATGTTGATACTACTCATAAGGGCAGCATACTGTCACAAGTCTCCATTTTTGCCACCCAGGCACTGGTGGATGAAGGTGGGAGTGGGTGTGGGGCGGCTCGCCCCGGGTGCCATCGCGGGGGCGGGGGAAACATCGCAGCCGCCCCTGCCCCCAGGATGCTCATCGTTTGCCGCACCCCCCGATGCACACCACGCCCCCCAGGATGCATGCCACACCCCCTGGGATGTGTGTCACACCCCCGCCCCAGGGGTGCGCCCCAGCCAAGCCCCCGGATGTTCGCCACCCCCGGTGCCGAAGCAGATAGCCGCTGCACCCAGGTCGTACTTCATCTTCTTAAACATGCAGAAATGTGCACATTTAGCAAAAGTCCAGCTAAGATCAGTGAATGTACAGTGGTACCTTGGTTTACGAACTTAATCCGTTCCGGAAGTCCATTCTTAAACCAAAGCGTCCTTAAACTAAGGCGTACTTTCCCATAGCAGCAAGGAACTCAATTTACAAAAGGAACACACTCAACAGGAAGCGGAATATGTTCTGCTTCCAAGGCAAAGTTCACAAACCAAAACACCTACTTACGGGTTTGCAGCGTTCTTAATCCAAGTTGTTCATAAACTAAGGTGTTCTCAAACCAAGGTACCGCTGTGCTAATTTAAATGAACAGCAAGACAATATAGCACACTTTGACCTCTTTACTGCTGTTCCTTTGAGAAAATGATAAGTAATGGATGGGAGCTATTTAATTAAAAAAACAACTCCTCGTGGTTATGCATGATTAAATTCACAGGCCAATAAAGATTAACATATAACACTTGCTTGTTTTTACAATGCTCCATGGGCGTATAGAGCTCTGAAAGGACAACAGTTATCCCTGTGACGAAGAGTTAATATTGTTAGAACAGTAGATTTGCTTTGAGTGCGGCATTTTTCTGGTAGAGTAACACACAATCGGGGTGGGGGGTGTCAATTCATAAATGCAAGAAGTTCTGTATTATATTATATTATATTCATAAAGCGATTTGACCTATTTTTGATGTTTTCCTTTGATGAAGTAACTAAAACTGTTGAATTTCAAAAATGCCTTTTTTATATAATTGATGCACAGGAACACAGCACCAGATTGAAAGGAACTATTCTGAGCCATAGTGAGTAGGCCTGCTGTGGATTGATTAACTGAGTTTTCCAATAGAAGAGCATGCATATTCTAACCATTGGATTCAACTTCTGAGGAATTGCTTGAAATTCAGAACTGAAAGCCCACTTGATTTTTTCTGACCTATAAGGCCTTTGCTAATTTAGCCACACATGACACATGATAAATACTGTGATCAATGAGAGAGATCAGCAATTTGTCCACACCTTTTTTAAAATTAAAGGTGTTGGAACTGTGATCTACTTGAGTATTACATCTTCTGAACTAAAAGTTTTGCCTTTTAGCAGGCATGTATGAGGAATGCTGAAAGAGAGAGTGCCTTTCAGGGCCCTGGTGGTTACACCATGGGGCACTATATTATCTTCAATGATGTCAGTGAAGTTAACTCTTTATTCAAAGAAACTAAACCCACACAGGCCTAGTGATCATGGCAACTCATCCCAGTCTTGCCCCAGTGAAGCAGTTACAATGACTGAAGGTCCCTACCTTCCCACTACTCTCTAAGGCTCCTCCCCCAATTCCTAAGGCTCTGTTGCCTTGCATCTTGTTGCTCTGCCCTCTCCATTTCTCTGCATGTTCTAGGAGACATGGGGGTAGGGGAGCTGGTTGCAGCAGGAGAGGGAGACTCCCTTGATTCTTCAGTGGCCAGCCTCATTGCTGCCTCTTTGCCTCCCCTCCTCTGCAGCCTCCTCTTCTTCATCTGAGCCTGGACTGCTCTCTGTGTCAGACTCTTCCCAATCACTAAACCCTGTTGCCTCTTAGCTTGCAACACTTCCTCCTCCCAGTCTGCTCCCTCTTCTCCCTATGACAAGACATCATCATCCCACTACCAACCCCCTGGCTCTAAGTCTTCTTCACCTGGGGGGTTCCTTTGGGGGTTCCCCAGCTGGTGCCTCCCACCGCTCTTCTGCATCTATCCAGTCCATGACATTAACATGGGTCTTTCTTTGCGCTTGATCCAGAAATTGCAGTTAGTTCAGAATACTGTGGCATGGTAGCTCACAGGAGTGAGAGCTTGTCGGCATATAACCTTTGCTCAGAGACCTGCAGTGGCTGCTGATTTGTTACCAGACCAAGTGCAAGGTGTTACTATTAGTATATCATAGAATTGTAAAGTTGGAAGGGACCCTGAAGGTCATCTGGTCCAACCCCCTGCAATGCAGGAATCCCAGATAAAGCATCCATGACAGATGGACATCCAAGCTCTGATTAAAAACCTGCAAGGAAGGAGAGTCAACCACCTTCTGAAGGAGTCCGTTCCACTGTTGAACAGTGCTTACTGCTAGAAAGTTTTTCCTGCTGTTTAAACCTTTCTTGCAACTTCAATCCATTGGTATGTGTCCAATCCTCCAGAGCAGGAGAAAGTAAGCTTGCTCCATCTTCCATGTGGCAGACCTCCTATATCCTCTCAGTCTCCTCTTTTCCAGGCTAAACAAACTCGGGAGTTGTTTCCAGACCCTTGATCACCTTGGCTGCCCTCCACTGTACACTTTCCAACTTGTTAATATCCTTCTTAAATTGTGGTGTCCAGAACTGGACACAGTGCCCCAGGTGTGGTCCAACGAAGGCAGAATAGAGTGGAACTTTTACTTCCCTTAATTTGGACACTATGCCTCTGTTGATATAGTATAGAATAACCCTTAAGAGTTTGGAAGCAGTTTACTTAATGAGATCACCTTACACCATATATGCCAACACTAATCCAGACTTTTTGAATGTTGACATGCATTTTAATCTGTTTTACAATTTATTGTTTATTTTAATTATTTTTGTCTGTTTTAATCCTTTTGGGGGGTTACTGATAATTTTTTTGTTTTATTCTTTTTGTAAACTGCCTTGTTGTTTCATTACAATCAAGAGATATAACATTTTGTTTTTGTTTTTGTAAAAAATAAGCCTAATGGCAAAGGAATATTGCTACTATATTCCTCCCTGCAACAAACCCAGGAAGTCTTATTATTCTAGAACCATTCAGACTTTCAATCAACAGCTAGAAGAGTAGTACTTCCCTTTGTCTGAGGTGCTATGTCAAGAAATGCCAACACTCATAAGCCATCCTGCTACTAGACAGACTTAGAAAGTTCGTGAAATAGAAGTGAATTTTTGGAAGCCAGCAAAAACCAGAGACTTCAGTTGTCAGTCAGAATTTAAACGAGAAAAAAAATCAAGGTTACACATTTCCTTCACTCAACTGACACAGAATGTGGTCTCTGACTATCTTTGAATGATCCTACCCCCTAAGGTTAGAAGGAAATTCAGTTTTTTTTAATCCAAAGCATGTGGCACTGGAAACCAAATCCTCATTGTAACATTGGCTTAATAATTAACTGGATACAACAGATGTTAACTTGGAAAAGTGTTCCATGCACAGCGGCATTGGTTTTTGGTATTTAATGTATATTTTCCCTTCTTTGAATTTTAAATTCTTTGCTACTCCAAGAAAGGTGACTATTGCTTTCATTTTTAAAATCACTTTTTACAGCTATAGGCAATATTGGCCAATGAAGTAAGACTGACAAAGTCTCTTACAATGGAAGAGAACTGGGCATCCCATTCATTCCTCTTGCCAAGTGGCAAGAATGATTTTATCATTATTTCTGATAGATGATGGCATGGTTTTAATGATACTGATTCTACAACTTTAGCCCCCCTTCAGCAAATCATTGTTGAACTTTACACACTGGGTATAAATTTTAAAATATTTATGTCCACTTTGCACAGCTTTAAATCCATTATTTGTAATTATTTGTATTTGTAATTTGTATTGGAATGTTGAATAATGTTCAGTTGCCTTTTCATTATAGTGTGAATTTGTTGACATATGTAAAAACAGTCTTCCCAATATATATCTATACGATCCAATACTATGCACCCTAGTTTTTCAGCAAGACTGACTTTTACAAAATATCAAGTTCTGCTCCAAGGAAAATTGAATAGTTTAAAAAAACAAACACATTTGCCCTTGGCTTATTAAAGTTCACCATTACAATACTGTACTAGAATATAGGAGATATATAGAATTAAAATGGCTGTTACATATTGGTGCAATAACATGTAAACAATACATGTTAACACTGCTTTAATTTTATACGCTTTTATGTGTTAGGGCCCTTCCAGACATCCTCATATTGTTGACGGTGAAACTGAGTTAACAGGAAGGTGAGCCTGAGATATGTTAAGCCAGTTTCAGCCTCAACAGTGTCCAAGACAAACACAAAAAGAGAGGGAATTGTGTGTCATAGAGTTCCCCCCCCCATTCACAATCATATCTATCCGCAGAATTATTTCCATAAGAAATATTTCAAGGGGCGGGGATGCAGCTGTGTTTTACAACCTGCACCCCACTACCAATGGGGCCATTTCACCAACCATTTTTCTGAGCAACAATGGTATTTTTGTTTGTGTAACAGCACCCATTTCTACTGCCTACTGCCTTGGAATTATGTTCAGGGCATTGAGGAGTGTACAAAATGGCAGCTGGTCTGCCAACACAGGAGCTCTTTTCTTTTAAGAAGGTGAGTAAAACAGAATAGACCACTTATAAAATATATTTACTGACAGAAGGATAACAATAAGCTGGCCAAGCTTCTTGAAACATTGAAGCTCTGTGTCTGTTGTCATCTTTCTCTCCCCACCCCCGAGGGCCTCAAACTGCTGTTATCTGAGACACTGAAATATGGAGTGTCTGCAATCTGTCCAAAAAATCGCATCTGACATTTGTACTCCTTCACTGTAGTGCAGGGAATGTATAAACCATTCCTTCTCCTGGCATTTATTTAGGATGAGAGTGGATAGGAGAATGTGTGAAGGGATACCTACAATTATTCTCACAGGGGAAAACAGTGGCACAATGTTACTAAGGCACCACAAATACTAGCTTTGCCTACATCGTGTTAAGTAGGGTTAAGTAAACTTTACTGCAGAAAGGCAATCTGAGCTGGGGCAGCTAACATTGCAAATACTGACTGAAAACCGATTGAAAGGCGGGAAGTTTGGGGTGGGACAGGTTGGTACCCCCCCCAGGGCATCAGAACCCAAAGCAGCAGCCTGAACTCTTACCTTGATGTGGATGAGCTGACCAGATCTGTTGAACCAGTAGCTCTGGAGGGTGAGGTTCTGGAAATCAATCCAGGCTCCATCATCATGTCAGCTGAACTCTGGGTTCTTAAGAATATAAGAACCTAGGAAGAACCTTGCTGAATCAGGCCAAAGGCCCATCTAATCCAATACTTTGTGAACCAGGTGCCTGTAGGAAGCCCAAGCAGAAGCTGAATGCTACAGCTTTCTCTCCACTTGCAATTCCCAGAGAGTGGCACTCAGAGGCATGCTGCCTCCAACAGTGGAAACAGGACATAGCCATTGTGGCAAGAAGAAGAAGAAGAAGAAGAAGAAGAAGAGGAGGAGGAGGAGGAGGAGGAGGAGGAGGAGGAGGAGGAGGAGGAGGAGGAGTTTGGATTTGATATCCTGCTTTATCACTACCCTAAGGAGCCTCAAAGCGGCTAACATTCTCCTTTCCCTTCCTCCCCCACAAGAAACACTCTGTGAGGTGAGTGAGGCTGAGAGACTTCAGAGAAGTGTGACTGGCCCAAGGTCACCCAGCAGCTGCATGTGGAGGAGCGGGGATGCTAACCCGGTTCACCAGATTACGAGAGTACCGCTCTTAACCACTACACCACACTGACAGCCTTACCTTCCATGAATTTGTCTAGTTTCCCTTTAAAGTCATCCAACTTGGTGGCCATTGCTACCTCAGGGGACAGAAAATTTTACTTCCAGGACTTCACAATTACAGTTCTGCATGTCTTTGGCACCAGCGTGCACCACAATTACTGACTCCTCCCCAGCACCATCTGTCAGACTGTCTAGATAATTTTTGTTTTGGAAATTTGGCATTGACGGATGCATTTAAACAAACGAAGCCTTTTTGATTAATTGTAAGGCAACAATGCTATGCATTAGTTTGCCAAACTTAGAAGATTAAGCTTTACTTAATGCCCACCATTTTATCCCTCCAATTTTCCCAACTTTCCAGCAAAAAAATGGCCAACTAGGCATTTTATTACCCACATTAACATGTAATGTTTAGTTTTATTTCAGATTCTTGTAGTAACCACACATGGGAAAGCTGAAATGATTTGAATTAGGAGCAGATGGATTTGAGGCTTTTCAGGTGAATCTGAGATAAGACAATTTATTTGAAAATGGCTCCTAATATGTTTAAAAATACACTCAAGTTGAGACAAGTTTGGGAAGTTAATGCATGTGTTAGTACAAGTATTGGCAAATCACAATTCTTGTATACGTGCTTAGCATTAACTTACAGATCTCTCTCTCTCTCTCTCTCTCTCTCTCTCTCTCTCTCTCTCTCTCTCACACACACACACACACACACACACACATTCCCTTTGTGCAGAGATCCATGTTTTCTCAATGTAGGGGGAATCACCTAAATCTCAATTTGAAGGCAAAGTGCTCAAGATTCACACTTCTCATATTAGCGCATCACATTCACATGAAAATACACTGAGAGTTTCAGTATTGTAATCACCATCATGAATGAATTACAATTCAATGGAGAAGTCAAATCGCAAGGTCAAAGTCAAAGAAAAAAACCAGACCATACAAACCAATCTAGATTTCATCCATGTAGGGAAATGGATATGGAATAATGCACTGGAAAAAAGTAAATCTGTTAATCCAACTTTGATTAATTCTAGCAGAGGCCTTAGAGATGTATTAATGAGCAAAAATATTATGAAGATATTAATAAGTGCATTTCATTAAAGATTTCTACCACATACAGGAATTAGTATATGACTGCTTTTTATTATTATCATCTTCAAGAATACATAGGGAAGAGTCTGTCCAAGAATGATTACAGCTTTTATCCATTCCTCAAAGAGCTGAAGCCTAGAAACAGACCTCACAATATATTTAGTCAGTGGGTATTTACTTTAAAGTAAAATAGACTCAATAGACTCCACTTCAGCTTACAGCCATTGAAAGCTTCCAAACTGCGGCCCTGCATGTAGCAGCCTACAGACATTGTCCATGTGAGATATACATGGGTTATTTGTTGAATTCCCTGTATCTTTCTTTCACCAAGGAGGAGTTGCACTGCCCCACAATAATAATAATAATAATAATAATTAATAATAATAATAATAATAATTTATTTATACCCTGCCCATTTTACAAATGGCAGTAAAAAAGTTTACTGCAATACAAGAACAGAAGTAAATACATATGTTAGAGCAGCATTCATTGATTGTCAATCTAGAATTCAGTGTTGGGAGTTAGGTCATAAAAAAAGAGCAGAGAGTTAACTACATTTAAATGCATGTAACTGCACATGGGACTAAAGTCTTGATTAATTCCACTATATGAAAGTGTTCAAATACGTTTTGAATGCATCAACTGCAGAATTCATTTCCAAACAGAAATGAAAGGTCTAGAAGATACCAAACAGAAGCTCTCTTCCAGGAGCTGCTCTACATCCATTCAGGAGATGGACATCAATGAGTTGCTTTTTTCCAAAGATAAATCACACATCTTTCTATTTCAAGCTGCGTTTTCCTCAGACTAATTTCTCTGCAAGCTATCAGTTTAGGCTTCTGGCAAGAGTGACTGACCCTCATCCCCGTGCAGCTGGAGTGGGGAGGAAGATGAACTGCAAGGTGGGGTAGAAGAAAGAAAGAAAGAAAGAAAGAAAGAAAGAAAGAAAGAAAGAAAGAAAGGGCAAAGGAGGAGAGAAAGAGATGGTCCCATCTGCTTTTGGCTCTTACCCCACATACCACTAGCATGTTCCCAAGAAATTACCCCAGAGGGAATACAGCACTTCAGAGTCAGACGGCTGCCCTTCTCTGCATTAAACTATACAAACAGGGGACTATAGAATGTTACAAGAGCATTTATCTGAAAGTACATGCCATTAATGCTCAGTTTTATTACCATTTAAATCAAAGATCTTATCAATAAATGAACAATTAAATGCCAGATGTTTTTCTTGCCTATGAAATGTACAATTATTTACCCATGACAGTGGAGGGCATGGGCTAGGTAGTACATCCAATTAACTGACCCGAAGAGAATCTGCAGTACTTACAAACTAACTTATTTAGTTTTCAGGTACTAAGTACATTGCAGTAATTTAAAGGATACTAATAAGACACTGGCTTCTGTATATTTTACTCCCATTAAGAAGAAATTTCTCTGCAAACACTGCTGTAGAACATTGTTAGCTTCTTCATCTGAGATAACATTAATTCCCATAACAGGGTTCAATGAACTAAATATTAGCCCATCCAATGTACAAGGCCCATTAATGTAAACCACCAGGACTAACACTCAAGCTGGATGTTGCTGGTGCAATGCAATTATCACCAGCAATCAATTTCCATTTTCACTTGTTTTAAGATAAGCAATGGAATTGTTAATGATACCACAGGCAGAATGGATTTTACAGCAGAAAAAACAGTCAAGAAAATATAGCACAAGAAACAGCATATATCACACCTAAAGCAAAGTAACGTAGAAATAAAACCAAGCACTATTAATTTATTCTCTATTCATCATTTATTTTGTATTTTTTTACTTGTTTCATGAGATAATCCAGCTAATACCAAGCATTTTAAAATCCCTTTTATTGTAATTGTGGAGTTACGCACTTGCTTAGGGCTGCAATCCTAAACATGCTTGCTATAGAGTAAGCTCCACTGGGATGCTGTGGGGCTTGCTTCTAAGTCAACACGCATGGGATTGCAATGTAAGTCACTCCTATTGAAATGAATATAATTTAAAAGGGCTTCATTGTATGGAGAACATGAGCATTGCTTTTATAGGCATTCACATTGAATTGTTATAAAATACCATACCCTACCATGCCATATAATAAAATGTAAATAAAATGAGCAATTAGCCATAAAATCAGCCTAAGTATTTTCCCCCTATCTGTTTGTCTTCATCCTGCACTTCATTGCCCTCAGAAACTGGGCGGCAGCCTTACTAGGATTTAATGGTAAGAAGAGGTGTCATTTGCATATTGATATGTCCATGTGTCTGGACACCCAATCACCTGGCATCATTATTACATCACGTTACAACTTCAAAAGAGGTTGTTGTCAGCATCAATCAGCTGACTGGCACTGAGAACAGGTGTGATTTTGCTTCAACCCACACCTACAAATGGACATATTTCCTCTGCAGAGTGGCAAAGCTCCCTGTAAATGCAGGGAAATGTCTGTTTTCAGGTCCAGTTTGAAACCAAACCATGCCAGCAAACAGGCTACTTTGAAGTAGCTTGGTGTCAGCACCAATCAGCTGTTGGCCCTGCCAGCATGCCCCACTTGCCAATGAACAATTGAGAGTATACTTTAAGCTCCCAATTGCTCCTTTGCCACTGTACCTTTAACCAAAACTGGTGGTTTTGGTGAGGCAACAGTCCTGAATGTCAAATTAGGACTCCTGTGGGAACTACATAACTCTGTGGGGTGGAAGTTTTGCGCCATGGTGGTATTCAACTAAATAAATGCACAAGTGGGATGACTTCTGCTTGTGCAATGGGATTTCCCCCCTCTCCTTCCCCTGCACATGCCTGAAACCACGCCCAGACCTGCTCCAGAGATTTGGGGAATCCCCCTAGAGCAGATGTAGACAGTGGACAGGGGGAGAACATTTGCCACTATGTTGAATATTACCATTGTTTTAGCAGCAGCTGAAGATCTATAGGACCTCACCCTGGAACCTTATGATGAAGTGGGGATAATGTATCCTATGAATAAATATTTAGATAAAGAGGAACCATCATTCCAGAGGTCAACCTGGGCTTTACAGAACTATCAAACAAGGCAACTGGGAACTCATACACAGGCATGAGTAAGTAAGTATCACATGAGAAACAGCAATGCTTGCCAATGCAGCAACCAAAACATGACATCCCAGAACAAGTAATCTGAAGGCCTCCAATTCCATTACCAAACCATTCCTGTCATCTCAGGCACACGGACTGTTGGGCAATGAGATAGGCAGCACTCCAAGAGAATCCCTGTGCTTTCTCTCTCGGCACAAGATGCATATAGTCAGAGTCAGCAGACCTGAGTAGAGGGGGAAAGAACCCCATAGACCACAGCATCTGGTCTTAAATCACAAAACAAAACAATTAACAGGAAGGACTTACAGAGGTATGTTACTAAAATAAATAAGCAGTGTATTGAATGGGACTATTCTAGTACTTTGTGATTAATTCCAACAGTTAATATACTAATATTTATCTATGTAGTTAAACCTCCAGAAATATCTAGCTTTTGTTAAAGGAAAAAAAGGAATTACAGTATGCATTAATCATTTTATGTAGGGAATAATAAACCTTATTCAAATTGATAAAACATAGTATAAAAAGCTGTTTGAATACCAAGTTTCTCTAAAATATTTATAATTAGCAGCTGCAAAAACGGCAGCTGTATGCTAGCTGTAGTTCTGAAGAAGCATATGGATAAGTTGGCTCTCCAAATGTGGAGAAAAAATATGATGCTAAAAATTATTTGCAAATGCAATATTTAATTGCAATGAACACAATTAAGCAAAGTTAAGCATTCTAAATCCTATTGATTTGAACAGAAGTGCTTATGAACATCTAGAAATCATTCTCATTAGAATCTTTGAGACTTTAAATCCCCAGAAGTCCACCGTAATACAAATGCATTCATTTATATCAATCCCTTGTTATCTTTCATTCTCTGCCTACTGTCAGGCTTTCAGATGTTAAGTTCCTTGGCACAGGTGATGTGGCACCTACATTTTTGTTTATGCAGTAAAGTAGCAACCCATCTGATCAGCAGATGTATGTTCTGGCTGCCAAGTGAGGTTGCTTAAACTGCATTGAGCAGAGCCAAGCGCTCTGGATGCCCAGCCTTCGCAAGTGGAAAGCACTTTTGGTCTGAGAGGGCAATGAAGTTGACAGGTGTTCCTTTTAGGCATCTGACTGCTCTTGTATTTTTCCCTGAACACTGCAGGTTTAAAATAGGTCACTTATTAGGTTTTGTGTGTCCACTACTCTCAGCTGTTTCCCAGTCAGCAGAGCAGCCCAATGAGAACTGCAGGGAGAGGAAGGTTTTCAACCTTCCCTAACCCTCAAGTGATTCTCCCCATGCCGCTATTAAGCTTTTTCCTAAATGGGAATTGCAGGGGAGGGGGATATTTAGCCAGCTGAGAAGGGTTACCTAGTAGGGAAAAGACAGCTGGGAGAGACAGTGCGTGAAATACCTCTGATCCTAACCCACTGCCATTTCCGGCGCACCCATTGCTGAAAGTTTATTCAAGAAAATCCTGCTCTTCATGGAAGAATAAATAAATATTTCTCTTATTGCTGCAGTCTTTTCAAGGCTTTAGGGCTGGGTACTGTCAGTTCAGAAACACGGCATACATGCACAGTCAAACACCAGCTAGGGAACATAATGTCTTAACAGAGCATTTGCTGCCCCACTACTCACACCAACCTCTGCCGAAGAGGGGGGGCAGTAACACTTTCTCAACTGATTGAGAAGTTTCCAACAGCTCATCCAACTTTCCCTGATGAAAGAGAGCTAAGGAAAAATAGTGAACTATAATGTGACTTTGAAAGATGACTTGATCCCACAGCTTGTATATTGTAAGCTCAAAGGTATATATTATAATTGACATTGCATTTTTATTGCTTGGTATATCAAGTGTGCTTTGCATTACATCCATAATGCTGACATAGACCTTATGAATTCCTGGTATGAAAGCATTATTTATTAACTGCAACTGAGTTTTGTTCACAGACAACACAACAGTATTTGTCAGTCAATGTTGGTTTTTAAAAGGAAAGCTCAGTCAGTGTGACTTCCCCTGCTGAAAACCTACTGCTAACCTATGAATTGGGGCTCGAATTCATGGCTCTGAAATTAAGAGTCTTATGCATTACCAACTGAGTGGTATACCTGCAGTACCAACCTCCCCTTTCTGAACTTACCCCACAGAAGCAGCACTGTAGTGGACTGAGAGCTGAGCGCCTGTGGGGCTTCCAGTCCAGTGGGTAAACCCATGGCCAAGTGGGAGGGAAGAGTGGGGCAGCCATCAGTCTTCCTTACCCAGTTATAATGGACCAGAATTGCTGGTCTGCTCCTGTTCCATCACAGCCCTGGTACCACTAGAACCACCACCTGATAAGCCCACAAGCAAGTGAATGAGCAAGCATGTGAGCCTTCATTGCAAAATAGAACCAAGTGAATAGCAATTCTCCACTGGCCAGCATCCCCCAGCCCAATTTCTGAGTTTAGAATACAGAATATTTGGTATACAGTGGCAGCTCGGTTTAAGAACAGCCCTGTTTACGAACTATTCAGTTTACAAACTCTGCAAAACAGGAGTGTGTCTCGGTTTGCAAACTTTACCTCAGTCTAAGAATGGAATCCAAACAGTGGGAGGGCACGAGCGGCAGGAGGCCTCATTAGGGAAAGCGTGCCTCAGTTTAAGAACAGTTTCGGTTTAAGAACGGACTTCTGGAACGGATTAAGTTCGTAAACCGAGGTACCACTGTATAGTATATTAAGCACATGGTGTTGTCTCTCTTCAGATTTGTTGGTGCTGACCTTTAAAGTCCTAAACGGCCTCGGCCCTGTATACTTGAAGGAGTGTCTCCACACCCATTATTCAGCCTGGACACTGAGGTCTAGCGCCGAGGGCCTTCTGGCGGTTCCCTCACTGTGAGAAGTGAGGTTGCAGGGAAACAGGTAGAAGGCCTTCTCGGTAATGGCCCCCGCACTGTGGAACACCCTCCCATCATATGTTAAGGAAACAAACAACTATCTGACTTTTAGACGACATCTGAAGGCAGCCCTGTTTAGGGAAGTTTTTAATGTTTCATGTTTTATTGTTTTTTTAATATTCTGTTGGGAACTGCCTAGAGTGGCTGGGGTATAAATAATGAATTATTATTATTAAATTATTATAAGGTTCAAAGAGAATGTCAAAATATTGCAGCTGACTCTTAACAAAAATGAGAATCCAAAGGACATGCATGCAATCTCATCCACTATATAATAGTGTTCAGACAGAATCTGGAATAACACCCACAGATACAATATTTTTCCTATTTTGATTACACTGGTCAACAAAAAATTGTTGTCTGCATTTTTTCAGTTGATTTAGGACAAATCTGATGCGCTGAATCCAAAAATCACATTGGTTTTGCTCAATCAGGTCAAGTTTTTGAGCTATGGACACGTCATTTTTTAACGTTTTTGTTCACATGTACGCTTGTGTCGAGCATTTTAGAAGAAGTTGGTGGGGGTAAAATGCCATGTCGAATAATTGTTTTGATTGGAAATGATTATTTTAATGACAAGAAGTATTCAGGTTCGATAGTTCTGGGCGATTATGTTGAAAAGGGATCAGTTTGAAGTCATAAAACCTCGAAATCTTCCATAAATTGGTGTGGCAAAGCATAAAGTTGGGGGATCAAAACTAAGTTAATGGGGCAGTCGCCCCATGAAGTATCCTGATCTTCAATCAGCACGTCGTCCTGTAGCTCATTGTGATGAAATTTCAGTGCCTATCTTTGGAGAACTTCCTGACATTAGTGACGAAGATGCCTCCAGTGTTGAAGGACATGAAGAAGAAGAAGTGGTTCTTGAAGATGATGCTCCACATCCATTTTCCCAAAAGGAGTTGAATGATCTAGTTCGCGACCTCAGCTTGTCAAAGGACTCTGCCGAATTGTTGGCATCTAGATTGAAGGAAAAAAACCTCCTCTCAGTGCTCACATCAGCTTCTTCCGCAACAGGCATCAAGAGTACCTCCGTTTTTTCTCGGAAGAGAAGGACTTGGTGTACTGTGCAGATATTGCGCAGCTTCTGCTCAAGCTTGGAGTGCCACAGTACGAACCCAAAGATTGGAGACTGTTCATTGACAGCAGCAAGCGATCACTGAAATGTGTTCTGCTACACAACGGCAACCAGTTTGCCTCTATACCCCTGGCTCACTCGAGTACACTGAAGGAGAACTATGAAGCGGTGAAGTATGTGCTGGAGAAAATTGGTTATGATCAGCATAAGTGGTTTATTTGTGTTGACCTGAAGATGATGAATTTTTTGTTGGGACAACAGTCTGGCTTCACCAAGTACCCATGTTTTCTTTGCATGTGGGATAGTAGGGACCGTGCTCAGCATTACACAAAGAAGGACTGGCCTGTGCGGGAGGAAATGGTGCCTTGCAAAGAAAGGAACATCATCAACGACCCTCTGGTGGACAGAGACAGAATACTCTTCCCACTGCTTTACATCAAGCTCGGCTTAATCAAGCAGTTCACCAAGGCTCTTGACAAGGATGGTGACTGCTTCACTTACTTGTGCCAGGCTTTTCCAGGATTGACCATGGAGAAGTTGAAAGCTGGCATCTTTCAGATCCATCAGCTCATCAGAGATCCAGAGTTCGGAAACTCAATGAACGAAGTGGAACTGGAAGCGTGGAAGGCATTTGTTCTGGTAGTGAAGAATTTTCTTGGCAACAATAAGGCCAGAAACTACGCGGAACTTGTCAACAACATGCTGACTGCTTTCAGAAACTTGGGCTGCAACATGAGCGTCAAGATGCACTACCTATTTTCACATATGGACCGGTTTCCTGAGAACCTGGGTTCAATGAGTGACAAGCAGGGGGGAGAGATTCCATCAGGACATGAAAGAGATGGAGACCAGGTATCAGGGTCGCTGGGGCACAGTCATGATGGCTGACTACTGTTGGACTCTGAAGAGAGACCTCCCTGCTGCTGAGCATTCCAGGAGTTCCAAGAAACGGAAGTTCAAGCCCTGGAGTTTGAAAAATGGTGAAGCAACATGCAATTTATGTGTACTTACCTTTATCAATGCCCACCATTCAGTTTACAGTAAACCTGACCTGATGGAGAGAAACGGATGCCATTCCAGATTTTGCATATATATGTTTCTAAACTTTGCTTTGAGATAAGGAATAGATATGAGTTAACTACACCCATCAAATGCATGTAACATATTAGCTGGAGTTCTTTCTGAAAGCCTATCCCAAATTTTGCAGAATCAGCTACAGCAAGCTTCCACCCAGTAACCTGGACTGCAGGTGTGAAAGTGTTTTAAGGCTAAGATATTCTGCTGTTTAGCTATTTCCATCACTATACTTTGTCAGTGTTGTTTGCCTATAATAAAAGAAACACTGAATCGCCATTTTTTAGTATAAAACCCACTTTAGCACCCATGAATTTTTACTAGAAAGGAGGAATAGAATACAATCACTCGTGTTTATGAATGCATTCTAGAAAGCATATTACAGTGCTAACACCTACCAGGGAAAATGTAAGGAAAGAGCAGAAAACAGATAACAGGATGCATTATTGTTAGCTAAAAAGGAATGTGGTTTTGCTTTCTACCTGTTCTCAAAACTGGAGGAAGCCAAACTGACAAAAGGGAAATCATGTTTTTTATTGAAAAGAGAAATGCCATTACTATTTGGATAGTAATTCCAGCCTGGCTGCTCACACTGCTTTCCGGTCTTAGCAAGACTGAGTTCCATTCTAAGTCAATAACCATTGCTTATTTCTCCCTTCAACAAGCAAATTCTCTCCTGTTCCTGCACTGCTTTTCTTTTATGTCTGTCCATAAACATCTCCAACATGGTGTGTGGCTAAAAATAAGCATTAAAAATATCACAGAAGGCGAGCAAATGTTCCTGTTTCTTCTACAACAGTTAATTTATTTTATTTTGCAGTATTTGCTGAATTATTAATAACAATATTTGTATTAAACTAACTTGTAAATTCATATATACTAGGACAGATTAAGAAATAACAGAACATTTTAATTTGTGCTAGAAAGGGATTTTGGGAAATGAAGGAAGGTTGACTATTGGAAGAAAATATTAGGTAGCTCAATCTTCCTGACTTTTGAAATCTGTTCCAAATGAATGAACTGTGACTGTATAGTCCACAATATTCTTTAAGAGATTTTTAAAGATGTCACCTTTAAACTATGGCATTCATCTTAATGTGGAGAACAGAACATGACCCATTCATCATTTACACAACCAATCCTTTTGTAAAGGAGTTCAAACAAAAAACTATTTGCTCAGTAGCTAGGATGTCAGCAGAGCAACTAGGATGTCAAGAAGAGGATTCCTTACAGATCCCAGTTGCAACCTTACGAACATCTCTTTGTTTTTGGACTTTGGTGCAAGATGCAGTTTTCAGTGGTGTATGACTGGCAAAGCCAGTTGCAATTATCAGGCAAGGGAATTTCTGTTTTGTGTATTAGGAAGGGGGCAGACCTGTGGGAAACATTTAAATCTGATTACACACACTTTTGTGTACCGTTATGTTGGGGCTGTAACACCAAATCAAATTACGTTTGCCCACATGCCCAAATTGCCTTTTTCAACATTTTTGGGATATAGTGGTAAGCTGGTCCCTCCCATTGGGGGCACAACCATGCACATCCAAACAGCTGCTGGGATACTCCCCACAAACTGGATGACTCCCCCCCCCCCAGCTTTTTAATATACCACTTAAGCATCGAAGCTTTTAAGTGGTTAACACAAAATATACATTAAAAATACCAAACAGGCATTATAAAATAAAATTACATATTAAAGTGTACATCAAAGGAACATGTCTCAGTAGGATTTCCTAAACAAAAAGGGTTTTTAGCAAGTGCCAAAAGCAATACAGTGAAGGGAGCTTCCTAAATCAATGGGCAGGGAGTTCCAGTGTATAGATGCTGCCACAGTGAAGGGTCGAATCCTTGCAAGTCCAGAATGAACATTATGTGGTACAGATTGCAAAAGGGCAGAAAGGGGAAAGGTAAACTGGTCCCAAGCTGTTATGTGCTTTATATATTAACACAATGAATTTGGCTTGGCAAACTACTGCAGATCTCTGAGCAGGGGTATAATATGTTGACAGGGATATGTGAGCAATTGTGCTGCAACATTATGCAAGGGAGATTGCAGCTGGGTTTCTGAAATGTGCATATCAGGCTAAAGGGTTCTAGGTTTGAGAATATGGTGCACGGAATGAAATAACATGCAACATGCAAGCCCCCTATCAATTTGAACAGGTGGTCTGTGATGGCCTGGGATTCGGATTCAGATGCTGAACCTGAGGGATCCTAGCCTGCACAGGATTCCCCGCCTCCAGAACCAGCTGAGCCGGGGCTGGGGCTGGGGCATGATCCTAAATGGTCCTCACCTGTGCTGGATCCTCAGGTGCAGGCACCAGCTGAGTCTGCTCTGGTTCCTGAGGTGATGGCAGACCCATGGCCTGCAGGTACTCCACTCTCAGCCCCGTCAGAGGAAGCTGAGGTTGCCTCTGGGTCCGGTAACCCTCCAGCCTCTCCTGAGCTGTAGAGGCTCAGGGCAGAGAGGTGGAGGGAACTAAGTTCCTGAAGGAGGAGTGCTCGCCTCCAGGCCAGGAGAGGCGAGTCTCCAGAGGATCGGGGCTGCCCTATGCCTTGGGGCAGATAAAAGCTGGCCAGCCCTAGTCCCTAGTTGCGGGAGCAACATTGTTGATTGCTAGTTCCTGCCTGAACCCTGTCCTGCTTTTCTGCCAGAGCTCCTGACCCACCCTGGCTCCCTGCTTTCATGCCTGTTCCTGACTTCACCTGACTCCCTGCCCTGCACCCAGCTACTACAGACTGCCTCCATGTTGCACCTTTGACCACAGACTGGACTTGGACCTCACCTTTTGGGTAGCCCATGGGACCAGCACATGGTCAAAGAAACAGATCAATAAAGTTCATGGATGAAGGATGAAGAACAGACATCTTTACTCTAGGGAATTCTATTAGGTATTTGTCTTTTAAAATACATGTTCATGCATTGTGAAAAAGCATCAACATTTGACTAAGACAGACATATGATACTTTTTGATATAAATGGTTCCAGTTCACAGAGAACATTAGTGGTATTAAATTCATTTGTGCTTTCCCTATCATCTTTAAGCAGAAGGATTATAGTGAAAGAAATATTTTTATGCCTTATCTACAGGCTCACAGGGAGATGACTATGGCAGACCTAATTACATTCACAATGAACTCTCAGAAAAGTGGTGCAGAGGTGAAATTTTCATTAAAACAATTACTCATATCTTCATACACTAATTCATAAACAGATCCTAAACTGCAGAGTGGGGAGTTTTAAAACTGTATCAACTACATTTCAGCAGCAATGAACATTCTCCACGCTTGGCATGAGAAGGTGTGTACTCCGAGCCTTTTCAGGGAGAAGAGAAACAAATTGAAAGAAGAAGAATGGATTCAGCCTCCAAATTAAACTGAGGGTGTAACATTCATCTTAGCATGTGACTTTTAATATCAGGGTTGTGGATTTAAGCCCCACGTTGGACAAAAGATTCCTGCATTGCAGGGGTTGCACTAGGGACCCTTGTGGTCCCTTCCAACTCTACAACTTTCCATGAATACATGAGTAAAATTTAAGAGCACACTGGGCTGAATATATGTCATAAGTCTATGCCATTACCTTGTTAGTGTTTAGCATTAATACTCCATGAGATAACAAACACATAAGTTCACAGTCAAAAGTTATATGTATCCTTGTTGAAGACTCTTAAGACAGATGTTTTCTATGTGCCTGTTATTTAGATTGTACAGTCTCATAGGGGAACAACTCCTTCAAGGGTTCCAGTGAGCACAGCACTTCAAGCAGCTTCACTTAGGGTTGCCATATTTCAAACAGTGAAAAGTTGTAGAGCTTTTCTGACAAATTTGCAAAAAGAAGGAATTTTTGAGCTTTTTAAAAGAAAAATTGCCAAAAGCGACACTACCGACATGGGTTGCCATTTTCACAATTTCTGCCCAGACACTGCTTCCGACTGCAGTATTCCAGATGCGTCCAGGAAATTCCGGATGAATGGCAACCCTAGCTTCACTGCAATTTTGCAGCACCATGATTCAGAAATATATTTATTTTTTGTTACATTTGTGTACTGCCCTTCAGCTGAAGATCGCAGGGTGTTTCACAACATTAAAATACAAAATGAAAACACAAAATGCATAATAAAACAGAAACAAAACAAGCAAATAACCCCTCTCCCACAAACACGTTAATCATTCAAATGCCAGGTTGAAGAGAAACTTTCATTATGTAATGAAGGCACAGGGTGAGCCTACTTGGCGAGAGCCCATTCCCGTGTTGCCACCCTGTGGACCTCTCATGTGGAAGGCACCTGAAGATGGTCCTAGTTCAACACCATATACTTGTGATTTACTTCTTTATTTGCTCTGGGACTGGTACACAATACCAAGGGATCTATTTACATCATGCAACATACATTCCATGCCACTTCCTTGTGTCTGGTCACCTAACACCAACATCAGACATTCAGCTCTTCGCCTGGGCTGAAACTGCAACCTGCCAGAACCTCACTAAGCTAAGCATGATGCGCTCCCTCCATTCAAACTTACAACAACAATGACACAGTAGACATAATATTTTGGTGGAGGATCATATTCTAAAGCAGTCTATCAATTTTTATCACATTTGAAGTTAAGCTTTAGTATTTATCTTTCCATTGACATGAATAGCACACAGCACACTTCAGCTTCTCTCTTCAAATCTAATAATCTTCTTTTTAGGCTGGTTGATGTAAAAATCTGCTTCAGGCTTTTTTAAAAAAAATGTCTTAAACTATTCCAATAATTTACTGGATATCTTTCTTATAAATGACACTTGCTAAAGGAATATAAGAAATATATTGATTGTGTAAACTTTATTTATAGACATTAAAAAGTTTTGTTTCTTTCAGTTAAAAGGCAGTGACAGAAAATCTACAAATTTATGCTCGCATCTGCTTTGAAGTAGTCAAACTCCAGGGGGAAAGGAATTACTTGGGCACTTTTAAACAATAACCCATTGCATATGTTCAAAGTGATTACAATTAATAAGGAGATGCATCACAGAACTAGGCTCCACCCCAACCTATGAGCATAAGTCTAAAGACAGCCTACATCCATTCTCTGGCTCTCTCCTGACATTCAGACTAATGCTGATAGATCAGGGACAGAGCCCATTGTCTGATGGTCTACTTAACAATCTGCTTTCATTGTACCTACTACAATCACTGGCAAGGGACTCAGTTTTATGTTTTGTCAAGAATAGGATTGTGACATAATAACAAGGCACTATCTTTTTATTTGGGCTTGGCTAAGTTGTTTGTTTGTTTGTTTGGTTGGTTGGTTAGAAAGCTTATATTGTGTCCCACCATATAGCCCTGAGAGGCCCTCAAAGCAGCTCCTCTGAGGCAAGGGATGGGGTGAGGGACCACAATGCGCTCAGCCCATTAAGGAGAAAAATGTCCTTAGCATTCTTAATGATGGCACTTCTTCTTATATAGGGATTCTTCTACCTGAATATGACTTTCAGAGCCAGACTATATGGGACTTAGAAAGAAAAGGGATGCAGGTGGCACTGTGGTCTAAACCACTCGTAAGGTCAGCAGTTTGAATCCACACGATGGGGGGAGCTCCCGTTGCTCTGTCCCAGCTGCTGCCAACCTAGCAGTTTGAAAGCATACCAGCACAAGTAAATAGGTGCCACTGCGGCAGGAAGGCGAACAGTGTTTCCATGTGCTCTGGCTTCTGTCATGGTGCTCCGTTGCGCCAGAAGCAGTTTAGTCATGCTGGCCATATGACCCGGAAAGCTGTCTGTAGACAAACACTGGCTCCCTCAGCCTGAAAGTGGAGAGGAGTGCTCACCCTATACAGTGGTACCTCGGGTTACAAACACTTTGGGCTACAAACTCTGCTAACCCGGAAGTAGTACCTTGGGTTAAGATCTTTACCTCAGGATGAGAACAGAAATCGTGTGCCGGCAGCGCGGCGGCGGCAGGAGGCCCCATTAGCTAAAGTGGTACCTCAGGTTAAGAACAGTTTCAGGTTAAGAACGGACCTCCGGAACAAATTAAGTTCATAACCAGAGGTAGCACTGTAGTCAAATTTGACTGGACTTAACTGAAGGAAAGAACTGGAGTGACTTAGTCTTCTTTCTCCACCTCTTCTGTAACTTATAATGGTCTGGGTAGAGTCACAGATTTTACCATTATGAGCTCCAGAGATCAGGTAGCCATATTTCATATACTACAAAATACGTAGAGAGATGAGGAGTGTTAACCACTTGCAATTGTTTCTTCTCCCAGGCCTATGTAATGTTCAAAACATTTCATGAAAGAGACAACATGGAAACTGTTGTTGTGAATAGGTCCAAATGCACTTTTTGGTTCAAAATCCCAGAACTGCCATCTTTTGTTCGCACATTTTTTTACAGATGATCACACTGTCAGCCCAGAGCAGAGGCACCCCTTGTACATCACCTTCATAAACCTGACAAAGGCCTTATCAGCTGAAAATTACTCTTCACACTATTCAACAAGATAGGATGTCCACCTAAGCTTCACAATATGATTGTGTCCTTCCACAAGAACATGCCAGGCACTATCCAAAATGATGGCCCATCCTTAGACGCTTTCTCTATAATGAGCTGTGTGAAACAGGACTGTGTTCTTGCCCCAACTCTCTTTGGCATATAGACAGATAGAGAGATATATATAGTGAAAGGTTATATCTACAAAATATCTGCGATGAAGTGGGTTTTTGTTACAATAAAAAGTATTAGCCTTCAAGGAGTCTTTACTGGCATTTCTGTTATAAACAAGGACAGATTTTTAAAGAAAGCTCCCCCTTACAAGTTATTAATTCTCTCAGTAACAAAAAACCCATTCAAGAGAATAAAATTATTTTTACGATCACTTACAGGCTTACACATTTTCTTAGGGTTCTTACATATTTATATGGCATAAATCGTATTCTTTTATATACAGCAGTTAAAGGGCATTTATTCACCTTCTGATACCATAGATGGTTGATGGTTTTGGTTGAAATGGGTTTGTCTGTAACTCAGCAGAAAATAAATGAAGTAGCTTGGATCTTCTCGGTTGATAAATTTCAGAGCAGAAATGTTCTGGGGAGACTGCATGCATTTCATTTTGTACTTTAAACTTCCTTAACTTAGTAACAGGGCAAAGCACCTCTTTTAGCCATGAGTGTCTGATATAATTTAAATCTGGAGCTGATTCATGGATTTCACAATTGCACTGTAGTCTCCATGGACATATTCAGAGTAGCCCATTACGGGGTTGATCATAGGTCTGGTTTTAAGGTTTATTTGCTGCTGAATTTAGTTAAAAGGTGAATTAGGTTCGAAATTGGAATTTCCATTAGAATACTGTTCTGAAATAGCTGTCAATCTTCAATTTTAGTTGAATCTACAGCACAATAAATTATGTAAAAGATGCATCATTAAACATTCAGTATCCTTATGATACCTTTCAATGCAAGTAAAACACATAAAATTTGACTTATATTTCGTATCTACTTAAAGTCTATTCATATCTTCCTCCTTTCCTCCCTCCCTTTCTCTCACCCACCCACCCACACATGTGCATGGTATGGCTGAACACTCATTTGTTTGCCTTGAAAGCCGCTAGGGAACCTGTAGGCATTCTTTATACAGTTGAGTTTATTTTTGCTCCCTACCAGCAACTTTCAGGGCATGCAGCTGGCTGCATTCTTGCTGTTAAAACATACAATGCAGATGAAACAGGTTTGGAATTATATGCTCTGATGATTTGGTCCCAGATAAAGTCTGACTGCTGCATTTTAGACCAATCGTGTAGATAGAACTGCAGTAGTCCAGTCTTGCATAGATAATTTATTCTGATTCGGTCTTCTCTAAGAAAAGTTATTTTATAAATTGGAGTGGATAAAAGGCACTCCTAGTAACTGCTGCCACCTAGGCACCCATAAGCATTGGATCGAGGAGATCTCCCAAGGTGCATACCTATGCTTTAGAAATAGTGCAACCTCTCCCATGACCTTTACATACTTATCCTTTATGGTGGAATAGTTTTTTGTTTTGCAGGGGGAGGGGGCATGTTGCCACATGACATCAGCATCATTCAGCTAATATTCCAGTATAATGCACTTAAAAACCTGCATTTTCTTATACCACGAAAAAACTGACTTTCGTGAACAATACAGAATGGATCCTAAATATTTTCAGTTGTGCAGCGTGTGTACAAGCATCATTCTGCTTTTGGTGTGGAGGCGGTGGGAGCTGGGTGTGTGTGTTTTGCTCTTCACTGGCACTACCACTCTGTTGGAGCAGCTTTCCTTCATGTCCAGCAAGAAATTTACTGTAACACCAATAGCTGTGTACTTTGTGTACTTTATTTGTGTGCAAATAATTACCATCTGCGGCTTAGTTTGTAGGTAATGTGAAAAAGTGAAAGGCTTGATAGGCTGAGACAAAGAATACTTTGGAGAAAACATCTGGTGCTCTTTTTCAGTAAATCATGTCAGCCTGTCCTGCACACATGGAAACAAAAGATGCAGTGGTGCAGAACAGGATCAGTGTGTGCATTTGTTCTTCCTTCTGCTTTGGCTATTTTCATCGAGGGCTGTGATAAGAGCAGACACATAGGCTAGGCCACAAAAAGATTTCAAATTCATCGTGTGGAACAGTTGTTTCAACAGGTAAAATGAAAAGGGCGGGGGGAAGAAATCCTACAGGGGATCTCTTGAGGTTTAGGAATCGCACAAGAAATCACTTGAGGCTGACAAGTAGAAAAGTGGACACAAAGCACAAACGTGAAATCCATTTCCTAGACCTTAAAACACACACACACAAACACACACACTTGGCAATGTCACCAATGGCATTTATGTACACCTACCCATGTCAACAGAACTATGCCAATCTAGACACAGTAAAAAAAAATATATGGTGATATTTGTCACGATGGGTATTTGCTAAGACTTCTAGCAGATATTTCCTGACAGATTATTTACTGAGCATCAGGCACACTGACACAGTGTGCCCGAAACTCACAAGCTACAGGAAGACTGTGCCAAGCCCTATGCTCATTCCTGCTTGTCCAACTGGCAGCATGGGGAGTTATTACAGTGCCAACATATGAATAAGAAACTCTTCACTGTTTTTATGTCCTGCACTTCAAGCTAAACAATAAATCATTGCTCTAGCAGCATGGTAAGCTGCCCCTTAGGTGCAGCCAAATCTAAAGCATGTATTTTTCCCAGGTATGCAACTTTTGAATTTTTATGAGGCAAATGTGAGAATATTATGATGTGAACAATATCTGGTATGAAAATAGTTAACTGTATGAAGGAAGTGGGGAACCAAAGAGTTGCATGTAGGTTCTGCTGGTAGTTAAACTGTTACTATTGCTAAAATGGTGACTATGAGCACATTCACACCATACATTTAAAGCTCTGGCAGGGGAAATAGGGGTCTCCTAACCATGCTCAGCACGCTTGATAAACAATAAAGTGAATTATCTTTGATTTTCAGGCACTAGCCTTTTTTATTTTAAAAAAAGTTAAAAAGCATAATAGTAAAGAGTTTCTGAACTTACTCAGTTCTGATTTAGCATGAGACTTTTCTTTTAAAAAAATGCCCTGCTAAGGCAAATTTCAAAGCAAATGCAGTTCAATGTTCTCATATTGCAAGTTGTAAGGGGTTGCGGTGGGGAGAGTGAATTATGACAACCTTGCAGTGTTGTTCATAATGAATACTGCAGGTTAGGCTCGGAGTGATTTACACAAAGCCCTGTGTTGTTGTCACGACCCTTATTGGAGGTTGGGATCTGTGTACCAATAAGGAAATGAACTTAAATGACATTGGTGTTTATTAGAAAACCTAGAAGAACCATTTATACATGTGTTAAGTCCTGCAAATTTAACATCATTCATATGACAAGCACAACTTTAATGACTGGGAAATTTGTTTTTTTAGCATTACAGATTTTGGAGTGTAGAGAAATACTCTCATTTTAAAATAAGAAGGAAGATAGGTAGGAAAGTAGGTAGATATGATATGGGGAAAATAGGCTGTATGTTGAGACCCTTCCAACCCCTGGATCCAGCAGGTGTTGAAATATAAGTTAGGCTGGCTTCTTGATGAGGTGATTGCCTGGGTGATGGACCATTAAGGGGGGGGGTAGGAAAGAAGAAGAAGAAGAAGAAGAAGAAGAAGAAGAAGAAGAAGAAGAAGAAGAGGAGGAGGAGTTTGGATTTGATATCCCGCCTTTCACTCCCTTTAAGGAGTCTCAAAGCGGCTAACATTCTCCTTTCCCTTCCTCCCCCACAACAAACACTCTGCGAGGTGAGTGGGGCTGAGAGACTTCAAAGAAGTGTGACTGGCCCAAGGTCACCCAGCAGCTGCATGTGGAGGAGCGGAGACGCGAACCCGGTTCCCCAGATTACGAGACTACTGCTCTTAACCACTACATCACACTGGCTCTCCTGGAAAGGGGTCTGTGTGAGATGGCAACTGGGTGGTGAAATGGCAAGTTGTGGTTAGATAGAAGAACAATACCAGAGCTGAGGGCAGAGAGTTTTCAATGATGTGAGCTACAAGCAAGAGCAGTAAGCTGGAGAGACAGTAAGTGTGATGTTTGATTTCTGTTTAAATGCAAGGCTGTGGCTATGGAAGAAGCAAGGTCCTTTGGGGATGTTAAAGTTGTGAACCCCTCCATTGTAGGCTTAGGTTGTATATATGTGTAAATAAACCATATGTCATAAAGACACTTCAGTCTCCACTATACCTTATTAACTCTGGGTAAGCAACCTGGAGCCCCTGGAATCTTGCACCACTCAGAGATTGGAGTGGCATGCAACAATATGTACATATATGTTCAAGTTTTCACTGAATTTGAACCACTCTCATGCAATGTGAAGTTTAGTGAAAAAATGGAAAAATGAAATTCTAAACCTTTTCCTGACTAGTACTAAAAATAACCGCAGACTGTGAACTCAAAGTTCTTTCAAGAATCAAGTAAGTTCAGTCTGATCTAGGCAAACTCCATATTTAGGGACTTTTCCCAAATGGCAACTGTTTGTTCTTTCTTGTGTCACAGGATCTATTTTGAATTCTGTTTCACATGCACACACCTTCAGTCATTTTCTATGTGGCTTCTATCTTTATATTGTTCTTAACAGCACAACAAAGTGTAGAATCATTTAATATCAACCATGCCAAAGAGAGTTGTCCAGTCTAACATATTGTACATTGTTTGGCTGACGCGGATGGGGAGACAACATGAACTGTACCACACACCAATCCTTTTCAGCTACGTGCTTTAAAAAGGAGCACAAAGATTGTGATAAAACAAACATTAGCAATATTGCTGAAACAGAAGGCAACAACATGGCCAGGATGGTGGGTAGAAACCCTCCTTCTCTCCTGAAAATTCAGGAACAGATACAGCCACCCGCCTACCATCCAACTGTGCTGTTATCATATTTGCTGCTTTAGCATTTCAGACAAAATCAGCCTCAGGAGATCCTAAACTCAGCCAGTCTGTAGAATATAGAGGCATAGGAAGCTGCCATATAATGAATCAGGCTATTGGTACAACTAGCTTAGTACTGTCAACACTGATTAGTAGTGAATCGCCAGGTTTCTAGGCAGGGGATATTCCCTGCCCTACCTGGAGATGCCGGGGACTGAACCTGAGGCCTTCCATGTGAAAAAAAACCACTGAGCTACTTGGGACTGAGTTCTTGGGACCGCATCAGTCTGTGCTGGTTATGTGATCATTGCACTACTTTTTGATATCTCAAAATCAATTTTGACTTTTTACAGATTACTCCACTGTACTTTATATATTATTTTAACAATTGACCATTGTGTCTTAATTTTAAATATGCCTACACTGATGGTAAAAGGATGATCAATAATAAGAATTATAGATAACTAAGTCTGCAATCTAGTACATATTCTTTCTTGCTTGAGAGTAAGTACCGTTGAACTCAGTGGGAATTATGAGTAGACAAGCATAGGATTGTGCTGCAAAGCAATTTCCCACTCGATAGTGGTAATACATTTCTGTCATTCTAAAACTGCTGACCAGAGTAATTAAATATGATATTTTGCATGTATCCTTCACTAAAACATGCGTGCACCCACCCACCCACATACCCACACACAGTTTAAATTAAAATTGGTGCCAATTACTCATGGAAAAGCCTGGCATAGCAGCCTACTTAGAAAGTAGTTCTTCATTGTCAAGCTTTGTTTGATTGTTATGAACAGCGCTGTATAATTTAAAAAAGCCTTAATATCTTGCACATATATCTCCACCATCAAATCAATATTTATACACATAATTCATTTTGGAAAGATTTAGACATATTCATTGACCAAATCATTTTCTGATGCCATGCAGAGGGAGAGTAAAGTTGCCTCAAACATAATTTGTTTTAACATGCCAATTCATTTAAATGCTGATTAATATGAATTTTTCAATAATGTAGGCAGAACTAATTGGGTAAGAAAGACTCACATAAATGGCCTACCTCCATAGTTCTAGTATTAATATACACTATTTGACATGCTGCTGGGTGCATGCATGTGAATTGGAACTCAATATGGAGAGGATACAGCAGCATTTCTGTTACCAAGAGCAAGTGCAGAATTTGTTAGCAGAGCCATTTGAATACAGTGGTACCTCAGGTTAAGAACTTAATTTGTTCTGGAGGTCCGTTCTTAACCTGAAACTGTTCTTAACCTGAAGAACCACTTTAGCTAATGGGGCCTCCTGCTGCTGCCGCGCCGCTGGAGCCCGATTTCTGTTCTTATCCTGACACAAAGTTCTTAACCTGAAGCACTATTTCTGGGTTAGCGGAGTCTGTAACCTGAAGCATATGTAACCCGAAGCGTATGTAACTCGAGGTACCACTGTAATGCAAGTCCGATTTCAGAGGGAAAACAAAATGATAATATTTAAGAATAAATAAACCAGAGGGGTTCTGTCTTTTAGTTAGATCATGCTTTGCTCATAGCAGGGATATTCAACAACTAAACCTTCAGAGGAAAACTCCCTCAAAACTGCACAGCTAATCAGAACATGAGTTATCTCAGCAAAGATAATGCCCTTCTGACCAGTTGGCAGTCAATACCCCTCCCACCCCCATCCTCTGCATTCAGGGGCATAGGAAGGGGGGGCAGTGGGGGCAATCTGCCCCAGATGTCATCCCTGAGGAGGGGTAACAACCCCCCCGCACGCAATCGTTGCCACATCGGATGGCACCACCGGCATGATTGCGGGCACGCCAGAATGAGCCCCCGGTGCAATCACGGGGAGCGATTGCCCCCGCCCCCAGGCAGATCGCCCCCGGATGCACGGTATGTGTGCCACCCTGGGTGTCGGAGCAGCTAGCTCCGCCGCTGTCTGCATTGGCTGACTGTCAACAGAATTAACCCTTAGGTTACTAACTAGTCCTTAGGTTAATAACCCTAAGGATCCCTCTGTTGCACCTCAAGCAGAAACTGAGAGCCTGTTAGTTCCCATTAAGGATTTGGAATGGCATGTGAGAATGTGTTGCCTCTCCCCAGCAAGAATTCCCCTGCTTGCCTTAACCATGGCTAAGGCTTACATCCAATTAGAAACTAGGGTTTGAAAAACAGGTTCAACTCCTGGTTAACAGCAAACACAGATCAATCATGGTTATTTGCTTTACACTTCCACTGACCCAGAAAGAGAATGGAAAGATGAAATTCCAACTAAACAACAGGAAGAACTTTGTGACCGTAGCAGCTGTGTGACAGTGGAACAGACTCCCACGAGAGGTGGTGGACTCTCCTTCCTTGGAGGTTCTGAAGCAGACGGTGAATTGCCTTCTCTCATGTATGATTTAATTGATTTAAAGGCTTCTTGCTTCTTTCATTTTGGGAATATCTTTTAAAAATTCATTTGTTTTTAAATACATATCTTAGCCTGAAAGACCTGGTTTCTAATGAAGGTAAGAAGGATGAGACATTTAGATTCAAAGAGGGTTGACATTTTTTACATCAGCTCAATTTGAAAACATGTCCAAAATGAGTTACATAAAGAAGTCCTTAATCATACTGATATAGCCTCCACAGCAAGGAGCATAGTTTATGTCAGGCAACAAGCCTGATAATATCTGGCTTTCAGTTTAAGCAAGATGCGAAGTCTTTATTGAAGTAAATTAAGCTCAAGAGTTGGCAGACACAACCTATCAAGGGTACTTCATAGGATTGTTGATTTAAACTAATAATAACTGTTGTAGAGCTGTACCTTAAGAACTGGCTAAGTTATTGTTACAGCACATCTCATTTTTTTCAGCTTATTACAGTATTATTTAAATTCAAAGGAAACAGTAAAGAAGACACAATCACTTGCTACTCCAAAAACATCTGTAACTGCTTTCCCTAACTATGCATAAATTACTTACTTTTTCACACCTATGTATAAGAAAATTAGTGTCTGATCATCAAGCATCATAAGCATCCTCATCAGGCCATCCGCTGGATGTTTAAATACATGCAAGAAAGAATATGCAATCTTGCACAATGGAATACAATTGTATGAATCTTTCTATCATCTCAGTAAAGTGATTCAAGGTACGACTCTTGGAACTAACATGAATGTTGTTGCCTTCATCATTTGTATGTCACATAGTGACTTAACAGGGCCACCGTTTAACAAGCATCATTTCCCCACCTGACTCCTCCATCCTTCCACTCATCAACAGGTGTGAAGTAAGACAACTTTTCACAAATAACAGTACAGTCATAACTTGGATCTCAAATGCCTTGGCTCCCGAACAAATCGACTCCCGAATGATCAAAACCCAGAAGTGAGTGTTCCGGTTTTCGAACATTCTTTTGGAAGCCAAACGTCCAACGGGACTTCCTTGGCTTCCGATTGGCTGCAGGAGCTTCCTGCAGCCAATCAGAATCCACGCTTTGGTTTCTGAACATTTTGGAAGTCGAATGGACTTCCAGAACGGATTCCATTCAACTTCCAAGGTACTGACTGTATTCAGTATATTTTTTATAAATAAGTGATAGATTTATTTATCTATGGAGCACAGATAGCGATAAAGCAAAGTTCTTTGGATATTTCTACCAATGTACTTCAGGGATCATTTGTAAGCGCCAAACTGGTAGCTTGCCCTCTGTTACCTATTCCACATTCATTTTCCCTATGGAGATTACCAACCAGGTCACCAGTTAGTGCTAACTGTAACAGAGCTCTTTTTTTTTAATAGTCTGGACATTTGTCATCCTGGAATTAGAAAAGAGCAGCAAAGTGGATTTTTAAAGAGCAAACTGCCATTTGAGATTAGTATCGTTTGGTCACTATCAACCAGGATCAGTTTTGAACTGATGAACTAATGTTGAAAGGTATTTTTCTATTAATCAAAGAGTTTTCTCTGATTCTGTTTTGGAGCTGGCTAGCCTGCAGCATGTACAACAATCTATGAAACTTAAGGTTAAAAACAAAATGGAGATTTAAGCAAATACCATTTATGAGAGGTATGTATAATCCTGTACACATTGCATTGTAATTCTATAATAATGAAAAATTCCCATAATTATCCACCTATTACTGCTCCCCATCGTTGTATTACTACCCAGTCTCTGCCATACGTTCCACTAATAAAAGAAAACAAGGTATTACTCTCTAATATTTTTACGCAATGACAATAAAACATTATAATCAATAATAATTGACAATCTTATATTTTTCTTGCACTGCAAATGGAGTAGAGTATTATTTTTATTGTTTTTGTATTTTTTTCTTAAATAATACGATAATGAAGATTACATTTTTGGAACCCTTCCCTTCCCTATCAATGGTAAGTTAATGATAAGCTATACACGACTTAAAGCGATACAACTTATTTTGCTTCACTACAAGAACATCTTTGGCTGTTATCCATTTTCATGCACGGTTGTTGTTAGAGATGGACAAAACAAACATAATCTTGTACTTGTGCCTCCGGTTTAATATAATGTTTGGAATGTAGATTCTTATTTCTATAAATAGAAATTAGCAGGTGGCATAAGGCTCTTTTTACATATTCCCATCAGCTATACTTCAGTGAGACTCAATAAAGTAAGCAGTAACTCCTTTCATAATTTCAGATAAAGTTCTACCCCCTCCCCAAGAAAGCAGCAGAATATTGGGGGGGGGGGTATTTTGAAGACTTTCGGGAGTGGGGGTGGCCCAGCCTTAATTTACATTGCTTTTGAGTTTTGTTTTTTTAGAAAAATGCAATTTAGCAAGCACATTAAAGCAAACAATAATCTTTCTTTCCCTCTTGTTTACACAGAATGAACAATTTCATTTTTTCTGCTCATGTTAGCAAGGCCAAGGTATTATTATGATCCTCTAGTAGCTGTATAATATCTCGTGTCTGAGCTAAAAGCATACACAGGATGTTTAGAATTCAACAAACATGTTATTTTTCTGTCTCCACTGAATAATCCATAAATATATGTAAAAAGAAAACAAAGATCCATGAAAACAAACCTTCATGCTACACTGCCATGGCCGTCACCAATTACTGCCATCATCCTTAGTATTTCAGGCCATCTTCACATGTCACAAATCTGTAACAATTCTGAGAGCTTGAGCATATGAGGATTCTGTGAAGGATGTTATACAGGGTGAGTCTTTTAAAAGAGGCCCTGTGGAACATGTGTACTCTGTATCCACGGGGCCTCTTTTAAAGGACTCACCCTGTATAATGATATCTTAAATGTAAACTATATGTTTCTTCTTGAATAGTAGATTATGCCAGAGAGAATAAATAGGTTTGGTATTTCTATCTTTTATTTTCTATTTTAGAGAAATCACTGATATAGTGTATACGTAATTACCATTTTGCATAGAGGTTACATTCCTGATCTCTGTGTGCGTCAGTGGAGCACATGGAAACCCACCCCATCCCACCCCCGGTTCTGGCCACTTCTGGGTTGTGGCAATCCGCATGTGCACAGTCACACACATACTGAATGCACATACAATTAATCATCATCATCATCATCATCATCATCATTTATTTATACCCCGCCCACTGGCTGGGTTTCCCCAGCCACTCTGGGCGGCTTTCAACCGAATATTAAAAACAATACAGCATCAGACATTTAAAACTTCCCTAAACAGGGCCGCCTTCAGTTGTCTTTTAAAAGTAAAATAGTTGTTTATTGCCCTGACATCTGCTGGCAGGGCATTCCACAGGGCAGGCGCCACTACGGAGAAGGCCCTCTGCCTGGTTCCCTGTAACGTGGCTTCTCGCAGTGGGGGAACCGCCAGAAGGCCCTCAGCGATGGACCTCAGTGGATGATGATGGGGGTGGAGACGCTCCTTCAGGTATACAGGACTGAGGCCGTTTAGGGCCTTAAAGGTCAGCACCAACGCTTTGAATTGTACTCGGAAACGTACTGGGAGCCAATGCAGATCTCTCAGGACCGGTGTTATATGGTCTCGGAGGCCACTCCCAGTCACCAGTCTAGCAGCTGCATTCTGGATTAACTGCAGTTTCCAAGTCACCTTCAAAGGTAGCTCCATGTAGAGCGCATTGCAGTAGTCCAATTGTTGTTTCCTGTATATGCATGTGTAATGCAGTCATGATAACTGAAGCACGAGCTGAAAGATTTTAACCAAATTCAGTGTGTACTGTACAGGGCTTTTGCAGTACCAGTGTTGGGCTAGAAATTATTATTTGTTTATTATTTTGGAATTTTGTCACATATCTCTTCAACAAACTGCCTGACTGAGGTGAAATTTCAAACACAAGAGCTTAACTTCTGTACTGTGTTGTGACATAAAAATACGTTTATGAATATTATGTACTTGAAAACGCTCAATATGACCCCTGTACAGTGAGAGGCCTTGTAGTGTCCAGTCTCTGCAGCACTGTGTTCTGTGCACAGCCAGGCTTCCTGGTCCAAGTTGAATGTTCTATTGACAGCATAGCACTGAATTACATGTATTGGTTGACTGATATAGTCAAAAGCCTGGTAACTGCAAATGCAAAACATTGCAAAACTTGCACTACAATCTTTGTATTGCTATGCAGGAGCTTACTCTAAAAAGAAAAAAAACACTGTTTCCGTGTCTTAAAACAGGTTTTTTTTATATATTCATTTTCCTCCAGAACCAATTTAGAAATTCCATGCTTAAAAGAGGTAAGCAGTGAGCAGTATCAGGGAAGCAAGAAGGGAGGAAGGTGCTGACAAAAAGAAAATTGATAGACATTTTTATATTTCAGATTTCCATTTTCACTCATATAAAAAAGGCAGAATATTAAGGAAATCCATCGATTTCTATCAGTCCTCAGTCTTATTTTCATGAATTCATATCTCTCATTTTAAAATTAATCCAGTTCTTGATATGAATTAAATGCACCAAATAGAGAAAAACTATACAAAAGGAATGAAAAATGTCACTGCTGGTTCCAATCTCTTCTCTGTATTCAAACAATTACCATGTATTATCAACCTCCCAACAGAAGAGCAAACTAATATGTGATATTGTTTTGCTATCCTATACCCAGGAGAAGTAAAAGTGAATACTGGGAGAAACACATAAAATATATTATTTTAAATATTATAATACATTTTAGATATCTTCTCTCTTTAATAAGAAAGCCTGTGGGGGAAATTTCCCAATGTATTTGGGGTATTAGAATTAAAGAAAGGGGATTAAATACATAAAGTTTGCTGAGAGTAAATCAATTAAATGATTTTTGTTTATTATGATTTTAAATGCTACTAAATGAAGGAATGTACAGGATATGCTTTATATCCTGCCTTTATTAGCACTGTAGGTATAATTTAAAAGTTTACAGTATTTTACTGTTTCAGAAAATAAAAACTACTAAGCCATATCAGAGCAAAGGGCAGAGAAGTTTACACTATGTTTTATCTACAGACTAGGCGTTCCACCCTGTTTCTGCATTAATCTATCAAAATAAAATAAAAACGGCATATAAATAAAATTAAAAATTGCACATAAATACATATTTAAATAACTAGGTTTAAATGCATTTTCTTTCAAACTAAAAATTACTCAATGTATTTTTCTTAAAATGTATGTTCTATTGTATTTTGGCACCTTTTAAAAGCTGAGAAATATGGTGGCATATTCAGGCAGTGCAAAAGCAAGTGGATAACTAAGTGCTCTTGTGCATGTTAGTCTGGGACCTGTGGATACGTTTATGGTGGAATTCACAAAGATGAAATTCCTCAAGTATCCCTAAGGTCAGTCAAGATAAGTTCACAAGCATAACACGAGAGAGAGAGAGAGAGGGGGGGGGGGACAAAGAAAGCAGGAAAGACACAGAGAGAGAGAGAGAGAGAGAGAGAGGGAGAGGGGGAGAGAGAGAGAGAGAGAGAGAGAGAGAGAGAGAGAATCTTATGGTTTACTCCAAGAATCTCATAATCACAGCAGTGTCTTTCTCAGCTTTCAGAGAGCCGAAGCCAATGTCAGCAGACAGAACTTTCACATTTTTTTTTTTAAAAAAAAATCTTACGACTTGTGTACGACTTGTCTTGTGCCAATTGATTTCACAGGTCAATTTTAGCATTCAGACTAACTTAATAAAATACTAGTTTATTCACAATTAACTCCAATATTTATTTAAAAGAGGAACGTATAAATAAATCCTCTTCAGATGTTCTTGGTTCTGGGTTAAGTAAATTTGTGTGTTGTAGTATAGGCGCAGAAGGATGAGCATAATAGTGCCCCTCCATCACTGTTCTGATCACATTTAATGAGTTGGAATACAATCTTCTGAAATGGGAAGCCTTCAGCCCTTTAAGAAAATGAAGTTTCTAAAATATGTGCAGTCCTCTATTACCTGCTTCAGATGGTCATTGTCCAGTTTGTGTAGAGTAACAAGAACAACAATGAGGACTGGAAGTGGATCTAACATGTTCATCCAAAAAGCACTCCCTCACACATAATTACTTAACACAGAAACAGAGCACCTGCAGAGATATTCTAGTGAAAAAGTTCCATGTCTTCAATGATGGTTTGTTACTCTAACTTTGCATTATAACTTTCTTTTTCTTTTTCAAAATCACTGTATTAATATTCATCAGTTCAGAGAAACCACTATTATCGTCTTACTATGGTTTTTTGCGTTAAGCATATTATGTGTATGTGTGTGTGTTGTGACAAAGTGTCATTGAAAAACCTAAGTAATTCATTTAATCATGTTTTCACATTGGATAATTTTATCTCTACTCCTAAATTTTACAAGTGTTTGTGTAATCCCTATATTTGCATATTTATTGACATTTGCAAGATAGGAAAGAAGTATGAACTGAGTAACCATGCTTACAAGTAAAATATCAGCTTTGGATATGAGCAGCCCAGATACCTTGTTTATTAGAACACCATCTCATATTACTCCCTTAGGAGTATTCTGTACTCTGTGTACACCAATTATCCGAAGTTTCAAGGGAAAGGAGGGTAAATAATAAATGATACTGTAAGGACATTGCTGTTGAGTTTACCATACTCTAGGGGAACATAATATAAAAATTAAATCTCCTAATTCTGCCACTATAATAGGAAACATTAACATCAAATGTCACTTAACTGCATTTATGAAGGTTAGTTAATAAGCATCGTGGGTACCTTAAGACTGAATTTATTTAATTTTTGTGGAATCTTATTCAACCAGAGGATTATTAGCACAAGATATATTTTTCTTTCTACATAGGATGCTTCTAAAATATCCTCATCCAAATTCCTCCTGCCGTTTGGAGTTCTGAAGCACCTGCTCTTGTTTGAGAACTGGAACCGATTAATTAGAAATCCTCCATTCACCCCCCACCTTCACAATTTTGTAGATTCAGACTGTACATACATAGCTTGCCTCAGCTTTGAGTTATGCTCTGGAAACAAACAAACAAAATTACATGTAATGCTTCCATTTCAAGCCCATATAGATCTGGTCTCTGAAACAATGAATCAGCTTCGCTCCACAAAGAGGAATGAAAAGATTTCTCCTTATCCATTCCTTTTCTTATCGTCGTTTACTCTGTGCTGCATTCCATTCTTCCTGAATGGCAATTAAACCAGGAGAGTTTGTAAAATTAATTCTGCACAGAGTTCTTCAGCTTTCCCACCTCTCCCAGAGACTTATGTGCACATTGATGAAGTACTGACAAAATGCCTGGAGTATGGAAGATGCAATCTTGATGTAATCATAAACATAACTGCATCAAAATTAGTTTTGTTCGGCATTTACTGATAGGCAGATTGGTTAAACACTACCCAAAATGGCAACTTTGTGTTCCAGAACACCAGGTTGGTCGTTGGGTGGTGTTTTGTCAATGCACACATATGCTATTAGTAAAGCACTGAACAAAAGGAATCCATTTAATTGTGCATACAGTTCTATCAAGATCACCTTTTTTGCACGTTTTATCAATACAAACATTGTTAACATAAAGGATAATATGCAAAATTTGCACAGTTTCCTTGGTTAATCAAAGGGGAAGGACATCTATATATGTTGAAAGTATGTTAGCAGCTTGAATGTACTTATTAAAAATTATTAGCTTATATTGACTTCATACTGTCAATACTACTGGGGGGAATAAGACACTCACATTATGAAAGATAGAGTTTATTTAGCGGAAAATCAATTTAGAGGATGGCTGGCTGTATGCTTTAATTCAGATTCCTGCGTGGCAGGGGGTTGGACTAGATGCTCCGTGGGTTCCCTACCAACTCTACAATTCTATGATTCTATTACTGGACTTTTCAGTTTTGCCTAAGTATCATATCACATATTTGTTTGATACATTGTCAGGGAGACTTTTATTACCACTTCTATTGCACCATGTTTCCCAGGTCCCTGAGATGAGATTAAGCACGGCAGATAAAGATGGTACAAATCTATTTTTGTAGCTATTAAAAGCCCATTGGAATATCTAGAGCACAGAATGTCTTGATCAAAAGGAAGCTTTGGAAGCATTCATTGTGCTGCTGCTCATGGGGGTGGAAGGGGAAAATTTAGCTGTTCCCCATCTTGCTAATCCAGGAATCTAGACACAAATAGGAAGATTTAAAGGCTAGGCAGCAGAATATAAAGGGCAATGCTAAATGGCTAGATTATGAAAGGTGCAAGGGACAAAAAAGTAAGTTTTGATTTCTTATTTTAAGGTAAAAGATACAGATATGAATGTTATAATAGGTTTCCTGTATGCCCATTTAGAAGCTAGACTTTGGTAGAAGAGTATAGAGTTCTATAACAAGCTCCAAAGAGACGTTCATCTCACTCTCACTGTCACCACTCTGATTATGAAGCAAAGTGTAGGGTAAACCCATGACCAAAACTGGACAGATTTAAACTAGACTGGGATTGAAAATATTTGCATTTCAAATAGCAAATTTAAATGGCAGTGCTCTGGCGATTCTCTTGGTGTTTTAGAATTTTGATGGCTCGAGGACTGCACTTACCTTAACACTACAAGGTGACTGAGGCTACTGCATGTATTCCAGGTAACAAATTTCAGGTCAGTCACAAACACACAACTCTGATTCATCTTGTCGTTTATCTGTCAGACTTTGAAACTGTGGGTGAATGTTGTGTTTAATAGCCTCTGTGTAGTTCTGCAGTACTTGTGATGCTTAACATGCTAACATTTATTAGCTGCCAACAACCTTTAATTATAATAGCCACTGAAATATCTCTCAATTAAGTCACATCATTTAATAGCAGTTCAGAAAATGCTCCTGCCATAGAAAAAGGGGAAATTTAATTCTTGATCTACAGCTTTTCTGTTTCCTTTACAAAAGTGTGTAAACTTCTGTGACATTTAATGCAGCACATTTAGGCAACATAATATGTAATAAATGGAAAGTGATCTTTTAAAGCTCTTACAAGTTAAATACAACTGTATCTAGCTGGAGTCATATTGTTACAAGTCATCACACTTTATCTTTCCCATTTACAGTTATGACTACTGTTTCTTTAGTGAGAAAGCAATATTCCTCTGCCCTAATAGTGTAATTTATTATCAGCCAAGAAGATTTCAAGGCAATCTGAATTTTATTACGCTTTCAATATATTTACATTAAAGATGCCTGGATAGTATATTGCTGCAGACAAGTAGCAACGTATTATCATCAGGGGGAGGGGGTATAATTTCCCTTCAGCAAAGATATGTTAGTGTTCCATACATAATACTGAATTTAGCTATATACCTAAGAACATTATGTCAAAACCATTCTATCTAAAGGTGTCTTAGAAGAAAGTGAAGGTGCACAAAATTCAACATTTCAGCTAGATAAATTGAAAATAAATGTAAATGCTGAAGGATCATTGCTGACCCATTAATATAAAAGGACATTTATAGCAATCCCTTCTTCTCCTTTTAATCTGGCTGTCATAGAGATGCATGAAAATGAATTTAATACAACTAGGACTTCCTTGATCATTTTACTCAGGCTGCGTGCCCTGTAATTATATGAAACATTTCTCTCCTAAAGACTACCAGATGTGCACTTGATTTATTGTTGCACTCCTTCATAGAAATATAAGATGGCCATGCTGAATCACGCACCAGATCCTTCCAGCCAAGTAGCCTATTTTCTGACAGTAATCCTCCTCTAGAAACCTCAGAAGAATGGAATGTGGAAACCATTTCCCACAGCTTCTGACATTCAGAAGCATGCCAGCTCTAAATATGAAGAATTCCGTTTGCTGTAGAGGTTATTGTTGCAGGTTGAGGCTGCTACAACAGTTAGAGAATCAGTGGGATACGGGTTCATATCTCTACCCAGCGAGAACCTGAATGGGTGACCTTGAGGCAGTTACTATCTGGTAGTCTAGCAAACCTCACAAGGATAAAATGGGTGGGAGATCACTCATGTATGCCACCCAGAATTCCTTGGATAAAGGGTGGAATTAAAAAATAATAATTGATAGTTTAAAAAATGTTAATAGAAAAACAAATGTTTAAAGTTTATCTAAATCGACTTTTATATCTTCTCCCAGCTGGTTGGGAAAGGACTGCAAGAATATTTAAATAACTCAGGCACACAGGCAAGGTCCCATTCCATCAGTTTTTCTCATGGAATCGGCACTTCCAATTCCATGAGAAAAGAACTATGTAATTAGTCCCTGCAGGAGCTGTTTGTGAAAATATAGAATCCATGCAGCTGGAGAACATCTAAAGGGTACCTAAACTGTACATACATTTAGAAATCCAACAACAGTAGTAGGCTTAAGTACCAAAGTGAAGTAGCTTGTTGAACAAGTAGCATTTCAGTATTCACAAATGCTAACCGGCACAAATTGATAGAGGCCAATGAATGTTTCTCTTCCAGACTTGGCAAGAAAGAGTTCAAATGACTCAGATAAACCTGTACTTGGATGTTGCAGGTGACTGCTTGCAAAGGATTTATGACTATGTCTAAAAGACCCAAGGTTAAATGCCAAGTTCTTTGATCTTTCTGAAAATGTGTGCATTTGTATTTTGGGGGGAAGGGAGGAGTGATCATACTTGTATCTACCACCCAAATCAACATACCGTATTTTTTTCGTTTATAAGACTCAGATTTAAGAAAATGGGGGATATGGCCCAGTGTATAAGACGCCCCCTAATTTTTGACATTATTTTTTAGGAAAAAAGCCTAGTCTTGTACACGGAAAAATACGGTATATAATGAATATCTACTTGAAGATATAATATAATAATAATAATTTATTATTTATACCCCACCCATCTGGCTGAGTTTCCTCAGCCACATAGTTCAGTGCATACAATCTGGGATTCGGAACAACAAAAACCACCATTACTGGATGTTCTTCATCTCCATGTTGAACAGCCAGGAGCAAGGACCAAGACCCTAAGGTTGTATGCTTCTCCTTCAACATCTGCCCATACACCACAGGTGTCTGTAGCAAGGGGGCCTTTGCACGTCTCGTTGCATGCATGAAGACTTCCTGTATACAGCTTTTCCTTCAACGTCTGTCCATACACCACAGGTGTCTGTAGCAAGGGGGCCTTTGCACATCTCGTTGCATGCACGAAGACTTCCTGTATACAGCTTCCTATACATGTGCAAAGGCTCCTTTGCTTCAGACAACCATGCCATGCACACATATGCCATACCAGGTACGCCCAGGGTCATGAGTGGGGCTGCTCGACTATTCAAGACAGGAGTGAATAACAACAGAACTGGGCCAAATAGACTGAATAAGCAGAGAATCAAATTCTAACTCCTGCATGCCCTCGACAAAACACATTCTCCCCAGGCTTAAGTTGTGATGATAAAAAACCGGCATGGATCTATATTTCTTAAGTTACATAAATGATTTAAACATAATCATTATAAATTTGACACGATATAACATCACAATAAACTTTTCACATACATCTCGACCAGGAATAAATCACAACTATTAATTGCTTTGAATAGAAAGAAAGATTGAATATATTGGGAGAACTCATTTTCCACATTTTTTTTTAAAAAAACAACAACACACAGATCACTTCACTACTATATCAGTAGTTTATCTTATTGGATGTTACTGTTGTACAAACACCTGAGCAAACAAGATTTAGGACACCGAAGGAAAAGTAAAATTGGTGAAACTGCAGCAGCATAGTCAGCACAGGGTTTGAAGCAGTGCCAGAACAATTTGCCACAGCCCTTCCTCTCATTTTGCGCAGAACAATCCAAAATAACAGAGAGCAGAAAGGTTCAGAGAAAGGAGTTTATGCATATTTATTTTATTTTACTTGCCTACTCCTTCCTTTTGTGTCTCCATTGTTCCAGTCTTTGTCAGATAGCAAACTTGCAGTACTTTGCCATTTCCTGCCATAAGCTCCTTGTTTTGTTAATTGCTCAGTACCAGCATAAATAAACAGCAATCTTCTCAAATAATAAAATAATTCTAGAAATAAGATTGTAATTACTATTTTAATTGACTACTATCTTGAAAGAGAGAGCTGAAGAAGGAAAGGTTTAAATAGTATTAGAACATTTTTAAAGATGAAAATACTCCTATGATATACGTATGTCAGAACAAACAGCAGATCTTCATAGGATGAAAAATTTAACAGAAAGTTTTAAAGTCCTCCTCCATAGTCCCACAATGGGTTTTCTTGATGGAAATCAAGTATTTAATATACACAAAATTATTCCATCAAGCTGTATGCAACACCAACATTTGAATACTCATACTTAATAGAAATATGGCCAGTATAAAATGCACCTGAATTATTTCTTCCACCCCAACTATATTCCTGAATGTGAGTTGTTATGTTTGTGATTATGCATACGTTGGTTAATACCTTTACTTAGAATATTGTTTTTAGTCACCAGAGATACGCTTCTCCATTCTGCAATGTTTCTGATTATATTTCTACAACAGCTTTCATACCTCAACGGCATTAATTTCAGGGCACAAACTCACAAAGACCTTCTAGAACTCCCTTTACTTCACCTTAAAGTGAGTGATCAACCTGCAACTCTTGTAAACAGATTCAAGCCCATTTCAGACTTTTAGAATGCTGCAAAACCACACTAAGAAACCAAACAACTGAAAAAAGCAACCATATCAGCAAAAATGGAAAACTAGCAAGAGATCCAAAATAAGACCTTTCCTCATTGTCAAAAATGTGTACTGAGAATCTCTGATTACCTGTAACTGTTAATTCTGTAGTTCTTCTGACAAAAAACATTCCATATTTTAATTCGCACGTGTAATTTCCAATGTCATCTTCTCTGACCTCCTGGATAACAAGAACGTCCTTTTTGAATACAATACTTGGCCTCCAGGTTGTGACTTGGCATTCCTGTGCAAAGATAATTACAGTGCCTCAGTGACTACAGTCCTTGTACTTAAATCTGAAAGACTGATTCATTTCCAAACTAGCAAGCTTTTAAAAAGGTGGCACAAAACCAAAAAAAGTTCATTAGTTCTGTAAACTAGAAACTATTTTGGATCACGTTCAGAGCTTTTGAAAGTGCTTGATTTCAGTTTTTTGCATAAAACTATGCACCTAATTCGGCCAAGAGGGGCTTATTGTGCATGCTTTGTATTTGCCCAATAGCCAAGCTGAGATGGCTAATGGGTCATAGGTACTGGAGAAAATTGCAATGTGGACTGTTAAGGAGCAAGGCTTCACCTCTGTGGATAGACAGTCCTTTCCATTTCAGTTTTTGTGATTTATTTTTAAAGCATGAAAAAGTTGGACTTAAGTTGAATGCATTTTATATACATTTGTCCTGCAAAACAGTAGCAGCCGGTGAAGTGTAATAGAGTGGAGTGATGTTACCTGGCTTCCCAACATGGCGGTCGGTGCTGGTAACCAAGAGGGAGAAGAGGAGCTCAGAGCAATCCAACATTCCTGCAGTGCTCCAGTCTCCTCACTGCCTCTCCCTCCCAGCAACCTCCACATGGGTATGAGGTGCTCAAGCAGTGGGAGATCTTCATAATTATTTCTTGTACTTCTCTTTGTATTCTGAACCGAAGGTGACATTTATTCTTTATTTGTCAAGTAAGATACCCGATGGTGATAATTAAGCAAAAATCACACGTTTGCTATCTAATTATGACAAATTTGTGACAGAGGTGTGAGATTTGCAGTGGCCAGAAAGCTGAAGAGAAATTTTATTGAGGTTAATATGGTAAACTGCAAGGATTTAATTTGATTTTTAAAACATATTAGTTCCTTTGGCCTTTTGTATTTTAACATTTTAAAACTTCTGTATACTATTATTTTGGGCATATTTTAACATAAAGATATATTTTGCTTGATGTTGTTCTTTAATATTGTACTAGTGTGGTTGATATGACCATGGTAGTCAAACAACAACAATAAATTACACCCCATAAACTAAACCTTCACATTGGGAACCCAGGCAAACAGTGCTGCTCTATCCTGTGCTGCCCCACCAGCTGCTATTTCTTCAAAATATGCAATTTTTATTGTGTTCTAACCCATTTCCCCCTAAAATTCACATTTGTATTCATTTTCCACATAAACTTGTATCTTGTGAAACTGTGTTGAAGAATTCAGAAAAGTACGTAATCTGCCTGACATAAATCTGGGACAGATGAAGTAAATCAGTTTACTTCAAAATGTGGGCAGAACTTTTTTGTGTCAATCTGTATTATCCACAAAGGTATCACATAGCCTCCTTTGAATTATATTAATGGGAGAAGACTAGTTTTAGATCAATATCATGCTGATTTGGTGCAGGACCAAGTAATCTGATAACCATGGATTATACAATAATCCACCCACCCATCCATTCATTCATCCATCCAGGGATTTTACAATCTATGGGTCACTTGTTCTAAGAAACAAAAGTGTTTTTTTAAGCAACACAGAACTTATATCAGGTTTATATCAGCTTTCTCTTTGGTGAAGTGCTGCTAATTTGGGCTGATTATGTAATATCTGAAAGTGCCTTAGGAAACATCTTGAGGTACTTTATGATTTTTCAAACATGCTGAGCCACCATAATGCTAACTTATTTTCCATTAGATAGAAAAAGCTCAAAGAACTCATCACCATGACAACAGTTTGGATACCAGTCAGAGATTTTACATCCCTGAAAAGGTTAGAAAGTTCCTTGTACATTAACATTACAGTTGGGACTTCTGTAATAAGAGCAAAAGGAATATGCTTTACAGTCAAGCAGACAGCAGTTAGCATTGACATCTTTTTTCCGACAGGGCTCCTGGGTTGTGTGACATGCAGAAAAACAAATGGTAAAGATTTTCTCATGACTGCTTCTCTATTCCAGGGAAGGCTTCACCTGATGAGTTACTGCTAGATAGGCAGCTGTTAAGTACACAATTATTAAAAGCAACAAAGGGAAAATATAGCTAATGTTGGGGAAGAGCAGAAATATCTAGTGGAATAGTCTCTACTTTAAAAATTATCTCATTTATTTGTTTAAAGGATTTATAATCCACTTTTTGAGCATGCAATATATGTAAAATGTAATATAAGCCAAATGTAATATAAAACCATTTAGCATATTCACTAATAATACACTAGCCTAGAAGCCAGCACAAAATATACAAACAAACACGAGAAATGCAAATTCAGGAGATGTTGGCACAGCATCCCCAGTTTATGATCCAGCTTATATTACACATCAGAGGCCTTAGTGAAAAGGTAGGTCTTCAAGGCCCACTTAAATGCTATAAGGAAGGGGGCATACCTGACCATAAAAGGAAATGAATTCCATTATTGCAGGACCACTGCCAAGATGGCCCTGTTACAAGTGCCTGGCAACCTAATTATCTTCACCTAATTGTCATTCATAAATATAAGGTGTCACTAATGTAATTCCATTTATGAAATTACACAACTATTCACACTGAAGTAAGGACCAGCATTTGTTTTGGCTCTCTATATGGTATTAAGAAATTGTGGAGAAGGCGGGGGAGAAAGTTGCTGTTGTTGAACCTAAAGTAGTACAAGTGGAGAGGGAGAGAGCCCCAGCCTTACAGATGCAATTTGATGACTATAAGTTGATGCTTTTTATGATTGAATTTAGAGAAAGTCAGATTTTGAGGATTGGAGCCCCGCTTGGACTGGAGAAGGAAAGTTGGATAGATCCCTTCATGCAGGGATTTACTGACCCTTGGGACCTGGACTTGGGTCAGGAGGAGACTGGAGTTGTGGGGACCTCCAGGTTTGGAGGAACTTGGAAATACGTCCTGAAATATCTTTTGAATCTTAATTTTAACTATGGAGATTTGGCTGACCTGTCGAGAAGGAATAAAAACATTGCTAGGTGGGAATTTCCCCGAGATCTACTCTTCAGCATCAAAGGAAGGAAAATAAGAACAAGATCAGTAGAAGACAAAGTAAAGTGCATGTATAAATATGAAGAAAACTTGCAGAAGGGACTTGGAAAAGAGTTAAGAGCCTCGGACAGAAGATCACCAGGTTGATGGACTATATGGAATTGACGGAAATGACTGGCAGAATCCGAGACCAGGGAGAAGAGACGGTGGAAGAAGATTGGAAAAAGTTTAAAGTCTATCTATGGAAATAATGTAAAATTAATGAGTGTTAGAAAAATGTTGGAATGAAATTATATGGCTTTAGTAGAAATGTTATAAGGAATTAAACATAAATAAGTATTATAGTATTAATGGAAAATAAGGTTAAAATATGTTAAGATAACCATATGACAGAAAATAGAGAAAGATGGAAAGGATTTGCTGAAATAATTAATAGAAATGGAATACAAAAAGGGAGGTGAGAGGAGGTTGATAAAACAAGGGAATGAAAGAGAGGGTATTGAGATGGTATGATGTGTGTTTTTTGAATTGTTTTTGCTCTTGTTTTGTTTAATGTGTTAATGTTGTGTTGTGTATTGTTTATATATTGTACTGTATTGTTTTTTTCTTTCTTTTGCTTTTTTCTTTTTTCCCCCTTTTCTTATCTCTTTTTTGTAAGGTTTAAAAGTAATAAATATTATTTTAAAAAAATGTTTTGGAACTCTTATACATGAACATTAAATAAACCTCACTCTTTAAAGATAAATATACTATATAGATGGAAAACCCTTTTAACAAACAGTTTTAAATTTTGCACTGCTTTGCTTTTTGGAAGCACATTAATTTGAATGCATTTATTTTTCAGTGCTACAGGAGATTTTGAACACTATAATCCTTAAAATCAGCTTCTGCCAACCTATGACAGCATGGAGCCACCCACCCTTTGTCCTTGTGCTGGAATGTGCGCGGAGGAGGGCAACCAAGATGATCAAAGGTCTGGAAACTAAGCCTTAGAAGGAATGGTTGAAGGAATTAAGTATTTTAAACCTGGTAGAGAGGAGGCTGAGAGGAGTTATGATAGCCATCTTCAAATATCTAAAGGGCTGCTCACATGCAGTATGGAACCAGCTTGCTTTCTCCTTCTCCGGAGGGTAGGACCCAAACTAAAGGCTTCAAGTTACAGGGAAGGAGTTTCCAACTAAACATCAGGAATAATGTTCTGATGGTAAAAGCTGTTCGACGGTGGAATGTTCTCCCTCAGGAGGTTGTGTACTCTCCTTCCTTGGAGGTTTTTAAACAGAGGTTGGATGGTCATCTATCATGGATGCTGTTGTTGAGATTCCTGCATTGCAGAGGGTTGGACTAGATGATCCTCTGCTTCCCTACAATTCTATGATTCTCAAGTTTTACATATTATGCAGTTGACCTAGGACTGCCAACACTAGCATGATGTACCATATTTATTTACCATGTTCAGCATAGGACTCAGATTTAAGGAACTGGGAAGCAAGGAGAACTAAGTTCCAATGCTGCCACACATTTTTACAGCAGTGCCCATGCTCTCCCTCCTACCACTTCTTAAATGGGTAAGGGTAAGCAGGTGCAAATAATGACATAACTAAGTGTGTAAGCCTACAAAACAGGGTGGCAGGAGGGTTGGCATAAACTGGGCAAAAAGTGAACCCATTGTGAATCTAACCCTGACCTGATTGTCTGGGATCAATCAAAAGGGCTTGGGCTGCACATGTGTGAACTACTGGAATACAATATTCACTATACCTGCTTGTAAGGATCTAGGCTACTGTACATGTTGAGGCCAACCAAGACCAGATCAGGTCTTTTTTGCTGAGCCCACTATCCTTAGATAATTCTGCAATGGCAGCTTAGTTATGTCTGATGTTTGTTGGATAAAACACACCTTTACACATTTCAGAACTCTCACATTTCAGAACTAGAGAGCTAGCTATATTTATTATTACTTTACATATTGATATATGCATATATAGCCTTGAGGATGTATGTGAAGAGGCAAATAAAACAACCAGAACAGAAATATGAGAGAATTTCAAATTCAGTCATTGCTGAATACAGAAATGGGCATTTTACTTTCCCAGCAAGTATTCTGCAGCCTCTCTCTTTTTCTGTGTCCTTATTAGTTTTCTAAATCACACCAAGCTGTATTTACTGTTCAAGTAAATTCTTCAGATTACTGGAAATGCATCAGAACATTTAATATTTTGTTGGAAGCAGCCAAAGCTTTTCATATTTCTTACCTTATACCACAGGATTTCAGGCTCTCTATATGGTATTAAGAAATCCTGTATGTCAGGGCATGAGATTTCCTTGCTTTTGCTAAGTTCAGCTTTTTCAAAGTATTTCATCTTTGAATTGTAGCAGAGGCCAGTGTCATTTTCACCCACTGTCAGCGAAATGGATACTTTCATACAGTAAGTAGAGTTTCTGCAATACAGCAAATAAAAATAATGGTCTTGTGAATAATAAAACAAAAAAGCACCAAACATTGTAATAATGTGCTTTTAAAAAAGTCACATGAATCTTATGTACAATAAAGAAAATGGTATATTAATACTTGCAATAATTTGCTTGCAATTTTTATTTAGTCACTAAGAATATAAAGAATGTAAAGAATATTTTTAATTCCTTATTATACGCTAGAGATATTCCGTTTTCAAATTCCTTTATTTCTGTATTTCCTACAGGAAAAAAAAATCTTCCTTCAAAGGCAGTGGCAGTGTTAAGACGCATTAACCAGCAAAACTGATAACTGCCCTGCTGGCAAACACTATTATAGCAGCTCCCAGGGCTGTACAAATCAGTTTACAGCAAATAATTTCAGATCCAGACAGGAACCTCAACCATTGCACCATGAGCTAGATTGTTAACCCAGCTATTCATCAGATCAGAAAAAAGTTTTTCAAGTGAATAAAATATATATTTCTATAGTATTTAATTAAAACAGGTCTTGAACCTTTCAATTCTTAGAATATCAGTTACTTCCAATTGCTTTTAAAGAACAAGAACTACCAGCTTGTTTACCTTACAGCATAATTCTATGCACATTTACTTTGAATAAAATCCAGAGTTCAACAGGACTTACTCCTAAGTAAATGTGCATAGGATTGCAGCCTTAGGCTCTGTATCCTTGCGTTACAAAATCAAAATCCTGTTCAACTATTATGATTAAGCACTCTCTCACAAGCTTTTCATTGCCACGTGTTCTTGGCAAATGTACTGCGAAGCTAGGGGAGTTTATCTTGCACTTCTCTCATTCCTATGGTGCTGAAGTCAAAAAGGGGGAAAATATTTTGGAAAGTATTTTGTTCTAATTTTGGTTTTCTCTGTGGGTGACATCACAGCATGTTAAGGTTGGTCACCCTCTTCAAAGTGTACTAGCATAGCCAAAGACAATTTCCCCTAAAGGTAAAGGTAAAGGGACCCCTGACCATTAGGTCCAGTCGCGGATGACTCTGGGGTTCCCGCACTCATCTCACTTTACTGGCCAAGGGGGCCAACGTACAGCTGGTCATGTGACCAGCATGACTAAGCTGCTTCTGGTGAACCAGAGCAGTGCACAGAAACGCCGTTTACCTTCCCGCCAGAGAGGTACCTATTTATCTACTTGCACTGTGTGCTTTTGAACTTTAAATGCCTTTTGACCTCTAATCTGGTAGATGTGTATCTGACAGTGTATACATATAAACCATTTTTCATTGCTTGCACTTGCAAATACCATGTGTCTCAGTGGCCCTAAGACTTCCACAAAAACACATTACTGTTCTATAGTTTGTCCATTTTTCAAACGGGAAATATGAAGAAAGCAGAGAAAGCCACAGAACTTTATTTACATAAATGGCAAATATCTAACTTGAAAATGAAAGCAGTAGCATACTGGTAAACATCTGCACCATTGTAATTTCCCTAGATATGTAGTGCCCCTCCACCTGTTCCTTGAGGGCGAGCAAGGACAGGCAATACAACAAATGCAGGCGTGTTTCCAGGCCCTTCTTCCTCTATGAACCTTCACACATGCCTTGTTTGCCAGCTGGAGATGCTCTCTGGAATTCCTACTAAAATATGTGCATCTGATCTCTATGAATATATGATGGACCAAAGAGCTGTTGTAGACAATACTTGCCTAGAGCCCATCTCCCTTCTCCTGAAAGTTTAGCTACCTAATCCCAGATGCATGGCTGTCAGTTGTCCTGTTACTTAGTCAGAGACACTCTATTATTATGTCTGGTGAGAAGTGATTTAACAGCAGGGGATATGAAGGAACATTCATGTCTCTGTAATGTACAATCCATTTTGTTTGGAGCTATCAGTTGTTAAGTTCATTATGTGCTACTGAAGCAAAGGTTTGGGGAGGGATGTAACACAGTGGCAGAGCCTTGCACCGATCTTAGCTCTGGATTTATCCCCATCATATTCAGTTATAAGAATCTCTGAATAGAAACCAGGAAGGATGTCTCACTGTGACCTTGAAGAGCAGCAGCCTGTCATAGTAGACAAGTACTGAGGTAGATGTATTTATCATCCAGAAATATGAATTATCAGTAAACTCGCTATATTCTAAGACTAGTTCATTTGAAATGTTTAACAACATGTAATATTTGTGCAAATGAATCTTTTGCATATTTCTCTCTTCCAAGCTTTCTTAAGATGCAAATGCATAATAAACAACATTGTAAGAGTGATTCATGGAGCACAGTATTTTATTTATTTATTGCCAATATGTATTTTAAAAACATAACTTTAAATCCCATATGAAACATTTAACATTCAGTTTTCATATAAATGAGAAGGAAACTGCATTCTTCCCCCCCCCCTTTTTAGTCTTGCAAATAACGGAAGAGAAGTACACAAAAGAATTCCACCGAAGAGAATTATCTATGCTCAAATGTTTTAAAATGCTATTGTACATGCTTCACATGCTAATATATTAAGCTAGGTTGCCATATTTCAAAAAGTAAAAACCAGGACACCCCCAGATGTCAATTCTGCCTTTGAAATCCTGGTAACGTCTGGAAAAGTCTAGACGTATGGCAGCCCTAATTAAGCAACCCACAAACCAAATCTAGGAAATATTATTCAGGTCACAAAGTTCTTAATACATCTGAAAGAGATGCTGAGGTACATATTTTAGTTTTCAGCATTTTGTTTAACATGAAACTACTGTGTAGAATTAAGGGACAGGCTATGACATTTTCTGGACAATGCCATTTCTCCATATTTTGGTAGCAGTTTCATAGCAGTTTTTCTTGCATAAGCAATTAGTACTTCTTCATATTAAAAGGATATCAATGCTGAAGCCACATTCTAAAGTGGAGCATGAACCACCACACAATGACAGAGACTACCTGAGGCAATTTCACTTCAGTAGGCATAACTTGAGGGTGGTGCTGTGGTCTAAACCACTGAGCCTCTTGGGATTGCCGATTGGAAGGTCGGCAGTTCGAATCCCAGCGATGGGGTGAGCTTATGTTGCTCAGTCCCTGCTCCTGCCAACCTAGCAGTTTGAAAGCAGGTCAAAGTGCAAGTAGATAAATAGGCACTGCTCCGGCAGGAAGGTAAATGGTGTTTCTGTGTGCTGCTCTGGTTCACCACAAGACCCGGAAGTTGTACGTCTGCTACCTCGGCCAGTAAAGCTAGATGAGTGCCGCAACCCCAGAGTCATCCACAACTGGACCTAATGGTCAGGGGTCCCTTTACCTTTTAGGCATAACTTGGGGAGCGTGGGAGAGGTAAATACTTTTTTCAACAACTAAATCAGCAGCAACAAACACACTTTTATCATATAATGTAACTTATGCTAGCAAAAGCATTGAATGCTTAATTTTATTCAGTTGCTAAAATGATATCTAATGCTGCTTCATCATATACCATGACTGACAAAAGTACAATAAATGGAACCCCACTAACTTCTGATTAATGTATATATTCTTTGCTCCTCAGCACATACAGCCCTGTTTTATTGAATGATGACTGCCTCATGGGCTGGAGACAAGTCCTGGATAGCACCAGATGGTGCTCCTATGTTCACAGTAAAATAAGCATGTTAAAACCAAGCTCCCCCAATCATAACCATAAACAATCCATAGACAGCCCCCTATGCACTGAAAGAAAATACAAAGGGAGTTGTGAGGCAGATGGTATAGCACCACCACTGCAAAGGGAAGTCACCCCCCCCCCCCATCTACAGGTTCAGCTTATGTATGAACACACCTGAAGCATGTAACTAATGTATACATGTTGTTAAGTTGTGGGCGAACATATCAGACGACACAGCGATTCTTCCAAAGCAGCTCTTTATTTGTAAGCTGGAAACAGGACTGAACAGCAAACAGCTCAGCCGGCCTGCTTTTATAGGTAGCCGGCTGTCAACATAGTAGCAACAACAACCCAGGGTTTCCCACCTAAAATAACTGACGTGGACCTGAGTGAAAACTACATACACAATACTCCTGGTGGCCAGGGTGAGAACTTCAATACATAACACATGTAGTGAGGACACTTGATTGGAGCTCTATGCATACATGCTGGCATGTTTCTTTATTTCAAAGCTCTAGCCTTAGTTTCATTTTCAGATGACCAAGATTTAAAGCTATATATATATATATATATATATATATATATATATATATATATATAGCTATATATATTACAGCACAAAAGTGAAACCAGTGAATATATCCATAGTGCATGGCATTTGGCTGTATATGTGAATTATCAGGCAGACATAAATATTTACTAAATATTATTCCACCTCCCTGAAAACATCTACTTTTTCACATAAGGAACTTTGATATATGAATCTCTCTGGACCCACGTGTGTGGGTGAATAACAAAAAGAAACAGCTGGCTCCCTGGCTTCAAATCACAGGGCTTGCACACAAAGAGCCCCGATAGCAGAGTATTAAACTCACAAAAATAAGCAGTACAGTAAAGCGTGAGGAATATAGGTTGCAATGAGCAGATCACAAAGTGTTAAATAAGCATAAAATGCTTTACTTACTGATTCAAGGTCTCAACCATGCATTGTTTCATGCAGCAGCAAGGATAATACAGGCAAAATACTATTGAGTAGAAAGTACAGAGTGTAGTTCCAAACATGTACTGTAAGTTTGGGAGAAGCTCACACATGTGCTCCTTGATGGATTACATGATGCACAGAAGAGACAGAAAGCTTCACTCTCCAGATATATAGGCCTGGATCAAAATATCCACCACACAACATTAATGCCCCCCTCAAGCAGGTGTAGGGAGTCCCCAGTGTTCTAGGACAACTATTGGGGGTGGGAGGTGCTGGTAATTGTAGACAGACTACAAACTCTAATGAAAGGAAGTTCCTTCCATTTGTGCAGTGGTATCTCTGGACAAAGCATATTGATTTGGCACCGATCTAACCCCATCAGGATGTATAATGTCCACATGATGCCAAATGCAATGAATGATTTCTGGAGTGAAGAATAAAAGACACATGGATTCTTCTTCTATTTTCTTCAGTTTTGTGAACAACGTGGTTACAACATGTAGTGTCTAATAAATTATGGATCATTATGAGCAATTTTCTTCGTGTTAATTGGAGGCTCTGATTCAAGTGGTTAAAATCCAAATGGAATTTCCCTGTGGGGTTTTCATTGTGTATCATAAAATTGGTACAAACCTCACAGTCAGTGCCCTTTTCAATATTTTACCATTACTAATGTAGCAGAGGATCAACCAGCCTATTAGCTTCCCATGTTTATAAATTGAAGAGAGAACAATTAATTTGGATGAACTTTAGTTCATTAATGATATGGATGGGTAATAAAGACAAGTGTCTCAAAATGCTATCTGTAATAGTAGGCAATGTTCCAAAGTATTCCGTTACTTAGAGGATGAAAAATGATGTGAGAAGACTCTTGATTGAAAACTTAAATTTAATGCAGAAATACTACTGCTATTAAAGGTTTTTTTGGGGGGGGAGCAGAGGATTGGAATTTATTGCTCTACCAATGTTCAAAAAGGACATAAAAGAGAGTGGATATGCAGGAAAAGACTCAAAATTTCAAACAGAAATAATAAATAATGACTCGAAAATTTTGTCAAAAATGTATAAGATGCTGTTGGAATGGTATACGAAGGATGAGGAAGTTAAATCGGTAATGATACACTGGGCCAGAGATTTTGGATATAATATCCAATTTGATGACTGGGTAAAAGTATGGAAGGAAAATTTAAATTTACAGCATGTACTGCGTTAAAGGAAAATGTTATGAAAATGGTATATAGATGGTATATCACACCGGTAAAATTAGCAAAAATGTTTAAGACATGTAACAAGTGTTGGAAATGTAAAGAAAAAGAAGGGACATTTTACCATATGTGGTGGGAATGTAAGAAAGTGAAAAGTTTCTTGGAGATGATATATAATGAATTGAAAAAGATGTTAAAATATACATTTGTAAAGAAACCAGAGGCTTTTCTTTTAGGAATAGTAAGTAATGAAATAAACAGAAAGGACTGCAAACTTTTTCAATACGCAGTAACAGCAGCAAGAATATTATTGGCCCAAAAATGGAAACAGGAGGAGTTGCCGACACTTGAAGAATGGAGAATGAAACTGATAGACTATGCAGAACTGGACAAATTAACTGGGAAGATTAGATATCTACGAGACCAAAAGTTCATCGAGGACTGGGGAAAATTTGTGGAGTATCTGAACAGTATATGTGATGAGCAAACAATGCTGGTCGGGTTTCAAGAAGCTTTGTGAAACTCGAGGAGTATTGTCAAAAAGAAATTTGACTGGGAGGGTATGTTTTAAGGCAATACTAAATTAAGGAAATGCGTAATTAAAAATTAAATATGGATGACTGGCAGAGAAGCTGAAGGAAGTCGGAAAGAGATAATCCATAGAAAATTTTGATATGGATGATATGCATATTTGTATTGAAAATCAATAAAAAATTATATATAAAAAAGGAATTTATTGCTCTACCTCTTTGCTTCTCTCACTGTTTATATGCATAGAATGAACAGGTGTGCAGGCAACAAACCTCTCGGACGGCTGGCACATACAGTAGTAGCTGGCTGGGAGCAACTTTTGTGGCCTGGTGGGGCACAGAAGTCCAGGTGTGGTGTGTGTGGCATGTATCTGTACACTACTGTCAGCATAAGGGCATGAGCTGGCAGGTTTTCCTCCCTTCTTCCTCTGCTTGTGTTCTGGCAGCCACCTGGTCTACCATAGGCTGCAGTTAGGGATGGAAAATCTGTCACTTTTGGTTTCCCTCAGATGCTGATGATGATAATGATGATTGGTTAAATTTATATACCGTATTTTTTGCTCTATAACACGCACCCGACCATAACACGCACATAGTTTTTAGAGGAGGAAAACAAGAAAAAAAATATTCTAAATGAAACAGTGGATGTATGATTTTTGTGGTTCATGCTGTGGCCACAGACATGTGATCTGACAGTGAGTTTGGAGTAGCCCAATGCAAAAATCCTGAGGATCCTTTGTAACCACGTTTTAAGTGGGGAGGGAAGGAAAAGCACTCAAGGAACAAGGAGCATGTGTGGGGTGGGTGGAGAATGATGCTGCTAATAATGAAGAAGAGGGGTATAAGGGGAGAAGGCTCCTCTCCTTTCCAGCTTTGCTCCTTTAAAGCAAGCAGGATCTGCTTTTCTCCCTCCTCCCCACTCATCCCCGGCTTAGCGAGCTGAAAAACTTTGCTGCTATTTAGCTAGCTGAGTGGGGAGGAGAGAGGGACAGAGAGTCTGCTTGCTTTAAAGGAACCAACCGGACAGGAGCCGCTTTGCTCCTTTAAAGAAGCAGGCTCTCTGTCCCTCTCTCCTCCCCACTCAGCAGCTCTTCTCCCGCTTTGCTGTTTCAAAGCGAGCGGAGGAGGGAAGGAAGGGGAACCATGGATCCTCTGCTCACGACTGGAGCAGATCCCCCCCGCGACCCGTAGGCATTCCCTCCATAACACGCACAGACATTTCCCCTTACTTTCTAGGAGGAAAAAAGTGAGTGTTATGGTGCAAAAAATACGGTACTTGCTGCAGCCCAAGTCTTGGTCTCAGTCATTGCTGTAGGAATCTTTGACTTATTCACAAACTAATTTTTGTGGACTAGGTTTTTTGGCTGCTCTGTAATGCATGCTTTGGAGGGTAACTAGGGAGATGGATGGTGTGGCTAAATAGGTCAATTTGATCATATTTTGGCATGCATGTGCGGAAAATGGAAGGGTTGTAATTAACACTGAAAAACTTTTGCAATAACTGAACTTTGTAAACCTTTTGTGGAATAAATATAATTGTTTAGGAAAATGAAGTTGTGGCTAAGGCCTGGCCAGGGCGAAGGCGGCCGTCCTCTTATATACCTGCTGGGATTGACAAAGCATCTGACCCTCACCTGAATCTCATAACTCTCCTGATAGGTGATTTGGTCTGCATCCACAGTGTGGAAATAAAAGATGAGATTGCCCACCAGATACCAGGCACTCTACTGTTCAAATTAGGCCGCAGTGTTTTTGTTAGAATCCCCTTCTCAATGAAGTAACCAATTTTAATCTAGAATTTAAATTCTCAAAACTTTATTATTTGTTAATTTGAGTAAGTAAACTACTGCTCTCACTTCATTACAAACAGTATTTCTACCTGCAACACACCTGAGCAAACCTGCTCCTCTTCCTTTCACAGATATTTTGTTGCCATTTGCAACTGCAGCTGCTTCTGATTAGTTATCATTTAATTCTTTGGGGAAATACTTAGCATGACACGTCACGTGCATGGAAGTTGCCGAACCAATTACCGTATTTTTCGCCCTAAAGGACGCGCTTTTCCCCCTCCAAAAATGAAGGGGAAATGTGTGTGCATCCTATGGGGCAAATGCAGGCTTTCGCTGAAGCATGGAGAGCGAGGGGGGTCGGTGCGCACCGACCCCTCTCGCTCTCCAAGCTTCAGGAAGCTATCCGCTAGCTGTGGGAGACGTGCGGCTCTCCCACGGCTAGCGGAGACCTTGCAGACACCCAGCACGCCCCAAGCTTCGGGCTTTGTGCAGCGCTCCGCTAGCCGTGGGAGAGCTGCGTGAAGTCGCACAGCTCTCCCACGGCTAGTGGATAGCAGCCTGTTATGGGGGCTGGGGTTGGGGGAAGCTCGGGCTTCCCCCGCCCCACCCCTGCACCTGGGGGGGGGGAAATAATTTTTTTTCTTTATTTCCCCCCCAAAAAACTAGGTGCGTTCTATGGGCCGGTGCGTCCTATGGGGCGAAAAATACGGTAACCAGCTAGAAGGATTACTATTAATAGCACCAGTTTTCCTATAACCTGATATTGCCGGATAGTTTTGATGAACTGCAAAAGCATTTTTAGTTTGCTTTCTGTTGCCACCCTGGAACTTTTCTTTATTAGTGCCACTTTCTTTTGTACGTTTCCTTGCAAATGAAGGAAAACAACTTTTTCTGCTTGTATATGTGGATAATATAATTTTGGTTACTGAGAACAAACAAGATTGTACAAAAACAAGATTGGGCGCAGGCCTGGCCAGGACATAGGCGTCCTGACTGTGACAAAGGTGACCTGTGTGCTTGCTTGCTTAACAGCTGTTGGGAACTTCAAGGTCCCTGCTCTCCCTTCTTATGGTCTTTGTACTGGACCTGGAGACTCCAACAGAGAGCATTCCATGTCAAGAAGGAAGACAAATGGGCACCCTATCAAATGACAGGGCAGGAGCTACATGGAGCAGGGCCTTTTCACTGGTGGTGCCCACTGTATGCCTCACTCTTCCCAGACCTGTTCTATTTTGGCCTGTATTTTGGAGCTTTATAATTTAGGAAGACTTTGGAAGAACTGGTTGACAAGTTTTATCAGTCGCTGACATATGAGCGGATTTTATTTGCTGCTATTCTGTGCTTCTGGCGCACCAGGGTTTACACTAGTGTAATAGAATTGGCCAGGATGCCAGAAGGGATACAATTTATGAACTTTCTCCATTATCTGCACAGCAGGGGATGTTCTGTCAACAGTGCAAAGGCTGAGCTGAAGCGTTCCCTGCTGGTTACCTGCTTTCAGCAATAGGGGTCACTGTTTGGTAGTACCTGACTGGGTACCTGACTAGAGCTCCCTATTGGTGGCTCTTAGGTAATTCACAAAATACAGAGTCCATTCATAAAACATAGTGTTCATTCATAAAGCAGTAACATAAATCTCCATTGCTACATATTGGGTGTATATTTCAGCGGTTTAACATACAGGCTTATGGCCATGCTGTAGTGTAGTGCTTATGTGGCTGTGAATAAAAAGTGGCTGGGCTCATTGTCTCGGGGTTTGGGGGGGGCGAGCGACAAAACTGATTTCCAATAAGTGCCCCCCTTTATTTCCATAACAAGTCCTTGAGTCTGTACTCTGAATAGTGACACCAGGGATCTAGGAGGTGCAGGGCTTGTCAGTCCAACCCCTGCACAGTCTCATCAGAACTGACCTTAAGGAAATTGGAGCAATTGGGCCAAATTGGGCCCTGTGTGCCTGTCCTAAGGGGGCCTCCGCACCAGGGTAATCTACATGGATTTTATTTATATCTAACATTTTGCAGACTTTGGCTGTGAACTGGGGCCCTACCCCCCCAAAAAAAAATTCAAGTTGCGCCCCACTGCTTCAAATTGGGCCCCACTGGCTAACCCTGAGTCTCATAGTTGCTGGGCCTGAGCTGCCCTGTCCTTGCATGAAGTCTTGGGTTTGCAGTTTTGGGAGAGTGGAGACTGCAACACTGGGGAGTAGGCAGGCTGGTGAGGCCCTCTAGGTTTAGAGGCCTGAGTTGCCCTGCCTTTGCATGAAATCTTGGGTTTGCAATTTTGAGAGAGGGAAGGGTTGCCTGCTGGGGAGCGGGCGGGCTGGTGAGGCCCCCTAGATTTAGAGACCCTAGGCTTCAGCCTACTTAGCCTATACATAAGTCTGGCACTGCCTATTAGAATAGCAAGTCACAAGCAGGGTGACCACGAGTTTTACTTTACAGTAGGGCAGACAGTTCTCTGTTTGAAGGACTGACCTGCCCAAGTCTGGTTTAATGATAAAGAACCCTAGGATGGGAGAGAAGGGCTTCATCAGTAGAAGCAATTTTGGGTTCCTTTGGGATGAAGAGCAGGATATAAATGTAATAAGGGAAGTCTATTGTTTTACTGGTTTTTTTTAAAAAAAAAAATTACTTGTTTTTATCCTGTATTTTATTCTGTGAACTGCCCTAAGATCTTATGGCAAAGGGTGGTATATAAATCTAATAAATAAAAATAAATTGATGAATTTCAAAACTTTAAACAGCACGGCCCCAAAGTCCTAAAAATCATTATGCATAAAATTAATCATAAAATGTCACCCTCCTAAATCAAAATGTTTTCATAGCACAATTACATGCTTAATGAGGGATGGTGCTCATTAATATTCAAACAGGCCTGATTAAATAGAAGAGTTGAGAGCAAGTGTGAACCTCAAGTTCTTAAAACAATGGACTAAAAACAGAGCAGTTCTGCTTCCAGAAGCCAGTTGTTTATGAACAAGAGAAAATTTTTAAAACAATCCATCACATGATGGAATAAATTCAGACCTTATGATTCTGGAGCAGTCATTATCTACATGAACAAAGAAATCTGGGGGATTATAGTCATGCCCCATGCTTGTTGTCTGGTTGTGCAAAAATCAGCTCACACTGAGGACTAACTGGATACAGCAATAAAGTCTGTTAATGTAATCTGATCACTTATTTGGGGGCTAAAAAGAAAGATAGCTGCTCCTTACTACACCTTACTACACTCTTTCTTTGTCTTCCAGTTTTTACTCCCTTTCTGATTTATTTCATGTAAATAAATCAAGGGTTACTGTAGGTAAAATAGTTGCTAACCCAGCCTAACTATTGTATAAATAAGCTCTTTGGCTTATACTATGGTACAAATTAAATTCAACAGTATCATACAAGGGATTTATGTGGCTTCCTTCCTGTAAAGGTAAATCAACTTTCAAAGAAGTAGGCTGCCCAGCACAATGAAATAGCCTTCTATTAACACTATACTCACAACAGCGCATAAAAGTACCACAATGTATTTGTTTTAATTAGCTTAGCCAAATTAATCACACCAGGAAGTGGTGATCTAGTTTATTGCATGCTTCAATTCTCAGAAGCAGTAAAAGCATATCCCATTCCAATAAAACAAGCCCACTTTATGATCCTGAATTGCTGCGGCTTTTCAGCATCATCTGGAGACGACGTCATGTTTAAATGTCCCTTGCTGTACAATTTGCTGGTTGCCAAGTTATGCCCATTAATTGATTTATAAGACTATTGATCTTTTGGCTTATTGATACATTTGAGGGTGGAAAAAATATCCTTTTAAAAAATGAACACATATCACATATCAAAGGAGAGGGAAAGAGGGAAAACCATACAGGGTTGCCTTCCCCAAGTTCACAGAGACAACAAGGGTACATGGGCAATCAAGATTCCATCCCATTGCCCCATAAGGGTTTTGGAGGAGAAAGCCACAAGAGGGTGCCGCCCTGAATCAGTTAACTCATGATTGTTTCTACTTACCCTCCAGAGTCAGGAGCCCAGCTTTCAAAGCAATTGGGTCAGATACAATTAAGTCTTCCTCTCCCGTGAAGTAACTGGAGCAGGCTGTTGTTGCTCTTTAAAATATGCAGTGTCACCTGTGTCATTTATGTAGTGTAGTTTCTGGGAAACACTGGCCTGCAAGCGCTCCAGTTGGAGAACAGCCTTTACCAAAGGTGTCATGGGCTATGAAGACACTCAAACACAAGGGAGAAACGTCCTAAGACGAAGGCACGCTTAGCAAATCCACACTATGATCAATTCCCACCCAGAAACCAATGTCTGCACTGTGGAAGGACATGTGGATCCAGAATTGGCCTCCACAGTCATCTACGGATTCATTGTTAAAACCGTGTTTATGGAAGACAATCTTACTCTGCTACGAGTGATTGCCAAAGAAGAAGAAGAGTAACAGTAGTTTCCCATGGGAATGATATCCCAGGTTATGATATTTTGGCACCTGAGGTGACATAATGGCACCCGAGGTGAATGACAGAACAGTGTCCTTTCCAATATGGAAGAAAGTAAGTGAAAATCAAGAACAAGGGTTTGGGGTGGGTGGGTAATAAAGACCTACATTGAGAACAAGGTCTACATCAGGAAAAAGGGCAAGAGGATCAAATCAACATTACGGTTGGTGGTTGAAGTGGGGATCAAAGACTAATGGGGAAGGGGGGGCTGCTTTGAATCACACTGGGCAGGTGCAGAGCATAGCCGTCAACTTTTCCCTTTTCTTGCGAGGAGTCCTATTTGGAATAAGGGAATTTCCCTTAAAAAAAAGGAAAACGTTGATAGCTATTGTGCAGCGCCCAGGAAACTTCAGAAAGCAGTCCCTACCATTTCCTTCCTTGGGGTGGGAGGAAACCAGTAGCGCTTCCTATTTGTTGAGAGGCCACTGTAGAAGGAGGCAGCAGATACATTCTCCAAGGAGGGTGTGGCAGTGGCAGCAGTAAGCAATGCATTCCTTGCAGGCTGGATCTGCTGTCCCTGTAGTTCCTGCTGCCTGAGGTGATTGCCTCACCTTCCTTCATGGGTGGGCTGGCCCTGATCAGGAAGTAGCAGTAGTCATGATAGCATGTATTTACAGTGGTACCTTGGTTTAAGAACAGCCCTGTTTACGAACTATTCGGTTTATGAACTCCACAAAACCGAAAGCAGTATCCCAGTTTGTGAACTTTACCTCTGTCTAAGAACGGAATCCAAATGGTGGAAGGGCACCAGCGGTGAGAGGCCTCATTAGGGAACGCGCGCCTCGGTTTAAGAATGATTTCAGTTTAAGAATGGACTTCCGGAACGGATTAAGTTTGTAAACCAAGGTACCACTGTATTTAAGGGCAACAGCTGAACTTAGAAGCTGGGACTTGCTACAAAGGCAAGGCTCAGGTTCAAAAGGTTCTTATACCCAGAGAGGGGAGTAGTTTATTTTACACGCTAGCCACATCTATTAAGGAGTCAGGCAGCGCACACTACACCTATGGTACCTGACATCTATTCCATAACTGCCCTTTAAATAAAGGTCTTATATTGAGCACATGCCTTAAGGAAGCCTCTGTGTGAAAGCAGCCATGAAGGGCCAGAGCAGACAAAGTGACAACACTGGTCAGTACACTGGCCCTCAACTTGCTCATTTTAAGAGGGCTTATTATGTTCTCCAATATTACTTAAGAGAAGAATGTACAAGTTTAATGGACTTATATTATTATAGTTATAGCAAATGGCAAAACAACTGGCACTATTTACAGGCTTCTCACTTACCTTCCTAGAAAGCTATCTGTGGACAAATGCCGGCTCTCTTGGCCTGAAGCAAGATGAGCACTGCACCCCATAGTCGCCTTTAACTGGACTTAAGCATCCAGGGGTCATTTACCTTTACTACATAGTGGGACACGATTACTACCACCAATGAGATTGTAGTTTGTGCTTGGAGAGCAAAATTTGCTTAGTTGGGTAGTGCTACATAATTTCACTATTTTGAATGGAATCAGACAATATTCAATTAAAGGACTAGATTAGCACTCAAGTTCCTGGTACATAAAATCTAATTAAGTTTGAATCAGATAACTCGAGCAACTATATATTTTAGTCACATATAAAATTTTGTTACCTCACATTTATTTACAATAGCCCTTCCTCCCACGCAGCTTTTGATCCCCCTCATCATAAATACTTGGTTATGGGCTTGCCAACTCCCCTAGTGAAGAAGCCAGTAAAGAGATTTTGCTTCAGCATTACACAACTCTGGCTCATTTTATCTCTCATTAAAAGTCAGAGTCAAACACATTATTTTGAAGGTATGAAAATCAATATTACACTGGCATGCTCCCACAGCTTAATCCAATTCAAACTTCTCAATAAAAGAAGTGCTAGGGCAATTTATGACAACATGCTGTGTGAAGAAGGAGTGAAGAAGATGGCTCAGATGAATAAAATTATCTGGAGTTCTATAATATCCTCACTGAACATTAAAATAGAAAGTAAAGTTTATTGTTGAAATTCTGAAGCAAATATTCCACTCCTGATGAAGAACATGGGAATTTCTCTAACCTTTAATATAGGTGCTGTGTGGCAGCTCTGAGTGCACATAGATCTATTCATTTTAGTGAGGTGGAAAGCTCTGTGTACACATTCAGATACACCCTACATGCTGTCTCCTATACTGATGTGTATAGGGAGACCCTTATCTTTGTGGAAAATGTGAGTACAGCTACCATGGTGTCACTGGATTAGAGCTAAAATATCCTATAACAATCACTGTACATTCATCTAAATTGGTTTGGGGATGAGAGTTGTGCGGAGGCAAGTGTATACCCTGTACATATGCAAGTTCCACATACTATTCCCAAAAGCAGATTGCCGTTAAAAATGTTTTAGTGGCAAGTGGCTTTGGGGAATTGTACTAACATCTGAGCAAAAACAAACAAACATACAAAAAAGCCTCAAATAAAATGCCCACAGCTGGTTTTTACTGCACATAATATGGTATTAATCAAAGAATTTTCACATTAAGCACATTTCTGACGGTGGCACCCACTTACAGCTAAAGGGAATCTGACCCATGAGATTCACTAACTATTCAACCCATTGTAAATGTGTTTTTTAAAATTATTATTATTATTACATGCACATTGCATCAGAGGCTTTTGTTGTGATAAAATTAATTACTTTAGCACTTTGAATTTAAAATTTATTACACCCACAAACAAGTGCATTGGCAATCTCTGTCAAATAACCACTTGAATAATTGTGGCATTGTGAATAAACTGTATGACTAGACTAGGCAAGAAATGGGTTCAAATCCCTGCTTTCACATGAAACTCAGTAGATGACTTCATCATTCAGCTTTACTTAATTGCACAAGACTATTATGAAGATAAAATTGGATAACCCAGATATTGGAAGCATATTACTATCTATGTGAAAGAAAGATTAATTATGCAAGTAGATTTTATGTTGTGAACATACAGAAGAGTGGGACAGGAATTGATCCTTGCCCTACTGCCTTGCCAACCTTGCTTTCGTGCTCTTAAGTGTGGCCTGATTTAACCCAACACTGGTGTCTCTTAAGTGTGGCCTGATTTAACCCAACACTGGTGCTCTTAACTGTGGCCTGATTTAACCCAACACTGGTGTCCAGTTTGAGTTGTTTCCACTGCACTCACAGGCCACATATGCACCTGCCTGGACAAATTAGCACCTTCTGTAAAGAAGCAGCCCTAATGTACTTGTGACTAAGTCAACATTCAGCTAGCATACAGCATTCAACTCTCATAACAAACAGCAACTTATTTTGCCTTGGAGCAGATGTGTTTATTATCTTTCAGGACCCAGTTCTCATTTGCACCAAGGTCCCCTTTCTCTGCTGGAGGAGTGAAAAGAAAACACATTGCAAATGACACACAGTTCTACAGTGTTCAGTTCTTGTTTTGTAAGCGAATTTGTAAGTGAATTAAGATTTCAGCATGGAGGGCAGTGAAAGAAAACATGCACTGCATTTTAATAACAATCTGAAATTCTTTGCTTTTATACTTTTCTCAAGGACACTTTTAAGGTAATAAAGATTAGAGGTAGTACCTAACGAACTAATTCCATCAGGGCAAGGATTTCTGCTTGTGGAACAGAAACCTCCCCCTTCCACACTGCATGTCCTGTCAATCTGATCTGGAGGCTTCCCCTCCAGAGCATATCTAGAAAGGATACAGGATGTGCAAGGGGATAGGAGAGAAGGTAAATTCTGTAGCATAAAAATAAATCCTTGCATTGATAGAACAAGGTGGTCAAATACTCATAGTACAGTATAAACATTCAGCAGAGTATATATAACAGACCCTATATGTGTAAACATATGTAGCCATGTGTTCAGGAATCCTTCAGAATGGAAGCTTCCCACATGATGGTGCAGCTAAGACCTGTGTGGAAGGTTTTTCCTCACCGTATAAGTCAGGTGTGGTGTCTGCTGCCATGTTTCTTCTCCTCCTGCTCCATGAACGTTCACTTACCATATGGTGTACACTGATTGTCTGAAAAGGGCTTGTGCCAGTAGAGATATTAAATAAACACATATGCTCCCCAGAATGTGGTAAAAAAAAGAAGTGCTGATTCACTGCAATAGCTTTTCTCTCTATACAAGGGTGTTCTGTGGAGGTTGTTTTAAAACACTCTCATACTGATTCATGAAAAGGAGAACAGTCTTTGGAAATGATTCAACATCAGACAACCACCACCACATACTCAGTAAACCTCAAATACCTGCAACAAATGCGGCTTTTTGCCTCAAAACTATTTTTATTTCTTGTGCATACAGCAACAGAATATTTTGTGACTAAGCTACATAACCATTTTGTTGCCTTAAGTTCTCCATACATTGCCTAATTTCTGGACAATGAAAGGCAGCAACACTTCTTTGAAAGGGTAGAAGCACAGTTCCCTTTTTCACTCCTGAATCAAAACAATATAATTTTACTATAATACGTCCGATATTTGCATGTGCACGAGTCCCACAGAAGTCAAGAGAACCTGCAAGGGCAAGACTGCAGCATACAGAGCTACTATTTTTTAATACAGAAGTAAATAAATCTGCAATGTTTGTACTGTGATGGTTATTAACACATACTAATGAATGCTCCTTTGAGACTGGAGTTCCGTTCTCTTCATTATTATAGGTGTGAAATACTCAGATAATGAAGTAGTACTTTTCACAGTTATTCTAATCACATCACTCACCATAGGAAGAACCACGGAGTGCAGGTAATCTGCAGAATCCAGCCACGAGGAAAGGAAAACGTTGCAACATGTCATGTTTTTACCCATGGCTCTACCACACAATTAGATTCCACACATCACCAACTTCTAACATGGATGCACATGAGCCAGGTGAGTTTACAGGTATATCCCATGTATGCTGTAGATTAACTTTTGTATCTTCCAGATATTGTGCAACAGCCAAACACCATTCCATATTGTCTTTCAAATAAGTTTAAATAAAACCAGTGGGTATTATCCAACCAAGCTGTCCCTTTAACCCAAGGACTTCTGTCTCCTTAATGGGACTAATCTGCTCTGTGGGTCCCCTAACATTCCAGGATACCTTAACTGGGTACACCCCACAGTGTGTAATTGAATACATAACATGCCTCTATTTTAAAGAAATGTCTTATTTAAAATGTCCTGCATTCTATAATCATATGCGTATTTAACTAGTTCGTTATTGATAGCTTTAGGAGCAGGGAACAGAGGTCAGAAAGATTTCCATATATATTGTGAGCTATTTAAAAAACAAAAACAAAAATCTACTTGAATCATTTCATACAGACATATCTGTAGGGACATATCTTGAGGGAAGAATCATATTATCTTGATGATGATTCAGCATGACAGGAATCAACCACAGAGATACACTGGCCTATCTATATTTAAAGAAAACAATTTTAAAATCAAAAAGCTCTTGTTTGTGATAAATTAATAATATTTCCTGCAAGGAGTGGGACAGTTGAAAAAGTAGAAGCAGCATGATATTTCATATTTTTCTGTGGTTGCAATTGCACACATATCTGGAGAAGCAAATACTTTTGTTACTTCTTGTTGTCTGAAATTGCTCCTTGCTAGCGATATCTGAAGCAAGCATACAGTGGTATATTATGTATACATTACGTATATACGAGCACCTTACCAGAGAACTTGAATTATATATCAAAGATTCCAACCTTGAAAGTATTTCCTTTTCCTGAGTGTTCATCTTCCTAGGAGGCAGGCAGGAAATATGCCATTATGGTACTTCCTCCCAATCCACCAAATGGTTGCCAGCATGGGAATCCATACAGAGTATTCCCTCACCAGCAGTAGCTTCCATTAATTTTAACGTTATCTACTTTTGCATTCTTTGGCATAAGCACATATCCTTTTTCTAATGGAAGCCAACAGCAACACTGAATAAAACATTACAAATAAGCTAACCTAATTTAAAAGAAGGAGAATAATACCAACAGTAAAACAGAACAGTAGTACGCAAATCATCACCATGTTCCAGATGCTTCCAGGTGTTTGGGTATGAGAGTCAATCTTAAAACGTCCAATGACCCTACTGTATCTCTTACCATTACTAGTGTAGACACTCCCACCCTGGCTCTCACTCGCAGAGGCCTTATGCCCACTAATGAATGGGGAAAGGGATACTGGGACTCCACTGTTGACTCTGCTCCCTGGTGTCATGCATGGTAAAAAAAAGCTAAAGGTAAAGGACCCCTGGACAGTTAAATCCAGTCAAACTTGAAGTGGGTCTCACCTTGCTTCAGGCTGAGGGAGCTGGTGTTTGTCCGCTGACAGCTTTCCAGGTCATGTGGCCAGCATCACTAAACCACTTCTGGTGCAACGGGACACTGTGACGAGTGGCAGAGCATATGGAAATGCCATTTACCTTCCTGCCGTCACGGTACCTATTTATCTACTCAAACTGGCATGCTTTTGAACTGCTAGGTTGGCAGGAGCTGGGACACAGCAATGGGAGCTTACCCCGTCATGAGGATTCGAACTGCCGACCTTCTGATCGGTAAGTCAAAGAGGCTCAGTGATTCAGACCACAGCACCACCTGCTACCACCAGGAGCTGGCACAGACCAATGACACTGACCTAACCCCTGGAAATCCACGTGTTGCTGCAGAAGTCTGGATAGTATTAAACCTAGACATGAGCAGTCTTTCCCTGTGCAGATATCTGCACCAAGGTATAGATGCTGCTCCAACATGCATGTTCCTTGTGTGCAGCATGCCTATTGATTCTGTTGGTGTAAAATTGTGAACAGACAGTAGGCCTGTTTATTTTGCCATGTTGAAACCATTCTGCAAAGCTCCCAGCATGGAGTATATTTGTGGTTGGGATGTAATGGAGACAGTGTAATCATACTGTTATGTGCCTGCATCTAGGGACATCATGGGGTGGGGCTAGCAGGGGCTATTTAAACCTATGCCCTCCACCCATTTTTGCTTTCTAACACCCACTGAGCCCATCTTAGGCTGCAGTCCATCCCAGGTCTTGGTGCTAATCAGTACAGGGCTGAGTAGGAATATTTTTCTTATCTGCTAATTGACTCCTGCGAACAAGCTCTCCCCCGCCCACCTATTCTGTGTTGCAAGCTGTTGTGGTAACGGCATAGGTAGTAGGTGTGGCTAAATAGGTAATTGGTGACATTTGGGCAGGTAGGTGTGTAAAACTGGAAGAGTGGGATGATCAGATGGTGAGCAGCCTCAGGCATCTTTGGTGGAGATATTTTGGGGCACATTTTGAGGCCAGTCCCTCTGGGATTTGTGACCTGCAACAACAGAAAGTCTTTGGGGTTGCCCTGTCTCATCCAATAGGAATTGCGTGCCCCTAGGCTGGGAAGTGGGTCAGAAATGCCCCAACTTACCTTAAGGGTAGGGTTCAGGTAAGAAGTTATTATTAGGTTGTTCTGAGCAAGTTCTTTGGAGTTAAGCTGCTCCTGCATAGTGTTAACCTTCTGGCAATATCCATACTGATTAAAATACAGCCCCACACATTTGTGTCTTGCTCTTCTTTACCTATTCTGATCACAAAACACTTTTGGCTGATCAGAGTAGGACATATACTGGAAATATATTGTTTCGCTATGGTTCGCATCTAGAATGCTCGACAAGATTTAAACATTTAAAAGAGATTTAGTTATTTACAGTAGATCCCAAACCAGCCTCACCCTGAAGGATGGAGAACTGTAACAACAAAGGAAATACATATATGAACTACAGTACTGGAGTCAGAATAAAATTGTGTGAAACAAATATGGAGAAACAAAAGCACTAAAAGCATAAAAACCCCCAGACCAAATGCAAATATATTATAAAGCATCTTTAGTCATTGTTTCATGCAACAATGTGAAAACTATCAAGGGATACTATATGCCAAGAAACAGTCTAGCAAACACTTCTACAACAATTATGTAACTGTGAAATAAGGAGTTTTGGTGGAAAGGATGACAGACCTTCGGTTGTATCTGAATACAATATCATTCCTTTTATCACTTGCCCTCATTCCAGTTTTAATAAGCTCTCTTGGCTCCCTTATCTTTTTATGTTCACTCCACAGCAATTAAACAAAAATGCAAATATCATCCTCAATTTTATAACAGTGACTTGTATAAAACTGCATTAAAGTGATATATTTGTTAAATGATCTATATACTTCTGTTACACTGTGAATAAATTTTATGCAACATCAGCGCATACACATTGAATATATGCATGTGTTTGCATGCTAAATGTGCATGGAATGATTATCCATTATAATTCCATCACAAGTGCTGAAGAAGCAATAACATTTGAAAGGCATAACTGGTTTAATAGGAGAAGAGTGAACACTGAATTCTGAATGACTGCTTCAAATGATTGTCCAATGTTAGAGGGAGAAAATAACCTTCCATATATTATTTTCAAATATTCAGACAAGATTATGTTAAATACAGTGATTGTGGTTATTTTTATTTTTGTTTCATGTGAGAGGTGACTTTGTCTATGCAGTTGGAAAATTCTTCAGGCACGCAAACAGCTTTATGGACTTGTGAATTCCCAGTGGAGCTTCTGACTTTCAAAAAGTAGCCACAGATTGCTTGTGAAGATCTCCCGAGTTTCCATAGAATTTCTATCATCATCATCATCATCATCACCATCCCAAAACAACTTGCAACAAATATAATAAATATTAAAACCAACTGCAACAAACAGAACCAATAAAAACACAAAGAAGAGCAAGACTTACAGAACCTGTCCCAATAAGACAGGCTGTATGTAATAGAAGCTCTACAAATTGTGGGCCAAAAGCCCAGGTAAAAATGAAAGTTTTTGTTTGGTGCCTAAAACAAATAAAGGTGGTGTCAGGCAAGCCTCCCAGGCACAGCATTCCACAGTAAATGGTATTGTAAGTAATTATCAAGACATGATACCAGTACTTATAAAAGAGTGGTAGATTTAGCGGCACAATTAAAAAGTATGGTATGTTATCAGGAAGAAAACTGAAAAGAAATCTCTAATAAAAAGCAATTTGTCCATACTGTCTTAATAATCTGGAACAAAATAAGAAAGCTGTTATACGTTTTCCAAAGATGTGGGTAACAATTCACCACAGAGTTAGATGTACTTAATCCCACTTATTTCAATGAGTTGAAGAATGCCTAACTTTAGTTTGCATTGCAGCTATGACAACACTGGAGTAGGTTCAAACGGAATGGATGGGCTTACAAATAACTACTATGCAAGCAAAATCATTAAGTGAAAGACACTGCTATGATATATTACACCATAATGTCTCTGAGAACAAAGTGTACATTTTTCTAACAAGACCACATTTAAATGGTACATAGTACCACTGTGGTTTATGGAGCATATACCAAAATACTTAATTTTGTTATGTTTAAAAGTTCATGAAGACTTACAATCATTCTGAAAGTGACCTATGGTCCATTAAAACCAATATGAGTAAAGGAGTAGCTAGTGCTACAGCGTAAAATTTATACAAATACTACACAGTATACACTGCCTGCAAAGTAGTAACTGGAAAATGTTTAGCAGCGTGAAGCACTTTAAACAAAATAAGAGCACCCTTCTAAGCAAAATTCTATGTTCACTATTTAATACTTGACAAGGTTTTCATGTTCTGTTTCAACATTTTTGGAAACTGTAAACAGTGTGAGCTTCCTTTTCCACTACCTTTTCTTCTCTATATACTATTTTCCCCTTATCTAGCTCAGTGCAGCAACTACTGTGTTCTTAGGAGTTGAAAAGCATATAAAAGGTGAAACAAATAATAAAATAAAATTGTTTTTCACTCAAGATAACCAGTTCCTAAGACTCCATTGGGGGCAAAGTCCAAGGAGCTATGCACTTTTCTGGCAGCAAGCTGCGGCAGAAACAGCAGGCTTGACTGAAAGTTTTTCTAAGAGTCAGACCCTGTCACATAACATGTTCAAGATGCTCTTGAAGTTCTGACCTAATCTTGCTGTTTCTTACTTTGAGCAAAAGCTCCGTGGTGACACAGAGGCTCCGTGTCACTACAGAGCCTGACATCCTGATTGAGAACTTCCTGTGGACCTGAGTCCTGAAAGTACGTAATGTATAGCACATGAAATATTGAAAAGTAAACACTATGGCCCTGATCCCAAGAACTGCACAGGCACCACCATCTACAGAATAAGTCCACAATGACACCCATAACTAAGTATGGGAGAACGGATGTGCTCGTGGCACCTTGATGGTAAATCATGGCTTTACAAGCATGTGTTGTTGCTGTTGTTGTTTTTAAAATATATTTTTATTAAGGATTTCTTAGTTTGCTAAAATACGTGCATTGTCTCTTTTTTCAAGTTGCGTTTTCTACAGATCAGTTTCATTTGTTGTGAGACATTAGTGTTGTTGAAAGCGATCCAGTTTAAGCATCTGACTCACAGTTCAGTACCATGAAGTAGTGTTTTATGGAAAACTTTGGAGCATATATAAAAATTATTTCAAGTGTCTTTGACATTACAAGTCTGTTGGTCTTGCCTGAAATGTGATTTATATTAAGATGAACATGGATTTCAGTTTTGCAACATACTTGCTGTGTCTTCTGAGTATGCTCCTTAATCACTTTTGCTTCACTCTTAAGGTCTGTTCCACAAGACTTTGTCTGCATACATGTAAATCACCACTGTAAGAATCCCAGGAACTGTAATTTACATCTCACAGAGCTATAATTCTCAGCACCCTTAACAATCTACAGTTTCCAGCTTTCTTTGATAAGGGTGTGTGTTTTAATTTACATAGCCCTAGATGCAGGACAGAAAGCCACTAAACCTAATAAATTAATAATCCAATATATTTAACACTGTGTTGTTGTTGTTTTTAAAAAACCAATTCATTATTTAAGTTATAACAACATGTAATGACCCTCACCATAGTTCTACCAGAAACTGCTGGTGGTTGAAACAAAGTACAGATAACATTATTCTCAATCCATAGGAGTCCTGAAGCTTCTTGAGAAATACACGAGTTTAATATAGTTTCCCCTCAAACCAACCTCCATCCAATTTGAACATGGAAGCTCTAGCTAAGCTGAGGTGTGTACATTTCAGGCTGAGCATGTGGAGACGACAGCTTCAGTGAATTGGAATGCTCCGGAGGGGTGTTATTAAGCAATGGGCATAAGGGTAAGATATAGTCACCCGCTCTCTAGTCTAGTGTAAAAACGTGGCGTGAAAGTATTTTGTTTTGTGCGACTCACCTCTTTTATTGAATTTATATTGTACTGTTTTCATCAGTTCCCATTTTCCTTTGCAGCTGCCCCAATCTGCTTTGGGGGCCTTTTCGTTCCTCTGGAAAACTTTAGGTGAGACTTAGGGAGGAATCACAAATGCTTCCTTCCTTGTTCCACTGATGGAAGCCTTAGCACTAGCTGAGTGACATCACTGGATACAACTCTAAGACTTTATATATTTTCAAAGTCAGAGCCACTGCTGCTCACAATATTTGCAAAATACAAGAGGGCATTCATGGACTTCAGCTTAAATTGGTAAAAGAAGTAGTGCTGGAAATGCCTTAACATTTTTATTAACCATATATTTGGGAAGTGCTTAACATATTTTGTACATTATATAATGTGAGCAATGTAAGTTATGGATAAGGCTCACGTGGCCTTTGATCCATGCAAAGAACAGTTCAACACAGGGCAAGTTCAATCAATGTCAATAACATTCTTGAGCCAGAAAGTACACTGACATAGATCAAGGACACTCAAGGAGGATGCAAATTGCACGTGTGCCTTGTCAACATTTAGCAACTGATCCAAAAAAAGTAAGTAACGGGCAAAGCCAGGAGAAGTTTAGTAGTGTCAAAATTATGGCTTTTTTCTGGAGGATTTAAACACAATCCCAAGAAAACATAATTTCTCAATACTCATGTTTGAAATTGGAGATTGTAGTGCAGTCTATGTAATCCGAGATGTCAAGTGTTAGAAAAACTTTGATATCTCATGCAAGTGATACTGCCCTTAACGTTAAGCAGCCAGAGAACCATGCTGACACAATGCTAGCAAGATCACTTGCAATAATTGTTGGTTTAGACACATAATTAATTGCATTCTTATGAATACGTACAGTTTCAAAACACTAAGTTTTTTCTATTGTCAGCTCTGCCAGTGTGCCCATGCAGTCCCAACCTTACTGCCTTCTTTTCTGGCATTGTCAGGGGGATGACTTCATGGTACTGCTCCAGTCTCCTGGTGATTTCTGAGTATGATACACCATGAAGTACATGTAGTACATACTAGCACATGCAGAAGTACATTCAAGTACATGCATAAAGATTCACAGCTCTGGAATAAATCAATTGCAGGCATGTCCTTCAGGCTTTATATGAACAGACCACACAGTTTTTTAAATCAGATACTGTGCATATCAGGAGACAAAATGGGAAGGAGACCTGATCCCAGTTACAACTATACACAACGAAGGGGACAAGTCTCTTAAAACTGAAAAGTCAGTTGTTTCTTTGGTTTGTCGATTTGCAAAAATAGTGAAGACACTAGCTGCCTGTATGGTTCTCTTTTACATTTGCATACAACTTCTTTGGCTCATGGCCTCTTCTTCTGAACAGTATTGGGATTCAGGTCAAAACTGGTGCCAAAATATACACAATACATTTTTTTCCAAGTGTACAATTTGAACACCAAACTGAACTGACAAAGCTGTAAACAAATGTAGCAAGGATGTGTAGTAATTACTTATGGGGCTGCCCTAAGTATCCTCATTATCTGTGGTAGGCAATTTCAGTGAAATCTGTGGAGACATCGTTATACTTTAAGCATTTAATAAAATTGTTTCCATGCAAGATTATGACAGCAAAACAATTAAAATTCTTGTCCTAGGAGAGCCAAAGGCAATGCAACTAACAAAGTAATTTAGGATAGTTCAGTTCTGATGCAATAGTTGGTTTTCAATGAATACTTCTGTTTACCCAGCTGAGTTGCAGTCAAGAGACTGAAATCACCCCATTAGAATAAGATTCAAGGAAAACCTCTACAGAGTAACATTGTCACCAGTAACTGAAACAGACCAATTGGTATAAAGACAGAATTAGAATACTTGCAAATGAAATTATTAAGGCACATTACACACTTCGTCAATTTAAAATTATAGTAGTTTGTCCAAGGGAGAATAGGAATTGCGTGGACAGGCGGAGTCCCCAGATCCCGAGCGGTCCCCCCCCCCGTCATGTGGAATAACGACTCAAGACAACGTGCTATGGGATTAAATTGGCCACAACTTTATTAAATTTCAAATGTGGGTAGACCTTGGCTCAGGCATTGGGCGTTCTCCCTCCCCAGTCCCCAGCCGTGGACCTAGGGAGCATCAGGGTTATCCAGTGTGTGTGTGGGGGGATGGGCCGGCTCTGGAGAACGTATGTTCAAACAGAGATAGCCGCCCCCATTACGCCGCCGCAGGAGAGAGCAATGACGACCTTTCAGCGTACGGTCAAAGCATCCCTTCAGAAACCCCTTTAACGGGGAACCCTGGTATCGCCGCCGCAAAGAGGAAGATGGACTAAAGGATTCCGCCCAAGGCCTGATACCGCCAAAGTTGTGACGTTTTGCTACGGGAAAGGCGAAACCTGCCAATGCAGGGAAATTCCTTTCCGGCCCTTTAACAGGGACCTTAACGTAGCAGCGTCCGCATACCTGTGAAGAAAAGTTAACTTGCAAAACCTGTGAAGAAAAGTTAACCTGCAAAATAAGACATTAACTGGGGGTGGGTAGGGTGGGAGAAGCTCTGGAGCCAAGTGAGGATTCCCAGGTAAATCCTCACTCTATTGTGTGGGCAGGTAATCCCTCCCCTACCTGGCCTGGTCTCCTTGGCAACGCTTCCCCCAGGTGGGATTGGACAACTGACTGAGGTAGGCGGAGACCTCCAGGTATCCCACCTGAGGGAAGGCAAAGCCAAGCCTATGCTGATGGAGCCGCTCCAGATCTAGGGGCTGCGCGCGTCCACGCAAAGGGCGCCCCCCGTTTTAAGCGGGGAGCGGTCATTCCCATAATCACTGGAGTTCCGTGCCTCTTTGTCATACGGGTTTGTGGCCATGAGGAAGAGCTAAATCCAAACCTTGATGGTTTATTAATTTAACAGATTTATCAGCCATTTAGTTATTCCCCAAAGTGGTTTCCTTACAATATTAAAAACACAAAACCATCTCAAACTATTTACAAACATCATCATATAATATATAATTGTATGATGATGTAAAATTTGCCATAATAATGAATCCTATAACACTACCATGATCACGTTTTCTTAACATCTGGTGAAAAGGCTGAAATTCATTCTGTCACACTTAAACTGATAACACCATTACACCTTCAGAAATATGGCCCTTCTGGGGCGAACCTTGATGACAATTCAAAAATGTTATGTAGTGCAGCATATACTTGCTGCTTTCTAGTACAGTGTGATAGACAAGACTACTATTTTGCCACTATTCCTATCACCTTAACTGGCTACCTATTAGTTATTACAGGTGTCTCCCCACTTACTTGGGGGTTACCTTCCTGGGTACTGTGCATATACATGGAATTGTGTACTGTGAGGAACACCATCTAAAAAGCCAAACTCTTCCAAAAATCTAAATAATTCTACCACAATTGCTCCCTCCATGCCTCCTTTCTCAAACTCCAGCTCTCTGAGGGCCTCAAAGGCCGGTGCAAAGGCTCCTGGGATTGCTAGGTATTTTCCCACTCATTTTGGGCTGTCCTCCCCCCTTTCTGTAGCTTAAATAAATTTATTTAATTATTTCCCCTCATGTAAGTGGGGAGATGCCTGCATTGCATTTAAATACCTACAGATGCCTTTTTTTGTGTGTTTTGATAAACACCAGTATATGGAGTACTGGTACCTCTTTTTTTGCTGCCCATGTCAGCTATTTTGTGCTGGCACCCAGAACACTTTTATCAAGATATGAGCACTGGAACAACAACCAGCAATCCCACACCCTAATATAAATACCTATTATTTTAGGTTGAAAGCTGATTATGACATACAAAGCCTTCAAGATCCTGTGTCCAGCATTTCTGAGATATCACATACTATCCATTTTTCAATCGCAATCTGTAAAACTGTCTGAGAGCTTAATTTTAAGCTTATCTTCCGCAAGCCAAGGCTTGTCAACTGTGTGATTTCCTGCCTGCCCCAATGGAACAGACTTCGAAGGAAACTTACGGAGCATCTTCACAAAGTTATACGAATCTTTATTCCAGCTGGAACAGATTCCCAAATACAATACACATTGCATGCCCAGGCGCATTGGTATTGGGTTGAAATAGGCCACAACTTTTTATTGATTACAGAGATAAGTAGGCAAGTACAAGGTTGGGTGGGTGAATTCCATGACAAAATTCGAAGGGGGGGGGGGGGAGGAACCCCAGGTGCTGCAACTCTGCCCCCTCTGAGGTCCCTAACTGGTCTGTTTAAAGGGGCTTGCTGCCAAGGCCAGCGTAGCTATGGGGGGAGGCCCTGAGCATCTCGTCCATGGTTGCGTGGCCCAAACAACGCTCTCCTTTTGTATTTCACTAGCAAATAGAACAATTAACTTTATAAAAAAACCACTAGACATCTATGACACTGGTCTAATATAAGCACCAAACTTACAAACTAATAAGGTCTTCAAACCATGGATTTGCTTCGTTTATTGGTGAAAATGTGGTGTAATTTTTTCCCCTGCCACAGAATCTAATGTGTGCTAAATGGTAGAAGACCTATCTAGCAGGAAGGCTTCCCCCACATGATTTGGTATGTTAGTCATGTGCATTAGCAATCCATGGCACTGCCATCAAATGGTAAAGACATTTTCCTGAATTATTTGTCTCATGGTTGGAGTTGTCACTATAGTCAGATGACTACAGTGTTTGATTTATATATCTTTAGTATTAGTATTGAATCTCCTGGGAATCAGTTTCACTTGATCACCCTGTGTACTAAATTTCAAGACATTTTAAGACTATTCATTTTTCTTTATTTTCATTTTTCTTTGTTCTTTTATGTTCTTAAGCTAATTTAGAAAACAAACATATAAACAGGAAGTTGATCCAATGTTACATTTATGTTTCAAAATACCACCCTTCATGTGTAGATTGACTTTGTCTGCACTTCTATTTTTTTATTCACTGCCTCTTGGTGATGTTGTACAATAATCGGCTGTCTGGAAACCACTTCCTTTTGGTAACTTTTTTTTTTTTAAAAAATAGAGATTGGTCATAACTTCTTTTTTTTAAAACCCCCGAACTTTAGGTATCTCTTAGTAAGCTTAAATACACTGGTTAGAATATACATATAAACTTTTTTTTCAGACCTCAAGCTATTTCAGTAAACACTTTCTCTAAACCTTTTCAGAAGGTTGTGTTATAAAATTGTGCTATAGACACTGTTTTATAGCACAGTTTTAAAATACTTACCTACTTAAAAAAAAACCGAGAGGCTATTCTGTTTGCTATTGCCATATTAAAGGGAATGCTACCCTATTTCTATATTATGTTTCTATCTTACATGTAGGGATTACTTCAGCCATAGCTATAACAATGTACAGGAAGGTCATGTTTAATCGGTTATCTTCCATGACTTATGAATCCCTTTTAGAGTAATGGCTTTCCAGGATAGATAAAGCCTCCTATCTGGTAATTAATCTTTGTTTTTAGATGCATGATCTCACATTTGCCTTTATTAGAATGCATTGTGCTTGGTAAATGAGCTTACCAAGAATGCAGATCCTTCTGCCCCTTTATTAGGGAGCCACTCATAGGCATGTTGATTTCTTTGTTAAGGTCATGAAATATCTACTCCTTAAAGTAGAGGCAGATCTATCACAATCATGGGTGAGAAATGGAAGCCAGTCCAACATAAGAGAAATCAGATGAAAAATGCCTGAACTGCAAGAGTTTCAAAGTTACAGACAGAATATGTTTCTTCCTTCCTTTTAGGTGTTTCAAACTGTTTCATTGTTGATGGGGAAATCATAGTTTAAAATTATATGATTGGAGATGTCTCTTCAAAATTACAAATTAAATAATTACAAATTAAATAAAATATCCTCCAAAAGATAGTCATTATTACTACAGGTCACCCAAACAAATGCATTTGGATGCCGCACACAGATAAAAAACACCACCACCACCTTTAACTCTCAAAACAGTCATAAATTCTAGAGTCAAAAGTTAATTTTAAGCTAAGAACGGCATACTTCTACAATATTTTAACCACTAGATGAGCCAGTAAATACTAAAGTGGTCTAAAGTTTTCTGTACCTTTGCAAGTCGCTAAAAAACTCTACATAATTAATGGCATAAGGAAAAATGGAGTGCCTTCAGTATGGCAGAAAAAGGCACTTGATATAATTTAAAAGAAACCACAGAAATCTAAATGCAGGAGATTTCCTAACACTGACAAAACCCCCTAATATATCAACTTGAGGAGGACATGGTATTTGTAATTACCATGGATATGGTAATTTTGAATTTGGGGCTGGATCCTTGTTTTTTGTTATGGCAGAACAATTTCGGATTGGCTTGGGTCTAGAAATTGCATACAAGGCAAAAGACTTTTATTTGCTCATTATGTAATTTATGAGATCTTCATAATTGACTGCATAAACCTGACTTGAAACAGAAAATAGTTGGCACACAGAAATATCTCCTTTTTTCAGAAGCCAAGAAACATCTTCAAGAGACCAAAACATCATGTTCATGTCACAGGTTAGTTAGGCCTGTTAGTGGCCAGATTCCAGGGCTATCAGTTGGGGGGTCCAGAAGTGGCTAGCTAGCACAGGTGAAGATAGGCCTGAGTTAGCTTCCAGACATGGCAGCCAAGTGAGCCAGAACAGAAGCAGGTTTGTGTGTGTGAGAGAGAACTTGTAATTTGAAAGACGTGTGCTTGGATCTCTTTTTAATTTTACTTTTTTAATTTACTCACTTACATGGGAGTAAGCTCCAATGAGCTCAAAGTTGCTTAGTTCCAGAAAGCAGGGACAGGATTGCAGCTTATGAGCTGACATGTATAGGCTTGTGCTATTAGCTAATTAGTTTATGCTGCAGTGAATGCTAGGAAACAATCACCAGTGATATGCAGCCACCATACAAATTAGATATAGTGTGGTCTTGGAAGGAATTATAGGGCACACTACTGTACAGTGGTACCTTGGGTTACATACGCTTCAGGTTACATACGCTTCAGGTTACAGACTCCTCTAACCCAGAAATATTACCTCAGGTTAAGAACTTTGCTTCAGGATGAGAACAGAAATCGTGCTCCGGCGGCGCAGCGGCAGCAGGAGGCCCCATTACCTAAAGTGGTGCTTCAGGTTAAGAACAGTTTCAGGTTAAGTACAGACCTCTGGAACAAATTAAGTACTTAACCTGAGGTACTACTGTACTGTGGGATGCAACCATCTAAAGACAGCAAAGTGTTTTCAGGCCAGATAGGTCACTGCCGATATATTGTTTGTAAATGATAAGGGATCCTTCTGTTTGTTTCTTTTAAAAAAATATTTAACTAGCAAATGGAATGTCAATGGCAAATACATTTCCTCAGAAATGAAAAGCAAATCTTCAAAAATATTCTAGTGTTTTGCAGCAGCTTATTCCTGCCTAGGGCTGTAGAGTCTACTTGCTCCCACATGGTGGCCTGGCAGAGTGAAAGAGGGAACAATTCAGAAAGCTCAAAAGCTTCTTGTGTGGTCATTCAATCACCTCAAGTCACAGAGGAGTCTTCAAAAAGGGTAGGATTAACTAGCTCTCTATATTACAAAATGCTAGTATTAAATATTAAGCATTCATTTCCAATGCTACTAATCCAGGAGCAAAGGAGAAACGTTAATGCCATAGTTCTCAGTCCCTGGACTCCAAAAGCCAAGGGCAATAGCTGTTAAAAGGAGGGAAAACAAGGTCAAAGACCTTGGAATAAATGACACAGTGAGGGATCTGTACTGCTGGGAAATGAAATTCATAAGGTGATGTGTTCTGATTACAAAGTCTCCTATCATCAGCAACAGGATAAAGCAGGTGCCTTTGTTTTTGACATCTGGTGTCATCCCTCCACTCTGTTGCATCAGAGGAGTGCTCTGCTAAAACCTTAGATTCTATTAAAAAAGAAAGAAAAAAGAACTCAAGACAGTTAAAACCATCAAATATCAAGCAACTTATGAAACCAAGTGATAATAATACACAAATCAGCAATAATAGTTTTTGGCATGGCAAGTCAAAAATTAGCCAAGCATAAAACCACAATGATTTCATGATTCAATTAAAAAGAATAATACATAGAACCACATTAAAAAGTGAAACGGCATTAATATAGCACACAGAAAATGAAAGTACTAGGACTTGGGAGACCAGGATTAAAATCCTCACTTGGCCATAAAGCCCACTGGGTGACCTTGGGCCATCTCTCCCAGTCTACCCAAGTGGGGGTCTATAGGGAAGGAAGCAGACTTTCAGACATTTGGGGCCTGAGTTGTTTTGGGCTTTAAATACTAGCATGAGCACTTTAAATTGGGCCCAGAAATGAAGTGGCCACTAGTGCAGCTGTTTTAAAAGAAGAGTTACATGAGTTCTAAAGGAAAGCCAGGCCAGTAATCTGGTCACTGAATTTTGGACCTGTTGAGGTTTTCAAGTAATTTTTAAGGGCAGCCCATGATAATGCAATCTGGAAGTTATCAGAGCACAGAGTTCTGTGGCCATGTCATCTCAGTACAAAAGGGGGTACAACTAGGAAACCAGCCGGAGCTGGAAAAAAGCACATCTAGTCACCAAGGCTCCTAAGCCTCCAGTGACAAGGTTAACTTGAGAAGCACCCCTAAGCTATGGGACATATAGCACCTCTGCCGTTTCATGAATCAGCTTCAAGTTATTGACCCAGATGGAACAAAGAAACAACTAAGTGTCATCAACATATTGGTGACACCTCATTTCAAATCTCCTAATGACAGCTTCCAGTGGTTTCATATAGATGTTATATAGCACTTGGGGTGGAGGTGGAACCTTGCAGGACACCAAAGGACAACTCCCATGGCTCCAAAGAGTAGCCTCCTGTAGCTAGCTTCTGGAAGCTGCCCTGAAGGTAGGAGCAGAACCACTGAAGTACAGTGCCAACCATTCACACCTATTTGAGATGCTGCAGAAGGACCCTGTGGACAACAGTATCAAAAACCACCAAGAAAACAATGTGAATGTCACACACCCATTATCTCCCTATCTTGGTCAGGGTGACCTAGGCAGTTTCAATGCCATGACCAGACCTGAAGCCAAACTGAAATGGATTCAAGTAATCAGTTTCCTCCAAGTATACCTAAAGCTGAACTGCCACCATTTTCTCAAGCACCTTTCTCAATAAGGGGAAATTTGACACTGGACAATAGTTGTTTAACATATCTGGGTGCAGAGAGGCACCCAGATCACACACAGGGTCACACACAGCAGGGTCACACACAGCAGCAGCACCACCTCCTCTAAGGCAGATGGTACTTTCCCCTCGTCTAGTGAAGCATTAATCGTTCCCTGGACCCACTTTGTCACACAAACACACACCATGGTTAGCTCTAAGAAGCCAATTTGGGCAAGTGCCAAGGAGCCAGGTGGTCAGCCACACTTCCTTAAAAAGCTTGTCAACTTCCTCAGGTAGCAATCATCAGAATTGATCTAGATAGAGAAGACAGTACTCTAGACACCTCCATCACACTTAGTCTAACTGTGGCATCCAACTCTGTATGAATCTGCATGATTTTGTCCTAAAGTGCATTGCAAAGTTGTTTCAGCAGGCTTCCAAGTGTGAGAGAGCAGTGCTTTCTTGGCCAGATGACAAAAGCCCATTTACCACTCAGGAAAATTCTGCCAGAAGCTGCTTGAGGACACAATGTTGGCAAACAAGTAAGCTTTGTTTGCTGCTGCTGCGCCACCACTACGTGGTAGGCATAGCAGTGCAACCTCACCCATGTTTCGTCATGTTCGGAGAAAGACTTACACAAAATGGCTTTAGCCATTTATAAGACATAGATTTTTCTTGCTAGTAAAAATTCTGAGCTCTGCACAATACATAGGTCTAAGGGTCTAAGACATAGAGTCATAATTATTTCTCCCTTTCTGATATGCACTTGATGCATAGGCCATTGATGATGGCATACAATTGGACTGTACCTGGGATACCCTCTTTTACTTTCTGGAATTCTGGTCTCTGCCAAAACTGAATATTCAAATACATAGAGAAGAAATTCATAGCTTGAATCCCTTACCTTGAATTTTTGTTCAAAATTTACAAATACCCATAATATTGAATCATGGTTTATATTTATATTTGTGTGACTCACAATGAACACTGAAGTCCCGATTCCAAGTGAACCTAGCAGGGCTTTAATTCAAAAATATTTGTCACTGTTGTCATGGGAATTTTACAGACATTTTAACTTTTATTTGGGTCAGACACAATATTTCCTATTTAGCATGCAGCGGGAAAACATTTTAGTTTTTCAAAGCCTTTAATACATTGGTAGAAATAAACCAGGATGCCTTGAAATAATATGATTAAGACTGAACCTGTTTCCTCAATAATATTCTAAATTTATGAGTTGAGTCAACTGGAAACATCAAACATACCAGTAAACATTGATCCCAATACATAAAATGTAGTTTAGTGATTTGACAATGTTAGAACAAAGTTAAGTTCCACTTCAAAAGGCGTATGACTCTGTACTGACACCATTGTCTGCAGATGAAATGACAAAATAATATACCTTCCAAAGTCAGATCAACAGACAGACAAATCTCATTTGCTGCTTTCTTTGATAAGAAATTTAGCTTCAAAACGCTAATCCTAAAACGTGTTATGGGTAGATTGGAGTTTGTATGAACTAGTGTGCATAATGAAATAAAATTATGTATTATAAAATGATAAATTCAATTGATAACTGGTTTTAACATGCTTCATGATGTATAGTTAATGATTTCTAAGAGCTTATGAAAATCTAAGCCCATTGTTGCATGCATCGCTGGGGAATGAAAAGGAGAGTTATTGAGAGAAAAACTTGCTGAATCTCAGATGATTATATTATCTGCATGTAATTTATTTCAACTCATTTAAGCCTGGTTTCACTTTCCTCATTTGCCTTAGAGGATTTTTTCCTGAGGACCAAGCCCTGTCTCTACATTCCCAAACATGTACAAGTCGCTGTGTTTGGTGTTTGTTTGTGTGTGCATTTGTGTAACCATAAACTGAGGCATTAATAGTTCCACCCATGTGCTTACCAGAGACACTTGTTCCTTGTCCCCGGTGGGAAGGGCTCAAGGGAGCATAAGAGAGGCTGCCACTTGTGCAGCACCTAGAAAAGAAACAGCAGGCATTTCTCCTGCTGCTTCTGCTCTCTCATTTGCATGAAGCTTTGGAGAAGGGACAGAAAGAGTGGGAGAAACTCCAGCTGTTTCTTGCCTTCTCCAAAGCTTCCAGAGAGAGAAATGAACCCGCCTCTCTAGCCAACCCTCTAGGCAACATCTTTTCCTTACCTATAGGGGGCTTTGGAGCACAAAAGCTCCTTTTTCCTATCTTCTTCAAAGCTTCCTTCAGATCAGAAAAAAATGCTGTGTTCCCCCCTTGAAACATGGGCAGCTGGAAGGAGAAGCATCTTGCAGCAAGCTTTGGTACAGAAAAAGAACCAGCCATTTCTCTTGCTGTTTCTGTCCTTCTCCAAAGCTTCACACAAGTCTGAAAATATTTTTTGGTGACTGCATCTAGAGGGCTTGGGAAGAAGGTGAGTCCCCCCTGCTCCACCAAGAGAGATTTGTTTGAAGAACAAACGAAATAGCAGGCATTTCTCCCACCGTTCTTAACATATTCACACTGTACTAGCCAAAACTCCCCTCTTTCCGAAGCTCTGTGTGCTTGCCAGAGGGTTTGGGAAAGAGGCAGAGTCTTGTTACTTCCATAATAGTTTGGGGCAGGTTAAAACAGCAGCAGAAGAAGCTCCAACTTTTTCTTGTGTTTCCACTATACTACATCACAATATAGAAAAAACCCAGAGCCCTTTCATGAAGTTCTCTAAATGTAGCAAGCTGGTGGGGAGCTGGTTGTGAGGACCAACAGAGGCTTGGGCTAGGAAGCCATATTGATATTTTTAGACTCCTGGATAAGCTGCCTTTCCCCTAAAACAGGCTTCCTCAAACTCAGCCCTCCAGATGTTTTTGGCCTACAACTCCCATGATCCCTAACTAGCAGGACCAGTGGTCAGGGATGATGGGAATCATAGTCTCAAAACATCTGGAGGGCTGAGTTTGAGGAAGCCTGCCCTAAAATGTACATATTTTAAGAGATCCTTCAAATGAACTTCCTTATGACATCGTAACTACCATAGTCTAAAAAGTGGAGGATGGGTGCAAATAGCCTCTAAAATGGTTTTTTTTTAAAAAAAAATTAAAGGTCAGTTGAGACAATCAGAATAAAAAGTGCTGTATTACAAGCTTTTTTCTTTCCAGGGAAGTTTTAGAAGCTGTCAGTGCACGGTGGAAGAAAATAGATATTAGTAAATATGAGGGATTTATTTATCTTATTCATAAGATGCATCATAAAATAAATTATCTACCTGGTGTTCAGAAAAACAAAGCACAACAATAAAATATTCCAATAAAAATCTATAATACATTTAAAAAATATGTTAGGAATTCAGTGTAGGATTAAGGAGATCAATTCGTCAGTTCAAGCATTGTAGCTTGCCAGATGGAGTGACCTCCCCTCTCCTTCCCCTGTGCATTGTTCTGGGATTTCCCCTGATACCCAGAGCCAACTGGGAGGCGCAGAGGGGGTGAAAATATCTATTGTTCTAGCAAAATACCTTGTGCTGGCTTCCACTATGAGGATTCTTTAGTTGAATTCAGCTCGAAAGATTTAAAAATTTCGCACTAGACATGAACAAGTATTTCTGGTCTGCATCCCTTTCACCTGTGTTCATTCTTGAGTCCACTATGTTCCATGTCCACATTAAAGTCTTATACAGCGTGTTCTCCTTCATGGAGAGCACGTGTTGCGGGGTCTAACAGGACACCCCCTCTTGGTTACTGGGCGGGACCATTTGGATGGCCATGACTGTGATTGGGCCAATTTGGGTTGTTGGGGAGATTTTGATGTTACCATTTAGAGGGTTGGCTCGAAGGTTATATATTCTTGGCATGCAGCTTTTTTCAGTCTCTTTTGCTGCGTGCATCCGATCGCCCGTCCACCCTCCCTAATTTAGGGCTGTTGCGTTTGACATTGCTATGCCTGTCATGGGGTCGTCTGCTTTTGGGGCAGGGGCCTGGTAGGAATTTTGTCCATTGGCAGATTGGCTGGTGCCATTTGGTTTTTGCCTACTGTGTAGCAAATCGTCACAATTTGCAAGGTTGCGGTTAGGCATTGGTTAATTTTTGGTTGGTAGAGGGGATGTGGTTGGCAGTGCCTGCCCCTCCAATGGTGCTGCTGCAAGGGAATTCCGTTAAAGGAATCCAGGGGCTTGCCATGCTTTCGCCCGAATCCCTGGTCTGGGGCTTAGGCCGCGCAAGCGCTGGGAGCATGCGGGGAGAGGTGAGGGCCTGGGGCTCAGCTCCATTTTCTCCCCAATATTGTTTTCCCTTACTGGCTTTCACTGGAATTCGGAAGTCAGTTCTGTCCCTGGACAGGGACAGATAGTCAGAACCAATGCCTAAGCAACCACTCACATGTATTTTAATAAAGTTGTGGACAAAATTATGCCAAAAACCTTAAACAAAAATTCTGTGTGAATTGTGAATTATTTAGGGGGTGGCTTGGGGACCTTGTCACACAAATAATAAACAGGAAATGCTGCCGTCATGCTGCAGTTTGCTAGGCTCATGAGGCAATGCAAACTAGATATGATGGTAGACATTTGAGACCTGCTGGACAAGTGGAGGAGTGAGATGGAAGCCCAAAGGTAGCCAGGTGTGTAGGGAGGGGTTGGTAAACAGGTGTACCTTCAACATGGTTGGTGACTGCCTGATCTCAATGGGTAGGGGAGCATTCCATAAGGTAGGTGCTAACATAGTTATTATTGAAAAACTTTATTGACTAAAGCAGTCCAGCTGACGCAGATATTAAAATCTTCAGGGGAAGCTTTTCTTGCCTCTGGGTGAAGCCAGCACTGGCTATAAGAGATAAGGCCTTCTCTGAGATGGTCCCCTGTTTGTGAAATTCCCCTCAGAAGTATGGCTGAAGTATGGAAGAAGTGGCTCTCTCACTGTTTCACCTATGTTGCCACTTGAAGACATGTGTTCACCTAGGCCTGAGGAGGCAACTTTTCTTTTGAACAAAAAAGTATATGTTATTTAAAAACAAAACTTTCTAAAATCACAGCAGTTTCTGCAATGGCAATAAGTAATGCTGTTTTAAGATACCGTGTTTTTTTCTTTCTTTTATTTTTTTCTACCTCTTGGAACAGATGGGTAGTTTTAAAAGGAAGCTGCTAATTGCCTATTTAAAATAGTTTCATATGACTCACTTAGAATCAATTCCTGCAATTAGCAAAGTAGAAGCTACAATAACCTTTTGTACTTCTAAATTGTAGGATTATTTTACTTTTCTCTTCTTTCAACAACAAAGGTGTTAATCTCACTTTTCTAAATGCAGAGGTATTAAAAATGTAGTCAGACAGCAAGGGGGTTTAGAAATTAAGAAAATGCAGAGACATCTTCAGTTAATGGTCACAGTCACTTCACACTGTTGTATGTTTGCTTAAAACAAATTGCCACCAAGAGTTTGATATCTAAATGGGTATTAGTCTTCTTGATGCATGCAAAGATGTTTGTGTTCTGATCACAGGAATTCCCTAGCTTATAATCCTATGTTTTCTTTTATTGAAGCTATTTTTCTACACCAATTCATAAATACATATTGAGTGTTGGAGGATCAGCCGCAAAACACTGTGTAATGTAGTGTGACATGAAGGAAATCGAACATATTATCTGAGGTGCATAGTCCAGGTTCCCCTCAAGAAAAAGGGTGCCTGCCTGCCTGCCCTTTCTCTCTATGTTAGTGTGTATAGACTCACAACAACATATTTTATGGGGAAAGGTGCGGGGGGCAAACATCATAAAAGAGGATAATGGGTGGGATTCAACTAATAAGTCCCAACAGCAGAAGCCTACACAGAGATGTCCGCTTGTGCAAATCAGCTTTCACCCACTCCTCATCCTGTTCCCCAAGCCCCCCAAATGGGCTCTGGGGGCTTGGAACAACTCCCAGAACAGTGTGCTGGGGAAGAAGAGGGGCACTGATCAGTCTGTCAAACTGAAATGCTTGCCATGATGGAATTATCGACATTGTGTGACACTGATTTCCTCCCTATATCCGAATGATCTAGGAACCAATGCTATATCCAAGTTGACTCATCCAAGTCCAGTAAAGTCCAGTAAGGTGGTCAGTGTTCCCAGCCTGCCATTTTACATCATTACCAAGCAGACTTCCTCTTGTGAGGTGGGGGGTGACGGGCAGCGGGGCAGGACAGGGCGGGGAGAATAGTCCAGAGAAAAGAGGTATCTTGGAGGGCTTATCCATAAGACATGGGTGGTCAGAAAGATTGTTTCCAGCTGGCCTACATGGGGCTTGTAGTTTTCACTCTGCCTCAGTTAGACAGCACTGGAAAGCCTCTCCTCTTCCCCAAGGGGAGGGGTTGTGAGCAGGTCTTGCTTCCCGTGCTTCACAGTGGGCATGGATGACCCACTGTGTCACAAATAGTCCCTGACCTGCGTCATGCCCACAGCCAGCCAATACGGCTGTCTGGGGGCGTGCGTTGTTTGCCACTTTTAAATGAGTGTGGGGCTGTGGCTCAGTCTGTTTGTTTCCTGCATGCACAGATCTCGCTCAGATCTCCTGTGCACGAGGCGCTTCTTGGTTCAGAGCTTTTCTTTCAGCATCCTTGGAACCTTCCCTCCTGCTCCCTCCTGTTTAGGCAGCCCTGTTTAGGGAAGCTTTTAATGTTTAATAGGTTATTGTATTTTAGTGTTTTGCTGGAAGCCGCCCAGAGTGGCTGGGGGGACCCAGCCAGATGGGCGGGGTATAAATAATAAATTTATTATTATTATTATTATTATTATTATTATTATTATTATTATTATTATTATCCTGCGGGTGCCAACCGGCAAACGCCTGAGCCTGTCTGCTCTCGCTGTGCGCAGCCTCCCCACTCTTAAGCAGCTGATGTTTGGAGGGTTTCAAAGGGCTTTCTTTCTGCGGCTACAGCAGCTTCCTTTCTGCAGGGACTTTCGTGGCTTGAAAACATTGTTGTGTGTTAGAGGGGAGGTTGTGGCCATCACCTACCCCTCCCCTTGAAGGATATTCTGTTAAAGGAATCTGTCTGATGCCCAGGTGGTGGCTAGGGCAATGGCACAACCCTCCGGTGACTCTAGAGGAAAGCTTCCAGTTGATTTGCATCAACAAGCTCCCCCTACAGGTTGTTAACCCTTGTGTGACTCCCTGCAGAGCAGGAAGGAGTCAAGTATAGTCTGTTCAGATCCAATGCCTAAGCCAATACCACTCACATTCTATAACTAATAAAGCCAATAATGGGCTTTTTTAGCCCATTAAGCTAAATTACTTGTGTCCATGTGTCTTATTTCATCACAAAGCGGGGAGCGGGGCCTCGACTCACAACTACAACCCATGTTCACTAGCAGGAAAGGAAACTTCTAAGCACGGTCAGGAAGATCTGTGTGTATAGGCAGAGTAGTTCAAATACATTAATTGAGCGAAGAGGCATAACAAACTACACCAACCTCTTGGTGGTGGTTCTCCCTCTGTGAAACACCTTCCCTGGTGAGGTGTGCCTGTTGTCCTCAATACTGACCACTAGGAGAAAGTTCAAAACATTCCTGTTTATCCAGGCCTTTGATGGCAGACAGACACCAGCCATTGCAACCTTGAAATTAATAACTGTGAGGATATGTGATCGCTTTAAAATGCTTTTAGATGTTTTAAATATTTTGGGTGGTTTTATATAGTTTTTAAATGATGAAAACATGTTTTATTTTTGTTGTTGTTCTATTGTTTTAACACATTGATGTTTGCTTCCCTGGGCTCCTTTGGGAGGAAGGATACACACACAGACACATGCAGATGTCAAGCAACGAAGAATGAACACTGAGACCTTAAAGATGATACCTACAAGGTAGGCAGCTCTTCCTATCACTACCCCACCTCTTCACAAGGATAAATTCAGATGCAGGGCGGGCTGGCTATTGCTAGCTTCCTTGGGCTTGGTTTTTTTTTAAGCTTTCCCAAGAAAACAAACAAACCAGAAAGACCCTGCATTTTAAAATAATTCTAAGGGGAAAAGACACCAAAGCTCAGAAACACTGACGAAAGCCAGTCACATAACCCATCACTCATTTTAAAACTTTCTATGCATGACCCACCTTCCCACTCCTTGCTAAAAGTCTTCTTGCTGTTCCTGTTGCTTTGTCATGACAACAGTGCTTCACTGCTCATTTGGGACTTACCTTGCTGATGGTCCTTAAATACCATTTTGATATAAATGAAAATGAAGGCAGTGGCTTTCCTTAAGACCCCGACTTACAAATTCCTCTGTAGAAATAGCACAACTGTAAAGCAATATTCAATGAGACAAGGATGTTCATAAAACAAGTGTTGTGTAACTAGACAGCTACAGTCTTCTTCACCCTTTAAAGTTCTTCTCTACTCCAGAGGCATTCTTGCCCAGGAGCATGCATTCAGTTAAGTGATCCTTTAAAATTTCACATTCATGCTTGGTTAAGCATAAGGGGGGGGGGGTACAGACTCAAATATATCCAAGTCCTATGAGTTTGATAAAAACTGGCTGGGAAACGTATGACTTCCATCATATCTCTGCCACCCTGTTTATAGTTTGTTTTTTAAAACAGCATACAAAATCTGAAGTTGAACATTTTTGAGATGCAGAACAGAAGGCCTAATTTTGAATCTAAGCAAGAAAGTGTTGATTATAATAGTCACAGTTCATTAGGCTGCATCTCTAAAGTTGCCTTGAAGATGCTTTCTTAGAAGCTTAATGTCTGTTGTATATTTGGCAGAATAATGTAAGACCTATGGGTTAACAAAAATTTGGCATTTTGTTTGCTTGTAGATTTGTTATTTTATCTTGCTAAATGTGATAGCTCCAATGACCACTGAAATATCAAAACGAAATCTGATACGCATATTCAAGTTTCAGTTTCAGATCAAAAGCTGAATCCATTTTAAAGAGGACCTGAAAGATGTGCAACAATGGTCGGTTACCCAGTCAGGGGTGGGCAGCAGTTGCAGCCCATCACATCAGGCTCCAAGACCCCCTCAGAGCAATGTCTTCACTCTGGTCCGCTCCCACCCCTTAAAAAGTTACCTAGAACTGACCTCTGCATTGTATCATCTCCTTGATATATGAGATAGTAGAATGAACATTAGTCAGCATATTACTGACACCATTGTATGTTATATATTTAGACCTAAGTTTAAACACCACACAATTCTAAAAAATGACAGGAAAGATATAAAGCACAATGTCATATAATATGTCACTGGAGCATGAGACATAAGAACAAAAACTGATATTAAGTTTTGGACAACTTTTACATTTCCGGTTTGAACTTCACACTCATTTTCAAAGTGGGAAGAATGATTCACAATAAATTTTAATGAGACATCTGAAGGAAGAACTGTTGAACATTACGTTTTAGTAGTTATTAAGTTCAGACAAGTAACTCAATAACACATTTCTGTGACGTCTGACTCATAGCATCACAGAATCGTACAATTGGAACGGTCATCTCTTCTAACCACCTGCAGGAATCTCAACTAAAGCATCCATGACAGATGGACATCCAACCTCTGCTTAAAAAGCACCAAGGAAAGAAAAGTCCGCCACCCTCTGAGGGAGTCTGCTCCACTGCTGAACAGCTCTTATTACTAGCTTTAAGTTTTGAAAAAAGAAGAAGCTAAATGTTGGGAAATTTAGGACAGACCAAATGGATGCACTTCTTCACACAGCATTTCACTCCCACAAGATGCAGCGATGGCCACCAACTTGGCTTTAAGAAGGAATTAGACAAATTCAGGACAGCTAAGGGTATCAATGGCTTCTACTCATGATATGTACTACCACTTGGTATCAGAGTGGATATGCCTCAGTTGCTGGGGAATATGAGTGACAGAGTGCTACAGCACTTATGTTTTGTTTGTGGGTTTCCTAAACAACTGATTAGTCACTGTGAAAGAAGGATGCTGGACTTGATGGTGCTTTTGATCTGTCTCAGCCAGGTTCCTTTTATATTCTCTTAGGTTACTCTTGAACTAGCTCACTGTTGTGTGACCAAGAATATTACATACTGACCCAGAAAATCATATTGGTACAGGAGGAAGACAAGCTGATGCATCTGTATCAACAACTAAGGCTACAATATATGATTTAGAGAGGTTATGAATCAGCATAAAAATAAACAAGATTTGGCCATATCCATTACCCAAAGGCATTTTTTACATCCCTATATTGATGAAATCCTAAATACCTGGTTTTTTAGCTAGGTATAAGAGCGCTCCAGATGATTGTCAGCAAAGTGGTTGTCCCACCTGCTTAGCATAGAATGCTGTTGTAATTAGCTTAGGTCCCATGGTTACATATGAAAAAACTGCAGGCTTGATGGTTTTTATAAGACATTATAACACATGTTATAATAAAACTCCTATATGCTCCTATACATTGTAAGAAGCCCTACATCAAGCATGAGTATCCATTAAGCATAATCATTTTATGGGGAGTTGTAGCTGGCTACAGTAAACTATATTCTCCCATAGAATCTGAAGACTGATGAGTCATTAAATTGAGACTGAACAGGAAAAAGTTTGAATTTGAAACCTAATACCATGCTAGAGCCACTCTAAAAACATAAAGGTTGTCTAAGCAGAATTCCTATAAAAATACATTCATTATACAATACCTTAGTCAAACAATAGTTAAATGCATCAGTGTGTCTAATGCAAGTCTTTACATTCAGTAATGGTCTCCTTCAATTTTTTCAGTGACCAATCTAGTGATGCAGACAAATTTCTGTAAATGAAAACCAGTTTATCCCACATAGTGAAAAGGTTCATAAAAGTAAATGGGCTTTATATTTAATGTGAACCCCTAGCAATCTCCTCAATGTCAATGCTCTTAGGGTTATAAGAAAAAGTTACAGCTGTGGTAATGCTGTTTCCTGGCTGCTGAATGTTAGTATTCATTCCCCATGGTAAATCCCAGATCTGTTGTCCGGTAGAATGCTTTTTACAGCATTTACAACAAAGAAGGCTGGGATTGTACCAATACTGTCTTCTTTTATTAGAATTCTGTCTTTTTATTACACACCTGGAATGGCATTCATACCTCCACTCATATGAGAGAATGGGGGTTAATGCTACCACAAATACAGCTTTATCTGAAGGCATTTTGACACAGATTGCCAGGTTACAACTTGGAGATTGATCCTGTATCTTTACATTTCTCACTTAAGTGGCAGGTTCATAAGCCAAATCTTTCCCTGCCTCTTTTGACTCTGGTCCTTTCATCTGTTTCCCTCAACAAGAGCCAAATGATTCCACAGGTACTCAGCATACCAAGTAAATAAGGATGGCTGAAAAGGTAGGAGAAAATAAATGGGACCTAAATCCTACTGTGTTATCTCATCCTGTGTTGGGCATGTAAGCATAATCTTATATGGGAAACCAGGAGCATGATGGGCATTGAGATTGGCGTAGTGCACGCATACGAGCAGCAGCACTGAATTGGCTGTACCAGTGTGTTCACACTGTGCCAATCATGTTGCTGACTCGCCCCTCCCAGTACGCCAGAGTGATGACTATGACGAGAGATCAAGTAAGCAGCAGCGCCCCACCAACTGCTTCTGGACTGTACACATCCATAAATGTTTCGAGCTTCCAGCCAGAACACACCACAAAATCCATTGATACAATGGATCTATTCACAATTTAAGAATTCCAAACAGGCACTCTTCAAACTACAATATTCACCCAATGAAGTGGGAGTGGAAAAACAATTAAAAAAAAGAAACCCTGACTGTACTCAGGAATAATCTACTAGAACAACCCTAGAAGAATGATAGAACATGTCATTTATAGCTCTCAGCTGAAACCGCTCAAATGTATCATCAATTATCTGTAACCAATACTGGACAAAGACACTTTCCATGGGCCTTGGGTGGTAGGCCGGCACTTGCTTATAGACAGTTTCTCTCCTAACTAAAACAGCTACTCACCAGCAACAGCAGACCACACATCAGAGATACAGATATAGGGAAGAGCCAAAACAGAGTATCTATCTATCTATCTATCTATCTATCTATCTATCTATCTATCATCTATCTATCATCTATCTATCTATATCATCTATCTATATCATCTATCTATCTACCTATCTATCTATCATCTATCTATCTACCTATCTATCTATCATCTATCTATCTGTCTTTCTGTCTTTCTATCATCTATCTATCATCTATCAGTCTATGTGATATTGCCTTACCTATGCGAGGATGCATTTGTTATCAACAACTGTTTCATGGATTATCATGGAAAATTATGAACTTATCAGTGTCCTGCATTTTTTCCTGCATTTTATTACCTCTGACATCACTCCTTACAATCCCCCCACAACCATGATATACACCTGTAACTTAGGACAACACTTTAATGCTTTTGATAAATTGCAATCCACAATAGCTTATGCAATAACCATTTGCTAACACTTAAAGAATCCAGACTCTTAGAATATACAGACGGCTTAAGCTTTTCGAGAAGCCCACAAGTCAGTATATTCATGTCTATTACTACTAAATATAGTTCACATATCATGCTAATATTCTTAATTATGTTTTGAAATCCAACAATCAATAACATGGCAGTTCACAACCAGATGAAGAAGCATGATGCTTTTTATGGTTCACAATGGGGAATTAAAAAGCTCAGCATTTATCTATAATGATTATAGATTGTTTAAATAAATGGTCAAAATTGTCAGCACTTTCAGCAGAGGGAACAAATTGTGAATTGACAAATAAACTGTATAAATTCACTGTAAATATGGTTCTTTTACTGTAGGACACCATTAAGAACATGTCCTTGAGTCTAAGCAATTATTGACCTTTAAAGCCTCTTCATGTGTTGTACTTCCTTTCTGAAAGTGGATATAATAATAATAAGGAAAAATACTTATTGTTGAGAATGGAGTGCATAATGAGGTAAGACTAGATGGAAATCTGCAGAAAATAGGAAGCTATTGCAATCATTTCAATAAGAAGTATCAAGGACTAAAGATGACAAAGACTGCACAGTCCACTTCTGGGTTTTCTCACTCCTGGTTATGAAGTCAGACAATCTTTATAACAGGTGTACTTTCTTCCCAGTCACACTTTCAGGAGTGTAATTTATTATGGATCTTGCAGTATGCAGGTAACTGAGTCATATCTACAGATATGTGTCAATGAAGAGCTATCAGAGCTTTTACAGTCTTTCTGCAAAGGGCAATAAGCAAAATGTTACAACCCATTTAGCAATAAACTGTGCATTTTCTCTGCAAGGCTTTTCCTGCATTTTCTATGTGCATCATTTAACCTATCTCTAAATTTAATTCTATATTCTCTGGTAATTTTCAAAATCTGAGTTGGAGCCCAGATGGTTTCTGGTTTCTCCATGGGCAGGAAAATATATCTCAGTATGAATCACTTTAGCGATGCAGAAAGAAGTGGAAAAGCAGAATATGCATTTCAAAAGCAAGAACTGTGAGAAATGATGCGCTGTATGGGAGCTGCTTGTGTCCATGTATGCATCATTTAAGAAGGCGCTGAGATAATCTCAGTCCCATTGCAGAATGCAACTGAAAGATGGCTATAAAACGGTGCAAGTTAAAGAAACTGTTTTTGTTCAACCAGCTCTTCCTTCAGCAATCATTTCTATATATATTCTAGTAATTCATATTTCCATCATGTAGAAAACTCTGCAGATTTCAAACAACAACAAAAATCCGGGGGAGGAGGGAAGACTGGATTTCCTTGTCTTAGGGAATGCAAGGATCTGTCAATTTCAGTTCCCTCGGTCTTTCATTTTTCTAATTCTCCATTCAGTTTTTCACATTTTATAGCAATTTGCTGTATTAAAAAATCCATCAGCATTTTAGTGTGATTTCCCTCCCTAATAAACACATTGATATATGCAGTTTTAACTAATGCGCACATTTTTGAAATTTATCCAATGTAGTGCATTTTTGTATGTTATTTTCACTAATATCTTAATTATTATGCACAGCTTTCACCTAATACATGGTTGCAGAAATGCATTGCAAAATATGGATAGGTGTGTTTATGTTTGCATATAGTTTCAGAAAGTGTGAATTTGATAGATTTGGCTTTGAACACATACTGAATTGAATTTCTCTTCCATCCCTAGCTAATCTTAACGCTTCCAATAAGCAATATTTTCTTTCTCAGGGAACAGCAAAGTCATAGATAGGACTTTTATGTCTATCCCAAATGATGACATGTCAAAGATGGTATATTTGAAGCAAACTCATCCAAGGTCTACATATATTAATAACATTATTTTCTATTATAAAGCAAATAAATGTAAATATACTGAAGAGGTAAAGATCATGGTTCAATGATAATATAAGATTCATCAGGTGCTGTAAAGACAAAGAAATGTTTATATAGCTTTCCTTTGCGACTTGTTGAAAAATGTAAACCACATACCTTATGACACATGCATAAAGCCCACTGTCTTGGGGCACTGTTGGACGAAACCAAATGGCATCTTCCTCTTTGCTCATTCTAGTTCCATCAAAAGCTATAGGCTCCTCAAAATCTCCAGGTCCAGAGCTTTTGTACCACATTAAACTGAGTCCAGCACTTTGTGCTAGGGTGTAATTTGCTCTTATATATCCATAAAACAATGCACACTTTATACGAACAGGTTCTCCCACTAAGACTTGATACTTCTTGTAATCCACTGACCAGTCAGTACATCCATCCGCTAAAAGAGAAAAGAAGAAGAAAAGACAATTATGTGGTATACTGCTGAATATACAGCACAGTTCCTACTTAATTTGTAATCGTACTTCTTTGAAGTTGTCATGCCAGAGTTACTGATTCAAAGCAAAATACTTTAGATTGGTTTCACTGAATATGCAGCCAAGACTGACCACAAAAATTGCTTTCCCTATTGGTGCCATATTTTCCACAGTGTGGGACAATCAGCAAATCTCATCAACCAACTGGATAATTTAAGTGATAAGTAAGAAATTATCCTTTCTCTTCACTATATCCTTAGGCTGAATTATCACAAAATATTTGATTGAAATATGTGCAACAGAGTCCATCTAGCCCAGAGGGTGTCATAATCACTGAACAGCATTAATCAAATATCTTCAAGTTAATAACAGAAATGAAAGAAGGGAATTATCCCATCTTTTAAAAAACGTGGCAAGTTAATGGCTGCAAACTGGAAAGTTTAGGTTAGATCCTAAGTTAGGGTGAGGCGAGGTATTAATGTTAAGCCTAATTGCACAGCAGAACAAAATGTCAAGATAAATTATTCAGGTCATTATGACTGGGTATTCTACAGCAAATTTACTGGAAATATCTGACTTTTCTGTATTTAAAATTACTAGGAGTTAAACAAAATCATCCACACACACACTTATAAAGATTATAACTGCTAAAACTATCTAATCTAATCTGATCCTGTGAGATAGAACAGGTTATTTACTCTGAGGAGCACCACTTTCCATTTAATCTACTTATTTATAATGATATGAAAGGGGAGGACAATATTCTAGAATCCCGTCTTGCTTACAGCCAGCCAGAGCTGAATATGCAATTCTGAGTTTCTCTCCTTGAAAGCTTGGGGCAAGCCTAACTCTAAATTTGGAGGCCTGATTTCTTCCGCATCCCCCACAAGCCCCCTGCAAGATCCTTCTGATTTTGGTAGTGGCAAAGAAGAGGAAAAAAATAGATACAGTCCTGAAGTGAGTGGAAGCCAACATTTGACCATTTGATGACTGGAGAGAGGGTAATAATTTCCTCCTTAGCTGATCTGCATGGACTTCTAAAAAGAAGACCAACTAATCAGCAATGTTAAATAGCAGAGGGGGTGGGCCTGCAAATAACACTTTTTTTTATAAGACAGCTTCCCCTCTCCTATTTGAGGCTCTGGAGGCTGACATGGGAGTACAGGGGCTATATTAACAGCAAGAAGGCTTAGAAGCTGTTGCAGGTCCCCAAGGGTGTGACTGCCAGCTGGCTGTCCAGCGCATGGAAGCCCCTTCACAAGGGATTTGGAGAAGTCAGTGGGGCTGCCCACCTGTCAATCATGCAGTATTATAATGGTGTCATGTGGCTGACAGGTGGGTGACCCTGCCAACCTCTAAAAATTGGCCCATGAGGCTACGCTTGTCTTTGGAACAGTGGTCATTAGATGGCTACAACAGCTGTGATAGCTCTGTTCTTAGGAAAGTGAAGCTTGTATACATAAAGAGCTATCTATATGTGCCTTTTGTTCATGAAGTGTATATGATGACGGGTTCAAAACACATATAACAGTTCATGATTAACTCAATTTTTCACCCCATTCCCTATCCCACTTTGTAGCTACATACAAGTGTTTTGGATGAAACACTTGCATAAATTATACATAGACATGGCAGGAAAACATTTTGTGTCATAAGCAGAAGGAGCATGAACATTGTCCCCTAGTTATACAGGTAGTCTCTAAGTCCTCAATTACATAGTTCAGAAATATGGAAGAATTTATTATCCATTATCCATTTTCATTTATGATTAACAGAAGTTTGGTTATGCAGAACTGTTAGACTTCAGTTAGCTCAGCTGATAATATATCATGCTGTAACACTCAATGATTATCCATTTATTTGTGCCACTTAAAATCCACATCTGCATATTTATTATGTTGGAAACCACTTTGCTTCCAATCTGTTCAATGAGTTCACCATGCTTTTAAATTTCAAAAAATACATACTATAAAGGAGTATTCAAATGAGTCCTGGGAAATGCGAAATATTTTTAAATCTTATGATGGTTGGCTTGTTGCAACTGCAACAAATTCAGAATATCAAAAGCTAAAATACAGAGAATATTATCATCATAATAGCAATACTGTATCAGGAATCCAAGTTTGGAGAAATAGCAAAAGTCTCATCAAAAGTACCTTACACTTAGTGTTAAACACTGAATCCATAATCTTAGGCACACAAACCGAAACTCATTCCTGCTGAGCTAGTGAGGGATAGAGGTGCGGCTTCTAGAGAAATGTAATCGCTAAGAAGGCTTCCCAGCTACCCCACATTTTCAAACCATGATTGGATCCTGCCAGTCCTTGATAATTCCAGGTCAGTCCTGAGACCTTGTCTGATCAAGAGGCACCACTGTCTTTTTCTACTACTATGAACCTGGCAATACATTACATACATCAAATGTAGTAGACATATGTAGCTAACATTTACCTGTTCTAAATTCTGAATCTCTGCCAAGAAGATAAGATTGAAGGGAAAAAACACAGGATAGAGATTTTGCTGAACATTTTTTTTTATCATTTCATTATTTGTCTATATTTAAGTTTCTCCTTAGAAGCCTCATTCCGTGCCCCAAAAGTGTGGGATGCCTTTCCCTGGTGGTTTTGCCCAGTATCTTGTCCGTGCGATGGGCTCGTGGGGAAAAAGCTGTCCCATGAGTCCTTGCAAAGAGGAGGGAAAAGCCTATATGAGTCAGTTTCCCCTGGAACAGCTTCCTGTTCATCTTCAGCTTGGAGCCTTCACTGAACAATTTTGGGTTGCTGGTTAACAGGACCAGAAATGGTTTTTTTCTTTCAACCTGATTGGCACTTGGTTGAGGGTATTTTGCCTTTCCATCAATGAAATTATGACCTTCCTTTGTTAGGCAAAGTAGTTGTTTCTTGAGGGTGGAAATGGCATTGGGCAGGATCAACATAGTATAGGAGGCCCCCATAAGGGGTCTGAGGGGAGGATTGACCACAGCACTCCCAAGCTTAGGTTGGGATATCTGCCTGGCTAGAATCTGCACCTGGGTCACCCAGTGAAAACTTGCTTGCCCTGCCTGCTGCTGTCAGTAAAGAATTGGCCTGATTTTATCCCACCACCATTGTACAGTCTGGTTATTTTGCTGCTCTCATGGGTCACATAATGCGCTTGCCTGGGCAATGTAATTTTCATCTGGAGTTGCAAGCAGAGAGCAGGGAAAGTTATTCCTGCACAAAAATAAGCTGAAAAAGCAGCAGACAGTTATATCTGTTCTCCTGTGTTTTTAATTGAAATCCCATTCTCTCTGCTTATCTCTGGGAGATGCTTCAGTATTCTCAATAGGGGTGTGCATCAGATTTGGGCAGATTCCATATCTGAAACCAAATCAGGCTGTTTCTGAAGGATTTGGGACTTCTGAACTAAAGGTCCTTCCAAAGAAGTAAAAACCAGAATTCTGACATTAAAAAGCAATAACAGTACAGTATGTCTGCAAAAAAAATATGAAACATGGCTCTCCAAGCTTTCAGTATAAGATATATACTCTAGGATAGAGAGAGGGCAAAGGGGTAACTCTTTGGCCTGATTTTTAATATGCGAGGGCTCTCCAATCACAGTGCTTTAGGGGGAGGGATTTTGCAGTAATATATCACCTTATTCTTGCTTTTGGTGCTATTTACTAATTCTGCTAGTGGTACTTGCTGAAAAAATGCTGAATGTTCAAATCTTTCTACTTCTGTGTCATATGCCTAGACATCCACTCTTGTCAAATCATTTTTTGTCACCGCAAGAAAAACCCTGTTGTTATTTATCTAAAATTTTGCAGGATTTATCCCCTTAAAAGGAGCTGCCGACCTTGCAAATTTCACCCACTTCTGCTTTTAAAAATAAAATAAAAACTTGAAAGGTGAGGAAGAACACAAATCCCAGACTCTTCATGTGAAAATTGGCTGACCTTAACCACTCTTGGAGGACTACTGTGCTTGTAAATCTATCCAATTATGTCAAAAGGGGGTGGGGAGTTATAGCTGTGCTTAAATGTCCCCAATAATAGCAAAAGGAAAGGCAGAAAGTTTTGGATATACAGTGGTACCTCAGGCTACATACACTTCAGGTTACAGACTCCGCTAACCCAGAAATAGTGCTTCAGGTTAAGAACTTTGCTTCAGGATAACAACAGAAATTGTGCTCCAGCGGCGCGGTGGCAGCGGGAGGCCCCATTAGCTAAAGTGATATTCAGGTTAAGAACAGTTTCAGGTTAAGAATGGACCTCCGGAACGAATTAAGTACTTAACTAGAGGTACCACTGTACTGAATAATGATTTGAATTTGAACCTGAGCCAAATTGAAGCTTCTAGATTAATCTAAAGCAAACTGCTCTGTTTCCTGAAGCACTGTATCAGGGTTGAAATGAAATCTTTTCAACAGCTAAAGCTTGTAGGCTAAAGCTTGGTTCCAAATGACAATCACTTTTCAAGTGTAATGTTTTATCAAGTCTTCATTGCTTGCCTGCAATATGGATTATCAGCCAACTGCTCATGTTCCTGTATCTGGTTCTTTCTAGTCCTTTTCTGTCATCCCCTAGACATGCACCAAAGTACACACATTTCTCAAAAAAGTGTTCTTATTTTTATTTTTTTAAATTTAGGCTAGTGATCAGAGACAGGTGCTACCAGTGGTGGTTATTTCAGCATTTTGCTACTCATTACCACTTTCATTTATGTAAATTCACCATATTTATGTTTTAACTTATTACCCACCCAGAACTGAATGAATGAAAAAAATCTGTAATTGCCTGCCAAACTTATTATAATCAAGGTCACTGTGGTACCTATGAAGACTATAAACCATGAGAACTGTATATAGAAATAGGTGGCTAAAATGTATTATTAATATGGGTTACATGTAGCCATGCATATGCACTATACTTGAGAAAAATTTTTCTAAAAGCCCATTCCAGATAAATGCAGATGCAGCAGTGGTTGGGGGAATAAACATTCAAAGGATAATAATGAATGGATTAGCAAAAAACTAAAAACAGGATCTATTTATATTTTGTTGTAGTGGTTGCTATGTCTGGTCATGTTCGAAATCTTCATTAATGACTTAGATTAAAAAGCAAATAATACACATGAGCAGTAAACTTGCAAGTCAGGTGGCTAGAAATTGTAAAAAAGAACAATTTGTCCTATTACTATATTGTTCACTACACTTATCAACTTCTTTTTATCTAACCATTTCCCCTTCTTCAGTCCCATCTGTGGAATAAATTGTTGCAGTGATGATGAACTGATAGATTCACTAGGCTCAAACTTCCCTCTGTCTAAATTTCCATTACCACACCTTCCTACTACCAATCATACTTCCTTCTTACTTTTATAATTGAGGAAACACTTGAATTATTTTAAAAAATGAAACTTCAGAGATCCTTTCAATGAAGTGGCTGAAGTACCTAATCTCTGTTTTAAGCTGCAAACAGTTATTGCACCTGATAATAGCACAATGTAGGGAATAAGATGAATATCATTTACCCAGTTGTTTCCTTGAATAGCTTTTGTGGATGAAGTAAACCACAGTATATCACTGTCCTCATAATGAGATCGTTCTGCTGGATAAACAAGCTCCCTGCAGGCTTTACCTGCTGATCAGACCCAGCGAACCAAATATTTACCCATTCTGAAGGGGCCCTCGCCGCCATCCTCAAAATTGCACACACTGATTCAAGGGAAAATTTGATTCAGAGAAGTAGAAAATTGAGCCACTAACTCCTGGGTCTGTTGCTACAACCTGGTTTAATAACAGAGCTTCAATTCAATTTCTACGTTCTGTGAGGTAATACAAGTCCCAGAGTTTCCAATACAGCTCAAGAAATCTAAATTCCTGTTATATCTTACCAATTTAAGTAGAGAACTAAAACAAACCAAAAGTCCAGAAAGGGAAACCGTACAAACAACATGTAAAAAGGACTGTAATAAAAACCATAGAAGATATGAGAATTTTTACATGCCTGTATTTACAAATAACACGAAGGCATTTAAGATAAAAAAAATTTTAATCCTTCATTCATATCATAATTGCCAGCTAGCACTGCTACTGTACCATGGCCAGCTATCAACAATACTAGTATGTTCAGAAGAATCTTTGTATATTTTACAAATTGTTTCTTTCTATAAGTTTAGCACAATGATTTGTAATTTAGCAAATGTAAATAATATTTGTGAATTTGTTTCAGACGTGCAGAGAAATTTTGGGAGGGGCAAGGGAGATAATATGTGGAGATGCTGCATTACGAATGGATGAACCTGTCAATTCTGGCATCTCTCAATTTCTCATTTTCCCAGTCTTAAATTCATTCCACATCAGTGGTTTTATTCTGTTTTTTTTAATTAAAAGGTCCTTACGAAAATTGTAAATTTGTCCTAAAATGCTAAATTTTGCATGCAATTTTGCCAAATATAAACATTTTTGCAATCATCTCTAATATAATGCATTTTTGTATGCTATATTTTCTGACATATACATTTTAGGTGTACAGTGGTACCTCGGGTTACAGGTGCTTCAGGTTACAGAAGCTTCAGGTTACAGACTCCGCTAACCCAGAAATAGTACCTTGGGTTAAGAACTTTGCTTCAGGATGAGAACAGAAATCACGCGACGGTGGTGCAGTGGCAGCGGGAGGCCCCATTAGCTAATGTGGTGCTTCAGGTTAAGAACAGTTTCAGGTTAAGAACGGACCTCCAGAACGAATTAAGTTCTTAACCCAAGGTACCACTGTACTCTCCCTTATATTAAAAGTATTTTTGAGCTCAAATTTTGCATAACAAAATTCAAAGAAGTGCAAATTGAATTTTGTTCCTGTCCCTAGTCCAGAATGCAGTGTTTGGTTTTAATTCAATTGGCTAGCTAGTGATCATTCCACTAAAACTAAGCTAGTTTACGTCATTTGCAGCTGACACCAAGCTGGGAGGGGTAGCTAATGCTGCAGAAGACAGAATTGGGATTCAATATGACCTTAACAGATTGGATAACTGGGCCCCAACTTACTTAATTTCAATAGGGACAAATGTAAGGTTCTACACTTTGGCAAGAAGAACCTGCTTCATAAGTATAAGGCGATGGACACCTTGCTTGCCAGTAAAAGGTAAAGGTAAAGGTACCCCTGCCCGTACGGGCCAGTCGTGTCCGACTCTAGGGTTGCGCACTCATCTCGCTCAAGAGGCCGTGAGCCGGCGCCGTCCTAAGACACTTCCGGGTCACATGGCCAGCGTGACGAAGCTGCTCTGGCGAGCCGGCACCAGCGCAGCACACGGAAACGCCGTTTACCTTCCCGCTATAAAGTGGTACCTATTTATCTACTTGCACTTAAGGGTGCTTTCGAACTGCTAGGTGGGCAGGAGCTGGGACCGAACGACGGGAGCTCACCCCGCCGCGGGGATTCAAACCGCCGACCATACGATCAGCAAGTCCTAGGCACTGAGGTTTTACCCACAGCGCCACCCGCGTCCCTCTTGCTTGCCAGTAGTACATATTAAAAGGAACTAGCGGTTGTAGTACTGTGTGCGCAGCTATCTCCTGGTGGGCAAGCTTCAAGTTTTGCAAGAGAGCAGCTTCAGTCTCCAGCTAGTAAGCCATGGTGCAAAAGTGGGGGAGCGCTGCAGAATGGAAAGAGGAGGCTTTGGGGGAGGCAAGGAAGGGGGGGGAGAGATGAGCACCCTCCCACCACCACCGAACTTTCTCTCTTTCCAAAGACATGTTTCAAACAGTCAAAAACACTCAAGGAGAGTGCTAATCAGGATGGGGGTGTTTGTGGTTTGAGCCCCAAGAGAGCAGCCTGGAGGGCTGTATTTGATTCCCGAGCCCGATATTCCCGATCCACATTCTCATCTAACACCCTTAACAAACAACATGGGGACACAATTTTCTAGTTTGCATCAGGTAGCAAAATATCTTGGGCTGCTCCTGGTATTGGAGCACTCTGGGGAGGAACCCGCAGCACCACAAGCTCCTAGAAAGTAACTTATCCCAGAAAGAGTTGGGCATTAACTGAGATTTTTTGAGCCTCTATCTCCAGTCTGCCACTGCCAGGCTCTGCTCCCTTTTGAAGAACTAGAATCTCTAAAGGGCCAATCCTGTGGCCAGAAGAAAGGCAATTCTGCATTGGACTGGCAAGGTAGTGTGGGAAGCACAATTATCCAAGCACAGGAGAAGCTGCCTATGAGGTCCTGGTTTCAATTCTATGGCCCCTCGTGTCATGGCATTTGGTTCAGTGTGCTGCAACCTACTAGATTTGATCTAGTATAATCCTGTTCACTAGATTCCAACTTGGTGCCCTGGTTGCTGCTGGACTCCATGCTCATGCCATCTTCTCCTCAAAGTCACCATTCATACACACCCCATCTTAGTGTGGGGGGATAGAGAGCTTTAGACTCCCCATCCTGGCTTGTTGAGACTTCAGCGTGGCTTTCCCTATTGGCACCAGGAACAGCTAAGTAGCACACAGAGCTGTTATATGAGCAGCAAGGAGGGGAAGGGATGAATCAGCTAGGAAGAGACTGCGTGGTAACCAGTTGTAGGCCACATGCATCTACAGGCCTAGGATTCCCCACAAGTGAGGACTCTGAAATGCTCGACATTTCCTCTGCAAAAGTTGATGGAATAAATCAGAGAAATCCATATACTTCAGTTTAATCAAGAGTCTCTGGGATGGTTCCAATAGACTTTGGTGTGAAATGTAGTTTCAGAATAAGCTGTCTGCAGATCTCATGGTTCAAAATATATGTGCAGCTTCTTCCCTTCCCTTTCAATTCACATTGCACTATGTAGCCTCATGAAACAGTTTTGTGCTTATAGGTAATTTTGCATAGTTGACTCGGAAGTTATATGCCATGGGGGTAAATACAGTGAATTGGTAAAGTAACCTCAGTAGGCAAAGCTAATGATAAATGCTGTATCTTTACTGGAAACACATTATAAGATTGGCTGTTTCAATCAAAACACACTTTAAGGCACAGAAAAAAAATATACTTTGGCTAAAGCCGAGCATGTGAACACCAGACTTGGATTTTCAAAAGAGGTTAATGGAGTTCAGTACTCAAATCTCATCAAGATTTATAGAAATTAGATGCAAAACTCCCTTGGCTCCTATAAAATTCCCAGACCTGGTTTATTTGATAGCTGGCAATTCCAGGTAATTGATTCACTCTCTCTGTCTCCCCCACCCCTGAAAGAAAACAAACTGGTAGTATAAGAGATGGAAAAACTAACCCCTTAAACAACCCTTATACATGCCATAAAAATCAAACATACACAAAAATGTGCTTTTTATGACACAGTCACAGAATGTGTCAAATGTTACTGTCTCCACAGTCCTCTCCCCCACCTCCTATCTTCAGGTGTAATAATTTTCTTCTTTGTGTTGTCGTACAAACCCATTATCCTACTGACATTAATAAAGGAATAAATGTTGGTTCATACTCATCTAGGAGATGATATATTGTCTTTTCCTGCTTCTATCTAAATGCTCTAAATCTGGGAATCTCTCAGATTTCATCACAACTGTGACCTACCAATCCTATCTGCATATTACAGTACAAGTGTTGGCTGCTTCTACATGGCATACAAATACCGTTGCTATTCTATTAAAAATCCATAACCAAATATTTGAATACAGTCCTTCAGGGCTGTACCACATCTCTGCCTGGATAGCTACTACACATTGGCTTTTTAGACTTGACGAGGAAGTGAATGTCAGCTGCATCATCAATGGCCATCATGCCAGAAGCTCCCCTCCTTTCCCTATTCTGACCCTCCCCTTGAGTTTGGTTGCTACAACACATCAAACGATCAACTCTGGTTCCTCCCACTATTAATCTGTATCTAACCAGCCCATGACAATGACATTCTTATTAGATTTATATTTAAATCTACTGCACTGAGTAGCTAAAATCAATAATAATAATAATAATAATAATTTATTATTTATACCCCGCCCATCTGGCTGGGCCTCCCCAGCCACTCTGGGCGGCTTCCATAAAAACCAAAAATACAGTAAAATATCACACGTTAAAAACTTCCCTGAACAGGGCTGCCTTAAGATGTCTTCTGAATGTCAGGTAGTTGTTTATCGCTTTGACATCTGCTGGAAGGGCGTTCCACAGGGCGGGCGCCACTACCGAGAAGGCCCTCTGCCTGGTTCCCTGTAGCTTTGCTTCTCGCAATGAGGGAACCGCCAGAAGGCCCTCGGCGCTGGACCTCAGCGTCCGGGCAGAATGATGGGGGTGGAGACGCTCCTTCAGGTATACTGGACCGAGGCCGTTTAGGGCTTTAAAGGTCAGCACCAACACTTTGAATTGTGCTCGGAAACGTACTGGGAGCCAATGTAGGTCTTTCAAGACCGGTGTTATATGGTCTCGGCGGCTGCCCCCAGTCACCAGTCTAGCTGCCACATTCTGGATTAGTTGTAGTTTCCGAGTCACCTTCAAAGGTAGCCCCACGTAGAGTGCATTGCAGTAGTCCAAGCGGGAGATAACCAGAGCATGCACCACTCTGGCGAGACAGTCCGCAGGCAGATAGGGTCTCAGCCTACGTACCAGATGGAGCTGGTAAACAGCTGCCCTGGACACAGATTTGACCTGTGCCTCCATGGACAGCTGTGAGTCCAAAATGACTCCCAGGCTGCGCACCTGGTCCTTCAGGGGCACAGTTACCCCATTCAGGACCAGGGAATCCTCCACACCTGCCCGCCTCCTGTCCCCCAAAAACAGTACTTCTGTCTTGTCAGGATTCAACCTCAATCTGTTAGCCGCCATCCATCCTCCAACCGCTTCCAGACACTCACACAGGACCTTCACCGCCCTCACTGGTTCTGATTTAAAAGAGAGGTAGAGCTGGGTATCATCCGCATACTGATGAACACCCAGCCCAAAGCTCCTGATGATCTCTCCCAGCGGCTGCATGTAAATGTTGAAAAGCATGGGGGAGAGGACAGAACCCTGAGGCACCCCACAAGTGAGAGCCCAGGGGTCTGAACACTCATCCCCCACCACCACTTTCTGAACACGGCCCAGGAGGAAGGAGCGGAACCACTGTATGACAGTGCCTCCAGCTCCCAGCCCCTGAAGACGGTCCAGAAGGATGTTATGGTCGATGGTATCAAACGCCGCTGAGAGATCCAGCAGAACTAGGAAACAGCTCTCACCTTTGTCCCTAGCCCGCCGGAGATCATCAACCAGTGCGACCAAGGCAGTTTCAGTCCCATGATGAGGCCTGAATCCCGACTGGAAGGGATCCAAATGGTCCGCTTCTTCCAGGCGTGCCTGGAGTTGTTCGGCAACCGCTCGCTCAATCACCTTGCCCAAGAATGGAAGATTTGAGACTGGGCGATAGTTGGCCATCGTGGCCGCATCTAAAGATGGTTTTTTAAGAAGCGGTTTAATAACCGCCTCTTTCAGCGGGTCTGGGAAGGCTCCCTCACGGAGGGAAGCATTCACCACCCCACGAAGCCCATCGCCCAGTCCTTCCCGGCTAGCTTTTATAAGCCAGGATGGGCAAGGATCCAGGAGACAGGTGGTTGGTTTCACTCGTCCAAGCAGCCTGTCCACATCCTCGGAGGTAACAGATTGGAATTGATCCCACTCAACTTGACTAGACAGAACTCTAGCACTCTCCCGCCCCAGCCCTGCTCCCATGGTGGAGTCTACTTCTTCCCGAATCTGAGCGATTTTATCTGCAAAAAACTTTGCAAAATCATTGCAGGAGAACATGTGGCCCGTACTGGGCCCCGATGTTGCAGGTGGTTCCGCTAAATTGTGAACCACCTGAAAAAGTCTCCTGCTGCTGTTTTCTGCAGATGCAATAGAGGCGGCGAAGAAATTCTTCTTCGCCGTCGCTATCGCCACTTGGTAGGCTCGACGTTGAGCTCTAACCTGTGTCCGGTCAGATTCGGAATGAGTTATCCGCCACCGGCGCTCTAGCCGTCTCAACGATTGTTTCATTGCCCTCAGATCCGTGGAAAACCACGGGGCTGTCCGGGCTCCATGCAATCGGAGAGGGCGCTTCGGAGCCAAACAGTCAATAGCCCTGGTTAACTCCACATTCCAGCGGGCCACCAGGGAATCAGCTGAAAGGCCATCAACATGGGATAAAGCATCCCCTACCACTCTCTGGAAACCATTTGGATCCATTAAGTGGCGGGGGCGGACCATCCGAATTGGTCCCACCTCCCTGCAGAGGGGATGGGTCGCAGAGAAGTCCAGTTGCACCAGGAAGTGATCTGACCATGGCACTTCTTTCGTTTCGCTTTTACTTAGTGTCAGATCACCAACATCCATAGAGGTAAACACCAGGTCCAAGGCATGTCCGCGGCTAATCTAGCCGCGTCTCATCAGCTGGCCTCTAGCTGCAGCTCTCTCACACGCACGAACGTTGCTTATCTTTATTGCTGACCTCCATAACCTATTCGGAGTCAATTTAGTCCGGGGGTCCGGCACACTTCCCTCGCGCAGCTCTGACCCTTCTCAAAGACCTTTGACTCCAGCAGAGTAAACACAGCAGCAGCAGAAGCAGGAACGTTCTTCGTGTGGTGGCAATAATTCAGGCTGACACTTAGCAGACTCCTTATCATTAAAGTCTTTATTCTCGTACAGATCAACACATCGTAAATCTTCCCGGTGAGACGCAACTCATGTCGACTCTCTCTCACACTGCGTGCGTCTTTCTCTCTCTCTCAGAGATACTGGCCACTCCCAGTGTTCTATCCCCGCCCTCAGAATGTGAGGCGTCATCACTCAGAACTCTTAACCCTGTAAGTTCTGAGCCACTCCCAACAGGTTGGGCCAGACTTATTCAGGGACAGCCCCATGGAGGCCATGCTTTCCACGAAGTCCCGAGCGGCCCCTTGTAAGGTCGTGTCGGCATGGATGTTAAAATCCCCTAGGACGACCAAGCTAGGTGTCTCCAGGAGAACATCCGCCACGACCTGAAGCAGCTCAGGCAGGGAATCCTTGGTGCAGCGGGGAGGTCGGTACACCAAAAGGAATCCTGTACTGCCCCTATTGCCCAACTTCCAGAACATGCACTCGGAAAACTGGGTCTTCTCAATAGGACGCCTGGTGCAAACTAATGACTTCCTAAAAATCACTGCAACCCCCCCTCCCCGCCCACATGACCTGGGTTGCTGTGCGTAAGAGAAACCTGGTGGACAAGCAGCGGCAAGGACAGGCCCATCTGCTTCATCCAACCACGTCTCTGTTACACATGCCAGGTCAAGTCCTCCATCCATGATCAAGTCATGGATGGCAGTGGTCTTATGAATCATTGACCTGGCATTGCACAGCAGCACCTTCAGGTCATGTGGGTATCCCTTGCTGATTCTAGTATCCATCCGGTCAAGACCAGACCCGGAGGCAGGAATAGTCCTCAGACAACGACTAAACCTGCCTCCTCTGTAATGACATGGTCTAGTTGAATATGTGACAGCTTTCATTCAGGCAGCAATTCCTAAAAATTATTATGCAGCACATTAGTGTGTCCCATATACACTGGCAGAAGTGTGCCTGTCTTTTCCCCATCCAGAATGACCTGTCTTTAGCTGTGATTCCTGCTCTGCAGGGGGTTGGACTAGATGACCCTCGGGATCCCTTCCAACTCTACAGTTCCTTGATTCTGTGAATTCTACAGAGATGGATAATCCAGCACTATGTTATCTTAATGCACCTTTGAGATGTCTTATTTCACATACAAAATTGGCTAAGGCTTGTCAGTGCATGAACACCAAGTGAATGGAAAGCCATTTAAACGTGTATGTTAGTACTTATAGGATTCACAATCACAACACGAGTAGAGAATGTAGGTCTTGCATACTTGCCCTTCCTCTTCCACCTCCCCATGTTGAATAGAAGGTTTCTCATAATGTTCACCTGACCTTCAAACTGCCTGTAGAACTTCCCATTCAACAAGGGAAGGCTGGAGTAGAGCTGGTAGAAACAGAGTGCATAGGGGTATTGGGGAGGCAGTAGTAAGAACGGCCTGAGAATATTCCACATGTGTTATTTCCAAATTAAAAGCAGGATAACAGGAAGAACACATCTGATGGATGTTCCATTAAAAGGGGCTATCACTGAACTCAAATTTATGTTCTCTTTTCTCATGTACACTTATTGCTCATCTGGCCACAGACACTCCATACTCTCCAATAGCTTTTGACTGCTTTCTTCACCAATGGCTCCTGAGTAAATTTAGCAGTCATGGAATAAAAGGATGGGGACTAATATATCAATAACTGGTTTAATAGTTTAATAGAGACCAATAATAAACTGAAGGATGTAAAAGACGGTGTTTTTCAGATCTGTATCGCAACCAGTTGCTTTTAACTTGTACATAAATGATCTGGAGTTGAGGGTGAGTAGTGAGGTGACGAAGTTTTCTGGTGGTACCAATTAAACACTTAAAAACTAAAAGGGCACTGAGGAGCTCCAAAAACATCTCCAAACTGTGTAAATGGGGGGGGGGATGGAAGATGTGGTTCAAGGTAGTAAAAAAATCCTAACTTTCTGGGCGATAAGGCTCTCACTGGGTACTAATGAGGATGATTATATACAGCAGGTGATATTCATGTAACTTCTACTAAGAATAGAATTAATGAGCATAACTAAATTAGGTCCATTAATTTAAATGGGTCTGCTCAGAGTAAATCTTAGTTGAATACTACCCTGTATCCAGAATCAGAGGTAGCAGGCCTCTCAATACCAGTTGCTTAGGGATGCAAGCAAATGAATACTGTTGTGCTCATGTCCTGCTTGTAGCATCTGGTTGGGAAACAGGAGGTTGACCTAGATAGATTTTTTGTGTCATCCAGCAGGGCTCTTTCTATGTTATCAGTGTTGCCAAAGCACTGGCAGACACACTTCCTTCTTCCCATCAAAATCAGATACAGTCATACCTCGGGTTACAGACGCTTCAGATTGCATTTTTTCAGGTTATGGATGCGCCGAAATCTGGAAGTACCGGAACGGGTTACTTCTGGGTTTTGGCGGTCGCACATGCGCAGAAGCACTAAATCGTGCTTTGCACATGCGCAGAAGCGCAACACGCGTGTGCGCAGACGTGCCGCTGCGGGTTGTGAACGTGCATCCCACACGGATCATGTTCGCAACCTGAGTGTCCACTGTAGGCAGAAGCTAGATACTAATAAATCTAACACTATATTAGAGGTTGTGGGGTTTTTTTTTAAAAAAAAAATAAAGCTATGATGGTTGTCTGAGGTACAGTCATTTTATACAGGATGTCAATGAAGTTAAAACTGCGGTGGAACAACCTTATAACCTGGGTATCCCTGTGAGAGGAAACATTACAGACTGATGCTTCACTCTGCTTGATCTCTGTGCACCTTTACAATCTTTACAATGCCTCAAAGGCACTGAGGTAAAGAAAGTGCAGTATATATTTTAATGTCAAGCCACAGGACTGAAACAGTTTTTGATCTGAGATTATTTAGAATTTCCTTTGGGGCTGAGATTTCTAATACATTCTCTTAGCCTCTCTTAACCCCACTGTTCTTATATCCTGGCAACATAGGTGCTATTGTTTTTCTATGCACTTTTTACAGGGTAACAATTTACCATTGGCAAGTTTTTGCCACCTCAAGATTCATAATCTTTTAGCATGGAAGGAAGCTACATGGAAACAAAGATCTGCTACAGACTTGCGGAAAACTATTTCTACCATGCATCCCAGTTAATCTCAACACCTAGCAACATATTTGTATACTTATTTCTGATTATATTTCTTAGACACATTATTAAGAAATGTCTTGAGTACAAGAAAAAAGGAGTGACTAAAAAATGACATGTAGATTTATTTTGTTATATATTAAAATAAATAAACCTAATTATACAAGGCGATTCTGCATCATGTTTTTTGTCTTTTGTATGCTGTGAACCATCTAGAGAACACTGTTTGAGAGGAGGTACAAAAGTATAACAGCAAACAACAGCAATCTGGGAGGAAGAATGGAATAGTAATTTAATAATGAATGAATGAATGAATGATTCGCTGTGGTTGAAAATACTGTAACAGTGGAGGAACACTGCTCTTCCCTTCCTTTGTCCATCCCTCTCCCAGTTGGTTGCTCAGAGATAGAATGCTAATAACGATGATTAAATATTTAGTTTTATGTTATGATAATAAACATAAGCTCCAGAGGTGCATGTATTCATTTAAAGATGAATGGAGAATCTAACTAAATGGGGCCCCTTCAGATGTACCTCTGCCCAAAACAAATGAAACTGCCTTAGAACAATTCCACATCAAGATATTCTGGGGAACAAAATGATCATCAATATGTGCTTTGCTACTCTGCTGCCATGGGGGTCAATAAAAACAGTAGGTTTTTTTAAAAAAAAACAGGTGGGAGAAAGGAGATACTCAAAATTGAACATGAAACACACAAATTAACATGAATAAAACATGAAATAATGAGAAATAAATCCCAAAGCTATCTATCTCCTTGGGCATTACAAGCAAGGCTTGTGCACCCTGACTTCAGGCCTAGCCGGTGATGCTGACCAGCTACAGAGCTTTATGCCTTATACCTCTGAGCAGAGAAGTCTCTATGCTTCTGCTGCAGAAGTTCCAACTTCTATGACAAGCAGGCTAGACCATTCAAGATGCAATCGTCAGTCACTGCCAGGATGATGAACTTGGTGTGGTTGGGAATTAATTTATGGAGCCGATTCAAATTGCCACTCTCAGTCTTACCCGCCTTGTTGCTACCCCATGTAACACAGAGATAATAATGTGTTCTTCAGAGTTATCTAATGAATAATTGGATAAAGTATGTGAAATACTTTGAGCACCCAGGAGTAGTGCTATATAAATGCTAAGATGAATGTTGAATCATCTTCCAGTTGCTTGGCAACCATAAGGGTTTATTTCCCTTTTCCTAGTACCTGGCTAAGCTGGTACCATGAAAGGCTAAGAAAGGAAACAGAGAAGGACGCAAAGTCGAGTGAGAATGGTAGCAGGCAGGAGTGGCTTCTTTCCAAGCAAGAGAGACATTGCAATATCAGAGGAGAATCAAACATAGGCAGAAGAAACAGAGTTGAAGATAGATGCTAATCTAGATTGCCCAGAAGCTGCTCTATACAAATAAAAAAAATGTATACACAATTTTTAATGTTGTCATGCTTATATGTCTATGTTCATATTTCACAAGGAACAGAGAAGTAAGCAACTGATTTACTTGCAAAGCACATCAGGTACAGGTAAGAAGTAAGAAGAAGAAAATCCTATGCGCTACACTGCAGTAAAACTCTGATGGGATTAAATTTCACTCTATGGCGTACAGTATATTTTTCACGCATATAATAGACAACATAAATTGGATGAGGCCCATTAGTTTAATCACATGATCCTCACAGTCACCCCCTCCAAGAACTTTTCTATTTTTGGTTTTACAGAGTTATGTTCATTAGTGACCATGTCGGAACAAAAATATGGGTTTTTCTTTTTTGTGAATGTGAGAATTTAAGGTTCAATATTCATTGGAGGCTTAATAATTCTTTTTTGCAGCGTTTCACATGATTATCTGTTTCCTGGATGACATGACATTTTATATTACAGAGACTTAGTTGGAAACTCTATAGCTAGGGTCGCATTGAGATTTGCACTTCAAACAGGATTAAAATCCTTCTATTTCACACTTCGTTGATTGAATCTATTTTCCCAATTTAACACAATAACTTTTCAGAGCACAACTGAATTTCCCATGTTATTTTTTGTAAAATATTTATTGCCTTCTACAGAGAAAATGCATTTATGTTTGACACCTTTTTGACACTTGCCCCCCCTTCATCAGTCTCACAGATTTTTCTTCTTCTTCAATCCAGATGACCCACAAACTCTAAACAGCAGGGAAACGTGCACAGCTACAATTCAGACAAGATAACCTTTATGCATCTGAATTATTTAGCTTACCTATCATGTGCCAATTTGCCACAGTGTGCAAGAAAAATGCCAAAGGGACCACAGGATTGCTAGAGGCTCTTCAGATTTCTTTTCTGAATTGTGTTTATCAGCATTTGCCTTTATTGTGGTTAATTAAGGAAACACTAAACAATTACCAGGTTATTTTCTTCTGTGCATAGTTACCTTCCCTAAATACGATCATTATTTATTTTCATTGCATTTCTGTTTGCATATTTGTCCACTAACTACAGCATACATGACCACCTCACAAAACCCCCGCAAGGTAGTCAGGCTAAGAGTTAAAGACTATCATTACCCTAGAGTGTGATTGAAAGTGGGAGAAGGAATTACCCATAGGGCCAGTCCCAGAGGTCCATACTAATCCTAGAGCACTTGCAAGAGGAGTCCATTGTCCAAGTACCTTTCCAGCCTGGTGAGGTAACATTGCCCATTTCTAACATCCAGCACTCCAGGTCAGAAGCCCTAGTAGAAACACAGTCTCCCCCACTCAATCAGAATCAATGATTGAAAAAGCAAGTTGGATCTCTTTAAAGAGGTGAAGAGGGAGACACATACAAGAGGCAGAGTTTATGAAAGCCAATCACTAAAGCATATTCTAAAATTATGTTTCAGTTATTCATACTAATGAAGACTCACTCATCCATAAACATTCTATATATTAATCCGGTAAGTGAGGGAATTCTTCTAGAGCATTTTAGGGTACATTCAAGATAAGACTTAGGTTTTTTTGTAACTCAAACAAATACGGGAGAGCAAGTATTGTTCTACATTGTGTATTCAAAGTGAACTAATTTCTAAATAATAATTCTATTTTTATTTATTGCATTTATAATTTGCCTCTAGCTTTGAAGCTTGGGCACTGTTCTATGCACTTACAAGACTGTTTTGGAACACTATTGGAAACACTATTGGAAAATGAATATTTTGGGTTTATATGCAAAACTGTAGCATCTCTGAATGCTTATAAGGCATAAATAAAACAATTATTTTTAAAATACCACAGGTTCATTTTGTAGTAGTTTGTTTTATTCTAACAAGACGTTAACCTTGTGGGGGGCGGAAACCAGGAAAACACAACATCCTTTTTACAGTGGGATACAGGATTGATGCATTTGCAGAACATGTTGTAAACAGATCTCCTAGTACTCAGAACAGTGGATTATGTACTCAGTCAGTTTGAACCAAATATTATAAGTGGATGAATACTTCGTGATGAACTTAAAATGATTGTTGGCTTAGCTCTTTTGCTGTTTGAGAATCATTTGAAAGTGGATGAATTTCATTAATCTCTCCAGTTAATGCAAACATGTTCTAGCTATATTGTTAGGCATGTTCAGTTCCCTTTGATTAGTGAAAACATATGGTATATTTCTGGTAGTTTAAGTAATACTCTGGATAAGCAATACATTTCAAATTCAATTACTATATTAGCAGCATCACAAAATGGTACTTTCAAATCAGGCAAAAGTACCTGTGTTTAAACATGATTAGGGATATTTATATGAACAAATGTTATTCCTCCAACACTGTGGATATGAAAAATCTGCTTGTTCAAACATTTGCCAGTGGTACTTCTCATATGACACAAATATGGTTGAATAAAGCAGCTGTTCAGAATTTTAATTCTCTAACCACATTTCAAAGCTTTCAGCTCCTTATGTTTATAATCTCTCTCTCTCTCTCTCTCTCTCTCTCTCTCTCTCTCTCTCTCTCTCTCTCACACACACACACACACACACACACACACACCACCACCACCACCACCCTTGACTGTTTATTTTCTGATGCTGAATTATCACTACCACCATCATTATTATTAAATAAGTGTTATACAGAGTAACAAGGAGAAAACAGGTCCCTCCTCTGAGAATTTTATAATCTAAATTCTGGATAGAGATTAGAATACCAGAATGTGACAACAGATTCCTAGGAAAGAGAAAGTTGAAGTAGTTGGGATAGAGTGAGCAGAGTACGAATTTGAGTTTTTGCAGCAGAAGCAGAGAGGAAGGGATGCACACAAAATTCTCTACTTTGTTTATGGATATGGAAATTGAGAGGAGCACTGTAAAAGTATCCTGACAGTTTGAGGTGAGTAAAAAAAGAAGAAGAAAAATCCTCAGAAGATATATCAGAAAATTATTTCTAAGAAATTTTGGGCTAGGTCCACATAGCAGAACATTTTAAAGTTACATGTTTTCTGTTAAAGCTTGACATCATATATAGGTCATCTAGGCTGACATTCATGTGCATATATACTTCACCTTCCTTGAGGGAAAACATCTGGATTCTCTGTAAACTAACAGTTACCCATGAATTATGCTACACATAATCATCTAGAATTGTCCACAGTCAAGTACACATGGCATATATCCACAGATGCATAACTGATGGGGAAGAGAATAATTTCATAAAACTGTATTGTTTTGATGATTCCTTTTTTTTAGCCTATGACCTTGCTAATTGAGAAGGTTTGTGCCTGTCTACCTTTTACGGTACAGAACTAGCTGCTTTTAGGTACTGTATGTAGTGAACAGTCATACAATTTGGCACCCCACCCTAATTATTCTTATTCTTCCCAGAGGTACCCGTATAAATATAAATGTATGTATGATGGTTATTTTGCACCCCTTGGCCCAGAACCCTGTGCAGGGGAACTGCCCACACTGCAGCTTTGCTCTCACCATAGTGCGTCTGATCTTACTTTCCTCCTACTAACATGAGCCACCATATGAACCAGGTGGATTCACCCATCAGTAGTAGGGTTTTCAGATGCCTAGATCTTTCTCAGTGGTAGAATCTGGGCTTTCAAAGTGTAGCAGCATGCTGTGCAATGCCAAAATTCAATATGCACGCCTCTCACCTTCCGTTCTAACAAAAAAAAATTTTTTTCTTCCAGTAGCACCTTAAAGACCAACTAAGTTAGTTCTTGGTATGAGCTTTCGTGTGCATGCACACTTCTTCCGTTCTAAGTCATTCTTGTGGCACACGCAATGCTTGCAAATTGGTCACACTCCCCTAAATCGGTTCCTGCTTTGTCCTGTGCCACAGCAAACTGTATAAGCTGTAACAATTATGGCTGTGACCATTGGTAACCCCTTTTCTCTCTTAGTGTGCTTCTTGCTCTTCCAATCCATTCCTTCTCTGCGCTACAAGTGCAACTCTATTTACCTTACAAATAAGTGGCTTGATCATTGTGCTCCAGATAGGAGCACTTGACTTTAGCCTACATATTTATCATGCTTGTTCAAACAAAATATGGACATTTCAAATTCTAGCATGCAAACATATGGCATATCAAATACATTTTGAGAAATAAACTGACATCTGTCCAGAAAAGTAGTATTGTGCCATTCCCCCTGTGTGTTTTCTTATTTAACTCCCACATAAATTGCACCCTTTTCTACATTCCTATCCCAAACACAGGATCTGTGTTTTGTATTAAATGAAGGCAATTTATGCTGCAGAGAAGTTCTTTCAGTGTCAGAGCTAACAGACCAAACACAAGAGGTGATTCTCTCTTTGACATATGCTTTGTTTTAAATGGTATTTTAAAGTCAGCAAATGCAGTCGTAATATTATCTGTTATAAAAGATTAGGCATATAAGTGATAATTAAACTGCTGAGCAGCTGCCAAACCATCAGTGCTGACACATACAGCCACTGAAACATCGAGGTGTTATTGAAAGACAACTGCAATAGTATTTTTAACACCTCCATCTATTCTGTTATGTTGACAAAATGCCTCGATTATACTACATGGTTTGAGGACACCATAACACAGTCTACTGTGCTGCTGCTGAGCAAAACAAAGAGAGCCAAGGATCTCCCTGCCCACAGCACTTTCATCTCACTCTGCTTTAACCTTGGTTTATTTGCTCTTCCCAGGATGGCCTCCTGGCATTTGGTTAAGGGTTTCAGCAACATCCCTGCAACCCAGGAGTGGTATGAGGGCAGGATGGGGCTGCACAGCTCCCCTGGCTTTACAGTGCCAAGAGGGGAAGAGGTGAGGTGGTGGCAGTGGTGGGCTGGTGCAGTGGAGGCACAGTGGCAGAGCCAATTCAGCTGATTTCCCAATGCCCTATCCCTCCTTCTTGGTAACATATGGTACTGCTTTGATCAGAAGATGTAAAAGGAAGGCATTTTATCAGCATACTAGTTACACTGCAGCCCAAAGTTAAGTGATAATTTAATTATAACATTTTAAACTCTGCAACCTGACTTTTCAACATTTGATTAACAGCCCGAAGACAAAAAATTCAGACTCAAAGGATTGGCTACAGTTTCTTTAACATATTTATGCTAACTTTTCCATAAGTTTTCATTCCATGCTGTGTAAAAGCAAGAGCCAAGAGCAAATTACAATCCTCCTTTCACTTTTTATACATTGCTCCTTTTATCCCTTGCCTTGTCTGCTGCACCTTATAATTGTCGTGAGGAAATAAATGGTTTAATCTTAACTGAAGGTGAAAAAGCTTCATAAAATTCTTAATAATTAGAAAATTGCACCATAACTGGTGTTTTGCTGTAAGGAAGAGAAAAGGGTAAAAATAAAATAATATGTAGAGCTGTCAGCAGTAATGAGATAAAAATGAGATAAAGTAATACATTATTATGCTGCTAGGTAGTAATGCCTTCTCTACGTATCCTGGAGTATAATAATGGCAAGGCAATGGGCGAGATGTGTGAATTAAAATTAAAATAGAAAGTAAGAAAAAGTTCATCAGTGCTTTTGAACCTTTCCACAGAAAAAGTAAAATACCTGTAAGGTTACCATATATTTTGAAAATTATTTGACCCTATAAAATCTATTTTGTTTTGCTACAGGGACATAATGGAAATGTTAGCTGTTACTATTTCATAGTTTGTGTTCATAGCAGATGTTTTCACCATGCATAAAGAATTTACAATGAACTGGTGGAACACACACGCACGCACGCACACACACATTAGTATTTTAGTTTTGGTTGCCTCTCTTCTCATAGGACCTTCAAAGCAGCTAATAAAGTAGAACAGATAAAAGTACAAAATATGACAATAAAAGAGAAAAAATAATAAGCATGATAGCAGAAATCATTTATACTCTGTCATAAGGATCAAATAATCTCTTGTAGCATCAAATCTGGCCCCTTGAGGAATGTTTATACTTGACACACCAAAAGAGAAGAGAATGCAGGGCAAGAAGGCCTCTTAATTGGCCAATTATGAAATAGAGAGTAGAGGTTGGAATATCAATTTTCAACATTTTATCAAAACACCCGGCTAGCAAAATTACTGTATTTAAGTATTTTTGCCATATAATAATAATAATAATAATAATAATAATAATAATAATAATAATAATTTATTTATATCCCGCCCATCTGGCTGAGTTTCCCCAGCCACTCATATGCTGAGAGGCTAGTTGTTTGCTTTGACATCACATCATTTCAACAGAATCTTTCAGATGTTCAGTGAAGAGTGCTGTGGGGATTGGGAAGAAAGCACTGTCACCATGCCAAATGAACATCTTCATTCAGTGGCCTGGATTCTATAAGGCTATGTCTGAGACCACACCATACAAACATGAAACCTGCTTTTTTTCAGGGTTCCGAACTGAGTGGACTTGACAGAGCCCTAAGTAGCTCTGTGTACGTACGCTCCGTGTATACATTTAAATTATTTTTGGGTACAAGGTCTGTCACCATAACCCTAGCTCCTCCCAGATGTAGTTAGATTTTTATGGTCCTTGTAGCACTCATGTCTTGTGCTTTGTTGACACTGTTGCATTAATAAATATTTGGATCAAGGTAACCAAAATGATTCTGGGCACAATGTTTAGTAGGAAAACAAATATATAATGAATATATGAAGATTTGTTGTACTGACTGAATTCAAAACTGGATTACTGCAATGTCCTCTTTGTGGGCTTTCCCTTGCTCTTAGTCTAGACACTATAGTTAGTACATGATGCTACAACATAATTGCTGACAGGACTGAGGACTTCCAACACATTACAATGCTGCTCAGAGTTACTGTATGCACTGACTGCTAATGTTATTGGGCCAAGTTCAATGTTTTACTTGTAGTATTCAAAGCTCTTAAAAGCTTTGAACCAGTTTAGTTGAAGGATCGTCTTAAATGGAGATGCCAGGGACTGAATCTAGACCTTTTTGCATGCCAATGACGAGCTTTAATACCTTCCAATAAATTTAGATCATAATTATGGTGCAGCATAGATGACAAGTGAAATTTCATAGGGACTTTCAAGTATGCTTATTTGCATATAGCTTTAAAATGTTTTAACTATACAATGTTAATGACAAAAGGCACCAAAATATAACATGATAGATTTAGTGTCAACTTCAGGCAACTAAAACTCATTTTAAAACAACACATTTGATTGCTTTTAAGAACAACCACATTGCCCAGACTCTCTGGGCAGAGGACAACACTCTTTATGAGACTATATACATTTACAGCATAAAAAAAAAAAGTACCACTACCGTAGTTTAATTGTTCTTGAGCATCGTTTCTTTTTCTGAAACTAGGTATGTTGATACACAGAGAAATCGGCTTTGTGTTTGTATCTTAATGTAATCTTTCAGTTTAAAAGCCTTGAGACAGGGCTGAGAATCCATTACACTTTTATTCAAAAGGGTATTAAAATTTAAAAGTGGAAATATTTGCAATGTTTTCAAATGAGAAACAAGTTAATTAACAATGCAATTACACAAGCTTTTATATGTGTTCAAGCCCACATTCTACCCAGAAATGATTAGCTCAATTTTCATAATGTCCTCAGACAAGCTGTCAAACCTGCTTCTTTCCTTTGATTTATCTGCAAAAACCACTACCTTACTAGTATTAAATTATTCAACATCACTAAACAGAATATTTAGGGGAATCTCTTAAAAGCAAATCATTATTCATGTCAAAGCTTTGTGTTATTTGAATTTATACATTGCAATTATTAATAGGTCATTCAGAAAGTTTCACTGCAATACATATATAGGTATGTATATTGATATAGATAGATATATCCATCCATCACTATGTTGCTCTGTTGCCTAATAATTTTAGAAAACATTATATTTGCCCATTTTAGGAGGACATTAGGAGGTCACTGATACATTAAAAGGTGAGCTGTTGTTTTTCTTTTCAGTCAACATAAATTAAGTCACTGAAGCAGATAAAATTATTTCTTTCCACCTATTATCTTCTCCCAACTGATTCTTTTCTAGCAGAAGTATGCACATACATCTGCCTGTGTGCATCTCTCTCTCTCTCTCTCTCTCTCTCTCTCTCTCACACACACACACACACACACACACACACTTAACCAATGAGACTTAGGCCTTGACTATAGTTTGAACTTCATTTTGACTCTGAGTGTGTTCACATTACCATCTCATAGCGCAGCGAATTCCCCCCTGCAATGCATTTCATGGCTCTTCCCCCTTTAGCTGTTCACACCAGCAAGGTTTCATTAGTGTCAGATTCATTTCTGTTTGTGTACACACCAGGAGAGGTTGACAGATGGGGATGTATTTAGCCCCTGCGAAGGTGTTCACACCTTGGTTACAGACAAATTAGGAATGGCTAAAGGACCCCAACTGGTGTGCAGCTATTTGGAGGGCAACTCAACAAACAGCAGTATTTTATAATAAAGCACAGGATACACGGGCATTTTGGATAGCATCATGTGAACTTAGATTTAAAACCCAGCACTGGAAATGCAGTGAGTGTATAGTGACTTTGGAGACTACAGTATATAGTTTCAGGTCAAGACTGATGTATTCACTGCTACTTTTAATAAATAGTGATATCTATTGCTTTACAGCTATTATAAAGTTATGCTACCATATTACTATTTTACCATTGTTTCATGATTTACCATCACATTTTTTGTTCCTCAAGTATTTTGTGATGACTGGTGATCACATTATACCAGATCGTATCACCATAATCATCATCCTATTGTCGTCATATATGAATGGAAGATGCCTTATGAAATTAAAAGACAGCATGGATATATATTTGTTGAATAAATAAATAACAGTCCTTAACATTTGTGAAGAAGCAGGGCCATTATTTCCAAACCCTGCCTGGACCGCCTTCCTCAGCTCCACGTCTCATTTCTCTTGTTTGTTCCTCATTTTACTTCCCACCAATGATTTCTTCCTGCAAAAACATTCTCCCAAGATAATCTGACCATGTATGAGTCTGCACAGATAGCAGCAAAAGGTTGTACCTGTGGAAAGCTAACCCCGCGCTTAGCTGAAGATAATACGGTCTATTCAGTTCTGTGTTTCCCCACCCCCATTGCACATATAGGTCATGATCTGCAAATAACAAAACAACTAATTTCTTGTGACAGGAGTTCTTGATTTCTGGAAATAAATGCATGCAGAGCTAATGGATCTTATATTGACACACTTAGGGTTGCCATGCTTTTTACTCAAAAATGTTGAGATTTTTTAAGTTGTTGAGCCAAACCACAATTTTTCAATTGACTTGCCTAAGATCCAGAAAATGGAAATTTCCCCCATACATAGACACGCTGTGGCCTGCTCTGTAAATGTGAGCACTAGATACACACAAGTTGTTCAATATAAAAATGCACTGAGTTATATTTTTATAGCGTGCATATCCAAATGGGTTACTTTTTTGTCATGTTTGCTCAGTGATGGCTTTCTATTTGAACCATTAATGGTGACTGGATGACAGAGAATTATTATCCTGTTTTGGAGATCTTGATATAAACAAGGTCACTGCATATTTCAGAATATATCAGTGTCTGTTTTCATGGGGAAAGGAAAGCCTAGTGCCATACTATGATGTTAATTGGGCCAATGGGAAAAGATATCGGGTAAGTGACTACCCTAGATATTTCTTGACTGTGAGTGGATCTTTGTTGCTCTTGAATGTATTGACTTTGGTTACATTTCCTACAGAAAACTCCTATTTAAATAATGCATAAAGGTCTCTCAAACCTGCTCCATATCAATGCAAGTTGCAATGTATAGCAAGGTGTATCCTGGGACATGAATCACTGGCACACTAAACAACCGTATTTGTAATTCCCTATTCCTCTCTCTATCACTATTAACTAACAGATTATTTATCAGTGCAGGAGCAAAACTATACTATACAGGACAGCTATTATTGCTTAAAAAAAATAAAAAAATAACATTACTGCTGCTAAGCATGCATCTGAATGCTAAAGAATAATATTCAAATTATGAAAATAACATTCAAATTATGACCTTAAATTTACCGTATTAAGCTTTTTTATTTTTATTTTTATTGAAGTTGAAAATTACTTTCCTCCAGCTGATTTGTTGCAAAGGGGAGGGAGGGAGGGAGTAAGCAGAGCTGGTTATAATGAAATACAAGGAAGTCAAAACAACCATTACATACTGCGTTATGGTTCTATCTCAGTGACCTTCATTCAATCACACTACCACTAATTTTGGAGTTCTAAGGAGAAATCTGATTAAATCGCTGATATGCCAATCTGAGTGAGAGGTGAAAAGAGGCTAGGAATCACCATCCATTAAATGCACTTGCTTTAATTTTTGTTACAATTACATCAGCATTACCAAGTTCATAACATTACTTTTTCTAGCGGGACAACTATCTATTCACTGTAGTCTTTTGTACTTATGCACACCACCCCAATCTCTAAGCAGTGAGAGATTCCAGGTTCCAGGTGCTTACCCAGGTTTTGTGTTTCCTTTTGGAAATGAGGCACAGTGGATACTGTAGTGTCTTTAGGATATATGGTTTATTTACACATATACAGTGGTACCTCGGGTTAAGTACTTAATTTGTTCCAGAGGTCCGTTCTTAACCTGAAACTGTTCTTAACCTGAGGTACCACCTTAGCTAATGGGGCCTCCCGCTGCCGCCGCCATGCGATTTCTGTTCTCATTCTGAAGCAAAGTTCTTAACCTGAAGCACTATTTCTGGGTTAGCAGAGTCTGTAACCTGAAGCGTATGTAACCTGAAGCGTATGTAACCCGAGGTACCACTGTATACAACCTGAGCCTACAGTGGAAGGGTTCACAGCATTAACATCTCAAGAGCATCTTGATTCTCCCATAGCTGCAGCCTTAGATTCCAACAGAAACCAACCATTGCTCTGCCTCTCTGGCTTTCCAGCTTGCTGTTTGCTTCTCCGCCACATCACTAACCTCTCTACTCTAAACTCCTACTTTATCTGTTAAGAGGGAGCTCCACCCATTAGCCGTCTCACACCAAGTCCACTTGATCCTTTGTTCTCTTACAGCCCATTATCACCTCAAAACAAGAAACTGGCTTAATTAGCTGTGATTAGATTTTGACACTTGTTGGATCCTGGGATTAGGGGTGTCTGGCACTCTCAAACTCATAGCAATATTACAGGTGCCCTTCAGCTGTTTGCCACAGGATAGTGGGAATTGTAGTTTAGCAATATCTGGAGGTCTTCAGGTTTCTTATTCCTGGTCTAGGGACAGGAACTATTGAGATTTGTACGTGTGCAACGTGCAATTCAGATCCATGAGATTTATCTCCAAGTTGCCGATCTGCCAAATGCCCATGCAGACTTTTGTTTTGGGCCTTTCTTGTTCTTCTGTGCATAATGTATGAGCTACATTCAGATATCTGAAGGCTGCACTGCTCATGACCCTTCCATTACAAAATCTCATTTTTGCCTTGTCTGTATTACTAAGATCTCAGGGTGGTGCAAAATATACTAGCCTAAAATACCCACTTCACTGAAGGCTGAAACTCCTTTCATGTTCACTGCATTTCTAGGGAAATCCTAAATCATGAAGGCAGTAAGGTTTTTGACCAACACACCTCAGTAAATAGCTGAGTTGCAATAGCCTGATAGAATGCAATTCCCTGCATTTCCTCTATTTCTTGCAACCCAAGGATAAAGCCTAATGTTGTAATAAATTTTGTGTGCACCCTGTAATGGGCTCACCAGTTTCTTTGATCATTTTTCTCCCTATGTAAGAATAATATAGTACTTGCAAAGCCCTTTGACGGGGAAGTATTTGCCATGTAGCCTAGTCATAAACTATTATTTACTTTTAAAGGTTAGTTTTTAAATAAATAGGAACATGCAAGTCAGTGGCTTTATTATTTATTCTGCTTTGCCTCAGCTCACCTCCAGCACCTCATTTCTCATAGCCAGTAAGCCGTTTGCTTACATTTAAATGTAGATGTCTGATACAGGATCTTTTCTGTTGATATGCACTAGATTTTTACAGAAAAACAGTGCTAAAGCAATACCATGCTTTGTCTCCACCCACTAAAGCACTAGAGATAGCAAACATGACATGCCTCACATTGCCCAGGTATTTGGTAGTGAAAGGAAATCACAACATGTATATTTCAGTGAGTGCCATTTGAGAACATAAGGAAACAGAAGGAAGAAAATCAAAGTATGAAGAAACAGCACACATGAACAAGGAAATAAATTCTTGCTTATGTCTACTCTATGTCCAACTACCTAGAAACACAGCAAACTCTCACAGGGTGAAAGCACAATGTAATGATGTTCAGTGCACATGATCTCCCAAGACATGTCCACTGTACACTATGCATTGAATTTGCATGGCAGTTGGTGACAAATTAGACCAAAATTAGTGTGAATTTTGCTTTCTATGCAATTCAACTGTCTTCAGGTTTGAGTCTTAATGCTACCAAAGAACACTATTCTGATCCATTTAGTAGTTCTCCTCATTTAACAAGCTAGGACAAAATTAACCTGAAACTTTCTCATCAAAACTATCTATTGCCATTGACATGGGTGTGCCTCCACCCTCTACACACTGCTGCAGGGCTTCCTTAAATAACAAATGTTCAAATCTCCTACATTCCTAATCTATTCAAAGCACTTTAACACTTATTGATTGGTTATGGAGAGCTCTGAAATTTCAAGTGCCCTTTAGAAGAAGTTCTTTTAATTCCGTTTGAAGGGATTCCAGAAATGCTTGTGCATTAACACAGGGTGGGGTCTTTGGGGTCATGGTACCCTGGTTGTGCAACAACCTCCCTTTGGAGATAGGGTTAGTGTCAACTTTGCTTTCAGCACAAACTTAAAACCTTTTCCTAAGTACTTATGTGATATCAGCCTATGGAGTTTTTGCAGTGTCCTCTGATTTTTAATATGAATTTTAACGGTCTTCTTGCATTGCTATGCTATATTTTATTCAGATCAGTAACAATGAGGTGTTGGGTAGAAATATATAAAAATAATAACAATACCTAGACTGTGGTGCACCAGACACTGGCGCTGTACACTGTAAGGTGGTTATATGTATTCCTCTTCCCCCATCTCTGCATACAGGTGAGAACCAGGCCAATTACAGCTCTCTACTACATATATATACAGTCTGTCACAGTCAAGAAAGAAAAACAAAAAACAGACATGTTGCCACCTTGGTGTAATGGTGTGGGGGGCATAGCTACACATGTTCTACTCATTATAATTTTAATATATGAAACTTCTCCAACTTTAGGCAATAAAATCACTTGGTGATGTATTGGGGGAAAGAGGGAGGGTTTTTTTGTTTGTTTGGTTCAAGGCTGCAGCTTCTCTCAGTTCCCCCTTTTAGGCAATTATCACAATGTCTCAGACAAGCAAACGTGGTGACAAGAATTCACATAAGCCAGGTTCAATGTAATTCATTTTAAACTTCTTTGCAATGTGGAACAAAAGTTTAAAATAGACACTGTCAAATAAAGTAACTGTTGACAGACTTTCTTCTTCAAGGTTAAAGTGACATGTTGACAGGTGATTCTACTTTTAAATTTTATTCCTTCCCAATTTAACCTTTTACTTTTTTCTTTTTTTAAAAAAAGCCTTTTTTTGACTGCTATACAGCTTCCATTTAGCAAGATGAAACGCACACACACACCGCAGCATCACATTGTCCTTGTTAATTGAATTCCCTGACGTGAAGCACTACAGAACAATACTGGAAGAACTTGAGGAGATATGTTGCAATGGGGGATGCAATTATTAGAGGACTCCCCATTCACATCAGGCCCAAGTGTGAAACATTTAGGTCATGTACGCTGCTTGCCAAATATTTAAGGGCACAGAGGGCATGTAAGAAGTCAGTCACAAGGGACAAACAATAAATCACTGTAGAGCTACTGTGCGTGAGATAGCTTATTTAAACTCCTGCTTCCAAAGTGCATAGAATTAAACTGGGAACACTGAATGTCAGGCAGACCACTTTTGGCATAGCAAAACATGAGAACTCCCTTAAACACTATAGAAATTACAGTTTCATTTACACACACACAAACACACACTCTCTCTCTGATAGAATAGAATAGAATACTCTGTCAATAAGAGACATTGTTGCTCTTAAAGCAATACTACTAGGATTCTTGCAAACCTCCCCCCACCCCGCGCATTCAAAAAAATCCCAAGGATCTTTCATCCACAAGGGGCAAAATATGCATCTTATTAGCAACTATAGATGCCTGGTGTCTAACGCAGAGGGATCTGGGAATTCACTGAGGAAACACGAATATTCTAAATGTCAGATCTTGGTTTAATTGTAGATGAAATATGCAGTAGCTTGCTCAGAGTATTATACAGCTGTACAAATATTTTGAGACTGGAAATTCTAACCTGCTAATGTTTCATGCAGGCAGGATGCCTTGATTTATATTCTGGATGAGAAGAAATGAATTCAAGATCCCTATCCAGCCCATGAATATTTGTAAATGATTTGGGGCCTGAAATTATTATTTTCTAAGCCTGTCTTGAGGTATATACAAGATAAAAATCCTAATTGTATTATTTGTATTGTATCACATTACACAACAGTGAGCCTTGCCACTTATGCCATTTTCTCTACATTTTTTTTTGGGGGGGTGTAATTAAACATAAACTAATTCTATATTTAGTTATCCACATGCACATGTTTGGAATTTGCTGATTCCAGGAACATAAATACAGGGGAAGCTAGATACCAATGTTTATACACAACGTGTGTTGTAGCAACAAAAATTGCCACCTCACATTTGTAGTACTGCAAATAATGCCCATTTTGATTTGTGAATCGAAGGCTAGAAGGAGACTTTTATACTGTAAGTCTGTGGAGGAAAAAGTACGCTGTGGCCATAAAAAGCATACTGAAGCAGGGAAATTCAAGGGAGTGTGGGATTGACATTTTATTCAGCCTCTTGATCATTCACATTCATCTTGAAATATCTACTGATGCCAAATAAAACTAATCTTCCTGACAGTGCATTTCACCTAGTTCAATGAAGGTGCCATAAATAAAAAAGTAAGTGAAAATTAAATTTGAAAACAGTCATCCTGAAAACTTTAAAATAACTTTCAACTTTGTTTTATTTAAAGATATAAATGTGCTGATGTTACATTAAAGCTGGTAGCTTTATAGACCCTTCCTCCTTATTTTTATGGCAATACATTTTGTTCCATAAGTTGTCTCTACTCTTGACTAGTGTTCCAAAAGAAATACTTTTTATTTTATTTTATTTGCTGCTCTTTTGGTTCTCCTATACATACAGGGACATGAATTAGATTACTTCTCACAGCAGTTTCGGGGAGTTGCTTTATAAACTTTATTTTCTTGCTCATTGACTCCCCGGGACCAGCATCAGCGTATGGTATCCTTGAGCAGTTCCAGGCTCCACAGACATGCCAGTGCTGACACCTGCCAGATTCTCCATTCTGAGAATGATGGCTCTGACCAGTGCTGAGTAGTTGGGTCTAGCTGCCATATTAATGCCCTCATGCACTTGACCATTTTGGATCAAATGAAAGGAATCTAAATACAGCTAAAGTATTTTGGGGGGACGCAGCTGGCGCTGTGGTCTAAACCACAGAGCCTAGGGCTTGCCGATCGGAAGGTCGGCAGTTCGAATCCCCACAACAGGGTGAGCTCCTGTTGTTCGGTCCCAGCTTCTGCCCATCTAGCATTTTGAACGCACATCAAGTGCAAGTAGATAAATAGGTACCACTCCGGCGGGAAGGTAAACGGCGTTTATGTGCGCTGCTCTGGCTTCGTCATGCTGGCCACATGGCCCGGAAGCTGTCTGCAGAAAACCGCAGGCTCCCTTGGTCAATAAAAGCGAGATGAGTGCCGCAACCTCAGAGTCATCCATGACTGGACTTAACGGTCAGGGGTCCCTTTACCTTTACCTAAAGCATTTTTACAACTGTGCAATTAATACTCTATAAAATGACACTTCAAGAAAAGCCTCAATAAACAAAAACATATTTAACAACTGCCTAAATATTAAGACACTAGGCATTTGTCTAATTTCAGTTGGTAACACATTCCAGAGGACTGGAGCGCCAACACTAAAAGCCCAGTTCCTAGTTATTCTTTTTTTGCCTAATTTCAATTGATAGTGAGACATGGCAGTCTGGCATCATTCCTACTAAGGCTGAACTTATTTCCTAAGTGCTAATATTTATGAAGCTAAAACACATTTAGCTCTATAATAGGCATCACTGAAACCTGGTGGGATAAGTCCCACGATTGGAATGTAATAATGGAGGGATACAATCTATTTCAGAGAAACAGACCAGACAAGAAAGGAGGAGGAGTGGCGTTATATGTCAGGGATGTGTATACCTGTGAAGAGATCCAAGATTTAGAACCTCAAAGCCAAAGTGAGAGCATTTGGGTCAAAATTAAGGGAGAGAAGAATAACAGTGACCTCATTGTGGGAGTTTACTACAGATCCCCAAGCCAAACGGAGGACATAGATGATGCCTTCCTGGAACAGATGGCCAAGCATGCAAAAGGAAGGGAGATAGTAGTAATGGGGGACTTCAATTACCCGGATATTTGTTGGATGTCAAACTCAGCCAAGAGCATAAGGTCAAACAGATTCCTCACTGGCCTTGCAGACAACTTCATTGTCCAGAAAGTGGGAGAAGCAACAAGAGGAACAGCCATTTTAGATCTGGTCCTAACCAATGTTGATGACCTGGTTAGTGGGGTAGAAGTGGAAGGATCATTAGGCGCGAGTGATCATGCTCTTCTGAAGTTTACTATACAGCGGAAAGGAGCAGCCAAGCATACTAGGACTCAATTTCTTGACTTTAAGAAAGCCGACTTCATAAAACTTAGGGAAGTGCTGGGTGAGATCCCATGGACAGTAATACTAAAAGGAAAGGGAGTTCATGATGGCTGGGAGTTTGTTAAGAGGGAGATAGTAAAAGCACAACTTCAGGCAATACCAATGAGACGGAAACATGGAAGGTGCCTAAAGAAGCCAGGGTGGCTATCTAAAGAACTTTTAACTGAGTTAGGATTAAAAAAGGATGTGTACAAAAAATGGAAAAGGGGGGAAACCACCAAAGAGGAATTCAAACAAATAGCCAGCACGTGTAGACACAAAGTCAGAAAAGCTAAAGCACAGAATGAACTCAGGCTTGCTAGAGAGGTTAAAAGCAACAAAAAAGGCTTTTATAGGTATGTTCGTAGCAAAAGGAAGAACAAAGAAACAGTGGGGTCACTCAGAGAAGATGGTGAAATGCAAACAGGGGACACAGAAAGGGCTGAACTCCTCAATGCCTTCTTTGCCTCAGTCTTCTCCGATAAAGAAAACAATGCCCGACCTGAAGAATTTGGAGCAAATGATTCAGCAGAGGAAACACAGCCCAGAATAACTAAGGAGATAGTACAAGAATACTTGGCTAGTTTAGATGTATTCAAGTCTCCAGGGCCAGATGAACTGCATCCAAGAGTATTAAAAGAACTGGCAGATGTGATCTCAGAACCACTGGCAGTCATCTTTGAGAATTCCTGGAGAACAGGCGAAGTCCCAGCAGACTGGAGGAGGGCAAATGTTGTCCCTATTTTCAAAAAGGGGAAAAGAGAGGACCCAAATAATTACCGCCCAGTCAGTCTGACATCAATACCAGGGAAGATTCTGGAGCAGATCATTAAGCAAACAGTCTGTGAGCACCTAGAAAGGAATGCTGTGATCACCAATAGTCAGCATGGATTTCTGAAAAATAAGTCATGTCAGACTAACCTGATCTCGTTTTTTGACAGAACTACAAGCCTGGTAGATGAAGGGAACGCAGTGGATGTAGCCTACCTTGATCTCAGCAAGGCATTTGACAAAGTGTCCCATGATATTCTTGTAAAGAAGCTGGTAAAATGCGGTCTTGACTATGGATTTGTAACTGGCTGACTGACCGAACCCAAAGGGTGCTCATCAATGGTTCCTCTTCATCCTGGAGAAGAGTGACTAGTGGGGTGCCACAGGGTTCTGTCTTGGGCCCGGTCTTATTCAACATCTTTATCAACGACTTGGATGATGGACTCAAGGGCATCCTGATCAAATTTGCAGATGACACCAAACTGGGAGGGGTGGCTAACACCCCAGAGGACAGGATCACACTTCAAAACGACCTTGACAGATTAGAGAACTGGGCCAAAACAAACAAGATGAATTTTAACAGGGAGAAATGTAAAGTATTGCACTTGGGCAAAAAAAATGAGAGGCACAAATACAAGATGGGTGACACCTGGCTTGAGAGCAGTACATGTGAAAAGGATCTAGGAGTTTTGGTTGACCACAAACTTGACATGAGCCAACAGTGTGACGCGGCAGCTAAAAAAGCCAATGCAATTCTGGGCTGCATCAATAGGAGTATAGCATCTAGATCAAGGGAAGTAATAGTGCCACTGTATTCTGCTCTGGTCAGACCTCACCTGGAGTACTGTGTCCAGTTCTGGGCACCACAGTTCAAGAAGGACACTGACAAACTGGAACGTGTCCAGAGGAGGGCAACCAAAATGGTCAAAGGCCTGGAAACGATGCCTTATGAGGAACGGCTAAGGGAGCTGGGCATGTTTAGCCCGGAGAAGAGGAGGTTAAAGGGTGATATGATAGCCATGTTCAAATATATAAAAGGATGTCACATAGAGGAGGGAGAAAGGTTGTTTTCTGCTGCTCCAGAGAAGCGGACACGGAGCAATGGATCCAAACTACAAGAAAGAAGATTCCACCTAAACATTAGGAAGAACTTCCTGACAGTAAGAGCTGTTCGACAGTGGAATTTGCTGCCAAGGAGTGTGGTGGAGTCTCCTTCTTTGGAGGTCTTTAAGCAGAGGCTTGACAACCATATGTCAGGAGTGCTCTGATGGTGTTTCCTGCTTGGCAGGGGGTTGGACTCGATGGCCCTTGTGGTCTCTTCCAACTCTATGATTCTATGATTCTATGATCTTTATGTAAAACAGTTCAGTTCTATGATCTCCAGGAGAGTTTCCCATACAATGTTTTGGATCTTGATCTCTCTCTGCGGAAAGAGAAATAAATTTGTGTTGTGTGTTTTCAGACTCAATTCATGCCTTGAAACAAAACATTTCAAAAAGTCATTCTTTGAAACATGATGCTTTAAAATTATATTTAAAAAGTAACATTTTAACTAAATGAATCTATTATTCCTAAAATTATTTTCCCACAAGTTGTCATAGTAGATACTTATGCACACACAAAATGTTTCTCTCATTTTATCTCCCTAACATAAACAGGTATTTATAACTGTCAGATTAATAAACTGTTTATTCTTAATAAATTAAAATTAAATAAATTAAAAATCACTGTAAGGGAATGGGCACTATTTGGGTACAGTTTTCTATGAGCTGAATTTTGCTAAGGGCTAGCTGGCTATCCATGTCAGCATATCTAGCCTGGTCATGTCAATAAATGGGGTTGTCACCACATATAACAAACTGATTATTAGCCTATATAGATATGTGGTCTGTTCAGTCCAAGCTATAGGTGTTTGTCTTTTTATGTTGTTTCCCTGAAACCTGGATTACAGAATTACCATATTTTTACGTGATTGGACGAGGTTTTTTGACTCAAAAATCATGTAAAAAAACTGGGGTCGTCCAATACACGGATAGTGACCGGGGGGGGGAGCGCCACTCATTGGCTTCCCCCGATGCTGCACTGAGTGATCTGGGGGGTGTTTCCTGCCCGCAGCTGCGTGGGGGGGGGAGAAGTTGTGTGCCGCCAGCCAGCTTGGTGACAGGAGCTGCGCGCTCCCGGGGTCGTTTCTGTTGAGTTGTGGGCGAACATATCAGACGACACAGCGATTCTTCAAACAGCTCTTCTTTATTCTGAGGCCAGAACTGAACTAAGCTGAAGGGCTCAGTCAGCCTGCTTATATAGAGCTCCAGTACCTTGTTACTGTAACAACTTTCTAAAACTATCCAATCACTGAACGTCACTTTCGATCCTTCATTTGCGTAACTATCTACAGTATCCCCCTGCTGGCCCAGGGTGAGAACTTCAGTACATAACAGTTTCCCACGCACGGCTGCATCGGGGGAGGTTGCGTTCCCACCATCCGGATGGCTGGCGGGAGCGCAAATTCCCGCGATGCTGCTGCATGTGGGAAATGATCTAGGGAGTGCTTTGTGCCCGCAGCTGTGTGGGGGGAGAGGCTCAACAACTTTGGGCCATCTCCCCTCATTTTCCTAAAATCGAGTCTCCAAAAATGGGTTCTTATACATGGGGGCGCCTTATAGACGGAAAAGTACTGTGGTTTTTTGTGTGTTTTTTTAAGTCTTCAATATCCTCTAATTCCAATACGTATTCATTTATGAATACTGGTGATTATGCAGTCAAAATGACACAGTCTACTCATGTAAAAGCACCAGGAAGGCCCCACAAATAACCCAGAGATACATTTTAAATAAAAGGACACATTCTACTTATGTAAAAGCATGCTGATTCCTGGATTGTTGGCCGGATTTAAGAAGGCGATTGGGTCGGATCTGGCCTCCTGGCCTTAGTTTGCCTACCCATGGTCTAGATTTAAAAAGCGGGAATAGAAACAATTCTATATAGAAACACAGAAGCATTTGTACCAGGACAATGTTCTCAGAAAGAACAGTGCATTCCTGTTCCTTAGTCCCCTAGAGCACAGGGCCCTGAGGACTTGATAATGAAGATAGCTACAAGCATTAGTGATGTCTTTGCTTGTGCATTGCTTAGCTCATGTCTTATAGACCTTGAAGTTTCCAAGCAGCAGAGAAACTTGCAGTCATCTCCAGGAAAACAAGCAGCTCAAGAGATATCCTTGCAGTATTAGGCCACTATCAGATCACCAAAACCCATTTTGACAACATTGTTAATGGAGAATTATGAATAGAGCCACATTTATGCAACCTCAGTATCTGAACAACAAAATACATTTCACAGCATGGCGGCATGTGAAGGCTCTTTTTCAGCTCAAGAAAATAGGAGTTACAGTATTTAAAGGTAAAGGGACCCCTGACCATTAAGTCCAGTTGTGGCCGACTCTGGGGTTGCGGCGCTCATCTCGCTTTATTGGCCGAGGGAGCTGGTGTACAGTCATGTGGCCAGCATGACTAAGCCGCTTCTGGTGAACCAGAGCAGCGCATGGAAACACTGTTTACCTTCCTGCCAGAGTGGTACCTATTTATCTACTTGCACTCTGACGTGCTTTCGAACTGCTAGGTTGGCAGGAGCTAGGATCAAACAATGGGAGCTCACTCCATCGTGGGGATTCGAACCGCCGACCTTCTGATTGGCAATGTACAGGACATTATACAAACAATGTCTATTTATAAAATTGCCACTAGCGTCCATACCTGTACTATGCTTTTGAGATTTGCTGGCATGGCAAAGGCTTCACTCTGGTTTGTGAGTTTTATCAGATTATAGTTTGGACACAGCAGCTTGTTTGAATGTTAATTTGAACCAGGAAACAATGGTTACCAGTTTCACAACAAATGAGGATCCTTAAATCCATGTGAACCATTGTTTAAGATCCTTTCTTTTTCTAAAGCAGGTAGTCATAGTTTCACAATAAATTGCAGACAAAGCTGGAATTTATGGTTAATTGAAGCCTTCCACATTTCACTCAGGGATACCACAAAATGAGAACAGAAGAGGATGTGCAGGTAGGCAAAAGCCTCATTCTTATCTTGGCTTATTACACCTATATAGGATTACCAAATGCATTCAACGACAAACTATGGAAGTAATTCGTAACGGGTATAAGGAGGTCAGAGAAAGGGGAGGAAGGAGGAGAGAGGGTTCATTCATTACCAGTGCTCCAAACCATGAAAATGAAGCCTGTGAATTAACCATAACACAGGCAAATGTGTTCACTTTTAGAAATTATCTAGTGACTCATAACAGATCTCATAAAACAGTTTTGCTATATCATGCAAACGAATACAGAATAAAAATCCAACAGTGCATATTGTTCAACAACATTTAATCAATTTTATTCACTTCTGAACATAAGTTGTCCCATGGTATACCTTTTCGAAGATGGCAAGATAGTTTCTATCCTAAACAGCCTTAAAAAGGCAATTTTGAAAACTACTAAGACAAAGTTGTGTTAATTTCCTAAGACTGCCAATCCTGTGCGTACTTAAAGGCAGGCAAGTCTCATTAAGCTCAATGGCACTTTCAGATACGTAGGATAATGCTGTAAGGCTTTATTGCTGTAGTACTTGCAGAACCATCCCTAACTGATAGTTTCTCTAAGACTAGTATCCTGATTTCCACAAGTTCCTGTTGTCTAACCCTATGAAGCAAAAGGACAGGTTTACAAAAGCAGCATAAAAATTCTGATTATAAATTTAGGATTTATTTCCTCTATATATTATGAAGGTAAATTAAACATTGATCTTCCACTTGCCAAATGGGCTAGCAGGAAAAGCCAAGGTAAACGTTACTGCAAGTTTCTCTTTGGAGGAACATATATGAATATCCACAGTGGGTTTTTTTTTCTTGGAGGTTAACAGAAGTGTTCCACACTTCAGCTGAACTCTCCCTCTTGGATACAAACTGTTCATACAAATGGCCAACTCATGCAAGTAATGTAATGATTGACAGAAGATGACAGATCAGTTCCTTGAAGAAACATTTTCAACATCAGATGTCACTTCACCATTCATAAAATCTGAACTACTATAACTCAGTGAGTCACCTCTTCTTATGTTAACTGCTCACAACAATAGTTCAAGGGTAGATATACAAGTGAGACAATTAAACTAATATAAATCACATTTTGGGGCCAGGTCCTGGACACTCATCTCAACTATTGATGGGAACCAGGAAATGTGAACCACTAAAACTTCCTGTTCCTCCATCTCATAAAATATGCTCTAGGAAAGCGGATGGATTCTTGTAGAAATGAGTACGTTTAGTAGTGAAATAATGTATTAATTTTATGTGACCAAATGCTTTTAAGTCACAGGCTCCCAGAGTGTCCTCAGATTATTGTTATTATTATTAATGTTCACTGAAATAATATTTGGCTTGCCGTATATACATCATGGTCTTATAAGAATAATTGTTCCCAACTCTTTATGGTAGAGGGAATCTAAATTACCATGCTTACTACTAAAACATCATGGAAGCATAATCTATAATAGAATCTAACTACAGTCAAAGTCAGCAGATTAAAATACTTTAATGCAAATTGAACTGACAATATATCTTACTGATAAAGGATGAGAATTAAAAGTGCAATCTTGGCAATTGCATGTAATTTGCATATACATTACTCATTATAAGACTTAATGACCACAGAATATCTTCAACATTTAACATACATTTGTGTCTGAATATATATTGAACATATATGTTGCATAAGGCCAAACCATAAAAAGCAGCATTTTCAAAATCAACTTCCATCTCTTTAAAAGCTTCTAATGAGATCACAACAGAATTGAATTCCTTCATAATATACACAGACATCATTTCTCATAAAGTATACATAGTCTTCCATAAGAAATAAAGTTTCCCTTTATGTTTTATTCTTTACACAAAAGGATATTTAATAATATGACATTGCCAGATACAGATCTCTACCCAGAGCACAAGTTGCTCTGTATTCCTACTCTCTTCCTATAAAACTTTCTGCCCAAGCAGAAACCATAAGCCAGATCAGAATGTCACCTGTAGAAACTAATTTCAAAGTATAAAAAGAGAAAAACCACTATGCAACTTAAGTCACAAACAAATATAAACAATATAATTCCAAATTTCAAGAGATTTCAGAAGCTAAAAGAATACATCATAAGTTGAAAAGTTATAACGTGTTCAGCACATTCTTTAAAACTTATCTAGTAGGACAAAATCAATTGTTGAAGAAGTTGTTTATAATAAATTCAGCATTTCGATTAAAATATGAATTGAAAGCATGTACTGTATTAGTTGTGCTTACTTATCCAAATTCTGCATTTTTTAAAATAAGGATTTCCCAATTGCCCCAAAAATCTGCCCCTTGTGAACAGTTTCCTACTCTTTCATCAAGTTGTTTTGTAGTGCATGAAGAAGTTTTCTAAATATACCCTTTCCTTATAGGGCAGTTGCTCTCTGCCTCTGATAATCTAGGCTGTTCTTTTCTGCAACTTTTACAGGTCTGTCATTTTTGTGATGCAGCAACGAGAACTGTACACAATATTCCAAGATTTCTGTATCTGATCATACTTCAAACACAGTTCTGAACTACTAGAACAGCAGTTGTGAACAGATGCAGAAAGCAAGAAAAAAGAAAAGAAGATAGAGTTATTTTGGGAATGTTTTCATACCATTGAGAAATGCCAAGTTTCAGAATGACAACTGAATGTCAGAAAAGATTGACCCAGCACTATTTATTTATTTATTTTTACAACACGGAACGGAACATGTTTTACTTGCTGTTTATTTCATCTTATTGTTAGAATTACTATAAATACTTTTTGTGATTTAGGATGTGTTTGATTTTTTTAGAAAGATGGGATACAAATGTACAAACGAGCATAAATATCTGATAAAAACCTTAACCGTATGAAAATACATTTGAGGTATTTCATGAAGCCCTGTCTCTTCCTTTTAGACAAACCTGCAAGATTGATTTTGGCAGTTTTCCATAATTCATACCTTTACCTCAATCTGTGACCTCGATTTAAACACGGCATTTCCAAAGTCACCTGAGTCAAATGCTTTATCCCTCTCAACTTATCATCAATCATTCAGTTTTCTTAGCTACTATGTAAACTTTGAAAACCCCTTTGGACACTTAGCAGAACTCACAAGCTTAACTGTGACTAATAGAACCTGCATTTGCAGTATAAATTCAATCCAGGCATTTTGCATCCAAGCTGAGAAGAATTAGTTCAAGTGATCAATATAACTCCAGAGCTTCCCTTAACATAATGATTACTTAAGACATCTTAGAGCTTTGTAAAAACCAAGAATGCCTGTCACGAAAATGTGTTTCAAAGGGATGTCCTTCTACTTTGGCAACATATTGAGCAGTATTCCTAAGCTCCATGATGGAGTACACCTAGAGTGCTACAAACACCTGGATCTGGTCTTCGACCACCCAGTCTCCATTCTGAGAATCAGTACTATTAATTTACATCTTTCTTTTCCAAAAAAACATTCTCTTTCTCATTTCCATATCAGCCCCCATCCCCAACTGCCACGATAAGTTAATCAGGATTGGAAGTGAAGTGAGGAAGAGAGAGTATTTAACATTTTCCCCACACTAGGCGGCATTGGTTTCTGTCCTGTCCTTTGTTCGCCACAATAAGCATTGCTTCCATTCCACTATCATTCAGCTTCTGCTAAAACCTAAGTTACTTCAGTCACTATCCACTATGGACAAAACTAACATAATTAATTACAAAATTAATTTCAATTTCTTTCAGGGAAATGGAAATGTCCAAAACAAAGTAGAAAATAATTATTTAGGTAGCATTTGTGGTATAAAAAACCCAAATACAGTTCATATATGTTTGTGTGATTTCCATTCCTGAATTGCAGCAATTACTGCTTCTGTTCCCATTTCTGATGGAATTCTGCAACATCCATACCCTCCTCAATAGGGTCCCAAAGAAAATCACTCCAAGATGGCAGCTGCATATGGTATGCAGAAGCAGTAACTATGGGTGAAAAAGTCATAGGGGGGCCTTATGAGGAGCTGTTTCCATTCATATAGGAAGCAGGTTTGTAGCCTCTTACTGTTCAGGTGGTAATCAAGCACCAAGTTACATAAAAACTTTTTTTTTTCTTGCAAGGCAGCCTTCTTTTACAGAATCCAATTGATTCATCACTTTAAAGTATGTATTAGTGGAAATGTACAGACCATCATTTAAAAAAAGGCGTCTGAGATTTCAGAATATCAATAATGAAGGGCAGGTTTAATAGAAACAAAAATATGAAGTGATTCTGCTTATATATGTAGTGTATATAGATTGGTTCATGTAGCGTACAAATTGTAGGATAAGACTGTTCCATACTCTCTTGTAGATTGTAATATGAATGCAGACACATCAAGTTTACTCAGAGTCGATTTGGGTTTTTTTAGATAGAAAACTTAATAAAACAGACAATACACATGAAGAAACTTAAAGTCAAACTTTAGCCTAATCCAATAAACTCTTAGAATGAAAGTTAGCCATTTTAAACAGCAATGCAGCCTTTGGCCTAATTTCATGCAGGTGGGGGAGAGGATGGAGGAAAAGCAAGAGCATATGCTGAAATGCATGTAGCAGCAGGAAGAAATGGGAAAAGTCATCTGTAAGAGATCAGTCCAGACCTCTGTCCTCCTTGCAAGTTGCTGGAAAGAGAAAGAAAGTGTGTGAGAGAAAAGGGGTGGCAGAGAGGGGAGGGGGAAAAGGCTGGGGGTGGCTGAAAGACAGGTGTGGCTCTGGCCACTTTTGGCTCCAGTCCCAAGCACTGCTGATTTTGGCCCTATCAACCACTGGTTCCAGCTCCACCACAGCTAGATGATAACTAGATCTAAACCTTTATAGTGGCAATATTCCAAGCACCATCTGTATTTCTAGGCCTGGCCAGGGCAAAGGCTTCTTATATACCTGCTGGGATTGAGAAGGCATCTGACCCTCACCTGAATCTTATAACTCTCCTGACAGGTGATTTGGTCTGCAGCCACAGTGTGGAAATAAAGGATGAGATTGCCCACCAGATACCAGGCACTCTACTATTCAAATTAGGCCCCAGTGTTTTTGTTACAATCCCCTTCTCAATTAAGTAATCAATTTTAATCTAGAATTTAAATTCTCAAAACTTTCTTATTTGTTAATTCGAGCAAGTAAACTACTGCTCTCACTTCATTACAAATAGTATTTCTAACTGCAACGCACTTGAGCAAACCTGCTCCTCTTCCTTTCACAGATATTTTGTTGCCATTTGCAACTGAGCTGCTTCTGATTAGTTATCATTTAACTCTTTGGGGAAATAATTTGCATCACATGTCATGTGCACTGAAGTTGCCAAACCAATTAACCAACTAGAAGGATTACTGTTAATAGCACCAGTTTTCCTATAACTTGATATTGCTGGATAGTTTTGAAAAACTGCAAAAGAATTTTTAGTTTGCTTTCTGTTGCCACCCTGGAACTTTTCTTTATTAGTGCCACTTTGCTTTGTACGATTCCTTGCAAATTAAAGAAAACAACTTTTCTGCTTGTATATGTTGATAATATAATTTTGGTTACTGAGAACAAACAAGAGTGTACAAAAACAAGATTGGGTGCAGGCCTGGCCAGGACATAGGCATCCTGACTGTGACAAAGGTGACCTGTGTGCTTGCTTGCTTAACAGCTGTTGGGAACTTCAAGGTCCCTGCTCTCCCTTCTTATGGTCTTTGTACTGGACCTGGAGACTCCAATAGAGAGCATTCCACGTCAAGAAGGAGGGTGAATGGGCATCCTATCAAATGACAGGGCAGGAGCTACACAGAGCAGGGCCTTTTCACTGGTGGTGCCTATTGTATGCCTCAATCTTCCCAGACCTGCTCTATTTTGGCCTGTATTTTGGAGCATTATAATTTAGGAAGACTTTGGAAGAACTGTTTGACAAGTCTTATCAGTCGCTGACGTATGAGCGGATTTTATTCTGGGCTTCTGGTGCACCAGGGTTTACACTAGTGTAATAGAGTTGGCCAGGATGCCAGAAGGGTTACAGTTTACGAGCTTTCTCCATTATCTGCAAAGCAGGGGGTGGTTCAGTCAACAGTGCAAAGGCTGAGCTGAAGCATTCCCTGCTGGTTACCTGCTTTCAGCAATAGGGGTTGCTGTTTGGTAGTACCCGATTGGTTAGCTGTCAGATTCTAGAGCTCCCTATTGGTGGCTCCTAGATAATTCACAAAATACAGAGTCCATTCATAAAACACGGTGTTCATTCATAAAACAGTAACATAAATCCACGTTGCTACATATTGGGTGTATATTTCAGAGGTTGAATGTACAGATTTATGGCCATGCTGTAGTGTAGTGCTTATGTGGCTGTGAATAAAAAGTGGCTGGGCTCATTGTCTTGGGGTTTGGAGGGGGAAGCGACAAAACTGATTTCCAATAAATGCCCCCCCTTATTTCCATAACAAGTCCTTGAGTCTGTACTCTGAATGGTGACACCAGGGACCTAGAAGGTGCAGGGCTTGTCAGTCCAACCCCTGCAGTCTCATCAGGGCTGACCTTAAGGCAATTGGAGCAATTGGGCCAAATTGGGCCCCGTGTGCCGCTCCTAAGGGGCCCTCTGCACCGGGGCAATCGAGATGGATTTTATTTATATCGCTAACATTTTGCAGACTTTGGCTGAGAACTAGGGTCCTACCAAATATATATATATATATATATATATATATATATATATATATATATATAAAAGTTGCGCCCCACTGCTTCAAATTGGGCCCCACTGGCTAGCCCTGAGTCTCATAGTTGCTGGGCCTGAAATGTCCTGCCCTTGCATGAAGTCTTGGGTTTGCAAATTTGGGAGAGGGGAGTGCGGCACTGGGGAGAGGGCAGGCTGGTGAGGCCCCCTAGATTTAGAGGCCCAAGCTGCACTGGCTCCCGCTGGAGTACAGGATCAGGTTTAAGGTGCTGGTTTTAACCTTTAAAGCCCTATACGGCCTAGGACCCTCGTACCTACGGGACCGCCTCTCCTGGTATGCCCCACAGTTGCCCTGCCCTCGCATGAAGTCTTGGGTTTGCAATTTTAGGAGATAAAAGACTGCCCGCTGGGGAGTGGGCGGGATGGTGCGGCCCCCTAGATTTAGAGGCCCTAGGCTTTAGCTTACTTAGCCTATACATAAATCTGGCACTGAGCAGAACCTATGCCTACTGTGTTTCTATGCTAACTAATTCTATGTTAGCTAAGAAGATGCCCCAGTTATATTAGGGTATTTATATGTTGGGGGTTTTTTTTTGGGGGGGGAGAATATATATTCGATCACGAACTCTTAGACCACCGCCTTGCCGACGTGGGGATCCAGGGCACAGTCCTCCAATGGCTGCGCTCGTTTCTCTCTGGTCGGGGACAGAGGGTGGCGCTTGGGGGGGAATTGTCATCGCGCCACTCCTTGGTGTGTGGAGTGCCTCAGGGTGCGATTCTCTCCCCGATGCTTTTTAACATCTTTATGCGCCCCCTCGCCCAGCTTGTCCGGAGTTTTGGGCTGGGTTGCCATCAGTATGCCGATGACACCCAACTCTATCTGTTGATGGATGGCCATCCTGACTCGGCCCCAGACACACTGACCAGATGTCTGGAAGCTGTGGCTGGATGGTTACGTGGGAGCCGGTTGAAGTTAAATCCTTCGAAGACAGAGGTCCTCTGGCTGGGACGGAGCGATATGGGATTGAGGGGGCAACTCCCATCTCTTGCAGGGGTGCAATTAGTGCCAGCATCGTCCGTTAAGAGTTTGGGTGTAATCTTCGATACCTCCCTCTCTATGGAGGCGCAGATTACAGCTATAACAGCATTTTTTCATCTCCGCCAAGCTAAGCAGTTGGCTCCTTATCTCTCTCGCCCTGACCTAGCCACTGTGATCCACGCAACGGTCACCTCCAGACTGGATTATTGTAACTCGCTCTACGTGGGGCTGCCCTTGAGACTGACCCAGAAACTCCAGCGGGTGCAGAATGCCGTGGCGAGACTCCTTATGGGGTCTTCGCTGTGAGATCATATTCATCCGGTACTATACCAGCTGCACTGGCTCCCGGTGGAGTACAGGATCAGGTTTAAGGTGCTGGTTTTAACCTTTAAAGCCCTATACGGCCTAGGACCCTCGTACCTACGGGACCGCCTCTCCTGGTATGTCCCACAGAGAAATTTACGGTCTGCAAATAAAAACATCCTGAAGATCCCAGGCCACAGAGAGGTTAGGCTGGCCTCAACTAGAGCCAGGGCTTTCTCGGCCGTGGCTCCAATCTGGTGGAACGCTCTGTCACAAGAGACTAGGGCCCTGCGGGACCTGACATCTTTCCGCAGGGCCTGCAAGACAGAGCTGTTCCACCAGGCCTTTGGTCAGGGCGCAGCCTGACTCCCTCCTCTGGCAATCTGCACAGAATTTTGCTTAATGGTTGCCATCAATTTGATTTTAATTTGATTTTAATTAATTTTATAATGAATGTTTTTAGAATGTTGGATTATTTTGATTGTTGTTAGCCGCCCTGAGCCCAGCTTCGGCTGGGGAGGGCAGGATATAAATAAAATTTATTATTATTATTATTATTATTATTATTATTATTATTTTGATGTTCAGTGTTACTAATTATTGGTTGTAGCAATATTAGTCACACTCAGCGTAAAGAAACAAAATTAATGAACATTACTAACATAGGGTAGAATTTAATTGGATGAAACTCATTGTTTTTATTCCACTTTTATAGCCAAACCAATACAATGCAGTTTGAAAAAGTAATAAATTAATATATAAAATAAAATACAATAAATCTCAAAACAATCTATGAATTTATTGTAGGATTCTGTGGAAGTTATTTTCCATTTGATGTGTTGACGATTGTGATGTCTGACTATTTAGCCTTTCCTTTTGATGAAAGTTTTTTTACTTTCATCTTTGCCTGCTAGGTAATTTGAAAAACACATGCAATTCTTATACAAAGCAGTATGTGAAATTTAAACAGTTCTCTTCCCTCAACTTTCATTTGGCAAGCACATTGTCCATCAGCTTTACTGCTTTTAATGAATTTAATCCTTTTTAATTACAAAGGTGACAAATAAAGTTTATTTAGGGCATTGAATGCCTCTTGAAACGGAATGACTCTGGCTAGCAGACAAATATAATTGTGGTTCTTCATTACCCTTCGGGCCCTAATTGACAGGTATTTTTTTTCTTCACTTCATTTTCAACAGCTTTACTTCCTCTAGAATTTTAACTGGACTGTACAGTCCAAAGGAAGAAATGAGGAGGGAAAATGATGAGGAGTAAGACATGAAACTTGTTACCACACTTTCTTAATGTATGTATTTTGGTATACAGGTAAACCTATTTTCTGTGTTGAGGGAGTAAGATCCTCAGGAACAATAGGTAACTGGGGGAATTTAATCAGACACTCAGGGAAACACTAACCTCTGAGGTCCCAGGCTCCTGCCAAAGGACATACTGTTGTCAGTCTGGCTAAGCTGGCCCAGAAATAAGTGCAATTTTCAGTTTAACAGGAGTGTGGCTAACTTCGGAGGATTTGGTCGGGTAGAAAAGCACCCTTGAAATGTTTCTGGGAGACAGACTGAGCTGAAATTTGAGAATTGACCCAGGAATGAGTTTACATTAAAATACAGTAATAGACAAGATCACAGTCAAATCTCTACAGATTCTGCCATAAGGAGCAGGCAGAAAGGGAAAATTGCATCAAGCTAAAGGCAATAGAGCAGGTGTGCTCAGTGGGAAGGACTGGTGTTGCAAGAGCTCTTCTTAGGCAAATACACAAGGTGCAGGGTTTCAAGAATGGGCACCATGCTGGATAGGGTTGATGGGTATGTTATTCTGATGCATTTGGAAGGCATGAGGTTGGGAAAGGCTGCTGCAGAAACATTTATGTTTTATTTTAAGAGCATATGTGGAGCAGGGAAAGTTATTTCACATATGGTACAGTGGACGCTCAGGTTGCACACATGATCCATGCGGGCGGCACGTTCGCAACCCGCAGCGCCATGTCTGCACACATGTGGGTTGCAATTCAGTGCTTCTGTGCATGCGTAAAGCGCAATTTAGCACTTCTACATATGTGCGAGCACCGAACCCGGAAGTAACCCGTTCCAGTACTTCCGGGCTCAGCACGGTGCACAACCCGAAAACGCGGGTTGTGTGTCTGTAACACAAGTTATGACTGTACTTCTACTGTGCTCTCCAAACAAGAAACTATGGTGCTATTTGCATAACTCATACTTAGTGTGTGTGTTTTTGTCATGTTTGCTCTCAATTTGAGTTTTCTTTCTCAAATAAATGGTGCCTAAGTGGTTTTTTTAAAAAAATACATTGCTTCAAAGAATTTCCTTTTTATGGAATGATTAAATTTCTCAAACTAAAAAGGTAGTGGTGACTGCTGTTGTTTTAAGAAAACATAAATACAAAAGATTTGAGATAGGTTCCTTGAGTGCCTGAATTCTTGGTACACATGATGTGGTTATTTCGTAAATTCTAAGAAAGAGACACTGTTCTGCTTTTGTCCTATTTTATAAGTGCTTGTTTAATGTAAGCCAAAATGAGATTTAGAATGGTTGCAAAAACAAGAAGAAAAAAACACACTCAAGAGCAGGGAATAGCCTCTTTTTAAATATGCCACAGCCAATTCTCAGCACAAGACCTGCAGCGACGCTGCTTGTTGAAATATAGCCTAGACCAAGTCAACTCTTGGAAAACAGAAACAATTATTTGCTTGCCACGAGAGATTTCTGTGTGCTTTTATTACTTAAATCTAAGGAGCAAAACATGACACACAATGGTTGATAATAAAAACTACAGTGTGGTTTCAATGAGAGAAGAAACTAAGACTACCCATGTCTGCATTTGAATTTTTTTGCATTAATTTTTTCTAAATTGCTTGTTTCTTCCCAGATGAGAGCACAACAGTAGCCCTGTTTAGGTGTTACTGAACAGAGTTAACAAGAGAGTGAGGGCAGCAGGGAAGAGCACACTAGCTCTGATTTGGGAAATTAGCTGTTCTTGGGATTTCTGCTAAAGACCAATTGTACATTCCAGGCAGGATTGCACTGAATATCAATACCTTGCTTTTTTGTGGGATTGAATACCAACCAATAAAGAACCAATATGAACGTGCTTTTTCCAGAGAACTAGCAAGAGTCACACTAGGAATACAACTGTAATTTTTTTCATATGTGAAAGAATAATGCTTTAAAGTCAAGAACATACCGCTATAAATGATTTATAAGTAACATGCAGTTACAGAAGCATACAGAATAAAAAAAAATATTAATAGGATATTACACAGGCTAACTCACCCACACTCTTCCTGGACCATATGCTTAGTTACTATTGTAGATATAGAGGGGAGAGATTAGAGACACAGAGTTTGCCTAATGGGACAGGAAATGAACAGGAACCTTAGAGATTCAACTTCACAATGCAAAAAGAGAAAGAACCAAGAATAAGAAAATATTACATGCACAGCAGTTTTTCACATCTCATGAGAGTCAGAAGTGGGTGAGATTAGGAAAATTAGAAAGATTAGATTAGATAAAAAATTAGAAACAGAGAAAGAAAAAAGAGAGTTGAAACACTATAGTTGTCTTAACATAAAAGGGGCATGATTAACCCTTTGGATTGGGACATTTGGTTTAGCAGTATCACTACAGTGTAGGGAGTCATAGCTAGGTTCTGTTTGTTTGTTTGTTTGTTTGTTTGCTTGCTTGTTTGCTTGCTTGCTTGTTTGTTAATCCAGTGACAAAATAGTGATAGGTTCCTGGCTTTAACCAGGGTAGCTCCTTCTCATTGTTCACCACAGGTTCCTAGGGTTCCCAATAACCTATATAATCTTCCCCTTTAAGAAAGACCCTAACAAGTACTTCTCTCCAGAGGATTCCTGAGTAATTCTGAAAAAAAGAATAGAATGGGGAGAAGTGGTAGTAACTGCCATCTGCTAGCTTGACTGAGAAACATGTTGCTCCAAACCAGCATTGATTCAAAACATTTGAAGGCAAGATGTAATAATTTAATTTTAATTTTACACTTAGATCTGAAGGCCTGTGTACATATAGATGAATAGGTGTATATCTTCCTCCATGGGAATGTGAACTAACCCTGTCTGGTCAGGGTCCTCATGGAGGGAGTCACATGTGCATCCATCGATATGCCTGTAATACTTGCTTCATACTGATGCCTATTGTACTTTGCTTGGGAGTGTGGCTAATTGTGTATGTTGGCATCTAAGAGTGGGACTTCCTCACTTATACACATGAGCTACATCACATACTCATGCTGATTGCCTGAAAAGGCCTATTGTCTCCTGGTTGTTACGTTCTCTCACTTGTAAATATTCAGCATTCAACAACTACAGCAAATGACTAAAGACAAAAGAGGGGTGGGGAGAGAGAGAGTTTAGAGGAGGGAAAGAACTAGTTTCCCACAACTGTAAGTCAAAAGTGAATGCACCTTTCTTTATATACTAGACAGGATATACATTTACACAGCCCCATGAATTCAAAAGAAAAAGACACCTGGAAACATTAAGAATAAATTAGGCCTGTCAACATCTACAAAAGAAGAAAAGGAAAGGGAGTTTTGGCATATAGGCCAATGATGCATTGTCAATATCTCAATATATCCCCCTCTGAACTGAAAAGAAAGACTTGGATCCATGATGTGATTAAAAACAAATGCATTTAAATACATTATTGCTCAGATAAAGCAAAACCATCATTCATGAAGAAAGACTGTTTTCCAGTGAATGAATAACTGGATTTGCTGGTCAGAATCTGCCACTCTCATCTCTCCTAGGATCAATTGAAGCAGAATAATGCCTGACTGTGAAGTCTTCCTATTCTAGGCAAGGCAAATCTATGGCACCTGACAGAGCATTAGTTTTGTGTGTGTGCCAGCTTTCAATTTAATTATAAAAAGTAGAAAGGATGCTGAGAAGACTAACATGTCAGTAACTATCAAGATTATTAAAGCCAACCCCTAAGAACAAAATGCCGAGTCATCCTCAGAAACCTGAAATGGAAAGGCTCCTGGCCTTTCATCAAACTCATTTTGAATCACTGCCCAGAACCACTCTGCTTATCAATTACACCAATCTGCTCACATAAAAATTACAGCTGCAGAAAGTGTTTGCACCTCTGGTGAAGGGAAAATAAGAGGACTTCCAAAATTGTATTATGTGATCCAACAGCTATTTGTCAAAACAGGCCCCGTTTTTATCACAGGCTTGAATCAGTTCATTAGGTTGTACAGCTGCCAAGGAACAATACTGCTGACCTTCAGATTGGTCCACATGGGCCTACTGAAAGTGAAAAATTTAACATTGTCCTTGGCTTTCAGTCTTGTGTGTTCCTCAAATAACTAAAATTGATGTGCTTATTATTGGGAACTAGAACACCTCCGGATGTTGATCTATACTGCATCACTTTGACAATATCCATTAACAAAAATTGTGGTTACACTTGGTTTATGTTGGTATAAAGAGAAAATAGCACATGATAAGATTCTACCCCCAGTGGTTCAATTGTCAAAAATCTCTATTAACTACAGTATATCCAAGAATTACCACATAGGATCTCCCCTCCGACTTTTAAGAATTCCACCCCCCAAAGAAGAAAGAGAAAGAAATAAGGTATGAAGAGTGTGGGGATCCATTAAAATTTGTTCCTTTTAATATAGTTTCAAACTGTTTCTCACAGAGGATCAACATTTCTATACAAAATTCTTTAGCTCTTTATTCAAATGGATCCAGACAGGGTCCAAAATGGGATGAGATACCAGGTTGGAGACAAATAGCATTTTTTGTAGTCACATTTAACTGCAGGGAAAGCTAATTTTACTGATTTAGACAACTAGCACCTGCAAGTAAGGAAAATGAATGCAATCATGTTCACTTTTCAAATATGCAAGTTTGAATGATAACAATATATTCCAAATTGCAAATGGTGAGATTACACAAAATGTACTTTATAAGACAGCACCTATTACAGCAGAGAGATATACTTACCCCAAGAGAGATATAATATCTCATTTAATCATTAAAGAGCACATAAAAGACTCAAAATCATCTGTACATTTTAAAGAGTTTGCAAAATGGATTCAGAACACTGACTCATAGATAGTTCTTTTAAAAAATACAAAGTTGGTATAGCATATACTTACAATAGTATGCTTAAAAGTATTACTCTGGGTTCTTCTAGAATGTAAGCACATTTGAGAAGTTATTTTGTACTAAAGGCATGCAACATTTTTATTTAGAAGTCCACTAAATTACTCCCTAGTAAGTCGTGATAAGACTTTAATCTTGGGCTCTCACACTTCACCTGTATTCAAGGTGCTACATATAAATGATGCTATTTGATGTTACAGAGATTCAGCATTTTGCACAAATATATGAGCTCCATTTCCAAGTCTCACTGAATGTTGCCAAGTGTACAATTTTAGCTATGCCCTTTCAATCAGAACCAAACTGTCTAGGCAATGTATACTTCTCAATGCGTATGTCTCAAATTCTTTGACCTGACTTGGCCGCTTCTTCAATAATTTGTACATTATTTGCTTTTAGTCACTTCTTGGAGCAGAGATGAATGCAAGTGAAGGCATGTACTATGCCACAGTAGGATCATGTAGTAGTTGGATTAATTTTGAACCTAACAAATCAGTGCCATAGATGCCTGAAGTATTGAATGCCATCGTGACCACAATATGTTTAGTTGCGATAAACATTTTGTTAATATTTTTAATCCAGAAATTTATTTTGGGCTGATGAATTTTTTATCAGTGCTTTCATTGTTTTTCAATGTACACTCTGACCTTCTCTTGCGCTCTGCACTTCATCTGACAGTTCACATGTAAAAGGGTCTCTTTCCCCCCTCAAAATCTGGACTTTGTACCCTGATGTCAAAGTGTTTATGCCCAAATGTACTGAACAAAAGTGGCATTATTTAAGGAGCCAAAGATCAGAATGTTCATGGTTTAATATGCTGGGGGTCATCACTTCTTGAACTGTCTGCATATTTCTGAAGTGATGTGTAGCTCTAAAATCTGTGTCCTTGGTTCAGCAACCACCTACAATGGTTGGGGAGGGGTAGTTAGGAGAATGATGTAGTTGCTGACTTATGAAGAATGTATCTGCTGTTCAATGCCTTATGTAAAACTGTAGTGAGAGATGGATTTTAGATGCCATATCAGTATTCAGATGTTTCTCTTATTTAATAATTCATTTCCATGAGGATTCCTGCTGTAATGCCTCTGGGCTGAAGTATCTTCTATTTACATTGCCTCTCCTTGTAGCACTTTAATGACTTTTTGATAGGCCCCATAATTAGATGGAATTTTATGAGAAGCAGTGTTTCTTTTTTTCCTTATATTGCCAATGCTGTTGAAGAACTGCTGAATTTTTAAAAAACAGACTATGTTGTGTAACAGATATATTGTAATGAATATATAAGCAACATCACCAACCATTAGCTGGCGCTGTACCATATCCTTAGTACTCAGTTAAGGTTTTATGTCTTGCCTTCTTCTCCTGTCCTGTCTGTTGTGTGCTATCTTAGAAATATTCCAATACAATATGGTTTTGTATTGGAGGTTTGTGCTGCCAGTTTCACTAGCAAATCTCTCATAAAGTATTTTATTGTAAGTCTGCATTGTAATGTGTGGAACCATAAAGGTTCTATGAAACGCTCTGTCACTATGGCAATTTGACAAGAAAAAATGAGCCATTTGTTTAGAACTGGATTTGCCTCTTTACATTTTTAAAGGTTATGGCTTACTTTATTGCGGAATGATTTACTTAGCATTCTTTGACTTGGGCATTTCAGAATGGATTGTGGGATTCTCATCCTGTAACCTTCAACCTTGCATTCAATAAAAATAAAGTCAGTGGGTTGATTCTAGAAAGAAAAAATATATCTAATTTTCTTAAAACCACACAGGTTTTCCATGTTTCAAGATACAGCATGCTTAGTGTATGACTAGTGTTGGCTTAAAATGTACACATTCAAAAGTATATAGCAACATCTGATAAGTTGTGTTTTGCCCTATGTTCATCTTTTATAACTAAGTTTTATAATTTTGTGTTATCCAAATACTTCATGTGCATGGTTTGAGAAAATAAAGGAAACAATGGAGTGCACTATTAAAAATAAAAATTTCCGTATGTTCTCTGCAATTTTAAAGCACCTTGCCTTTTCATCCCTATGTCAAAGGTGAGAAGTGTGTTTTATGGAAGCACAATTGATTTCTAGGAAAGCTGAACCTGAGAAAAGGATTGATGAGAAGCCAGTGCCATTATGAAAACTGTCAAATAAGGTACTGTGATGCAGGATTTAAAGGTGTTTCCTTAAATATTAACATGTTTAGATCTGCTGTTGATATGTTTTGGCTACAACTCCATGTCCACAAATGCACTCCTGAGCTTATAAAATGTAACTGTGTATATAAAGCTGATTTCAATATAAATTATTTCTCTTTTATTAGTCCTAAAACACTCAAGTATTAAAATAATAACAATCTCCTAAAATGTACATGTTTCATTATCATCTTTTCGCAATTTACAACAGATCATCAAGCAACCTAATCTTGCTATGGTGAGGTAATTTGTCTACAACTAGATTTAATGGTTCCAACCCAAAAAGAGTAAAGCATGTTTCTAGCCATTTGTTTCCACAGACCTAAGTGCGCTTAGCTCTGTGCTGAATTATGGCCAGTAAGTGTTTTCAAATATGAAAAGATTTGTTCTATTTTTAAATAACAAGTCAGTTATTTCATAATATGCAAATTGTACACTGTCAGCCAGATACGTGGGAGGGATTTTTAACCAGCTATAATGGTCCATTAATACAACTAATATATCAAATTACAAGATGGATAAAATAATAGAATCTCTTGGAACAACCAGCCAAGTCCTGTGTCATATGTACAAGTATCCTGCTGCCTGTCAAATGGTAAGACAAGTCTTTGCAAGTGTTCCAACCAAACATTTGCAAAAGCTCAAGCCTTTGGCAGCATTCTAAGTGAGCTCACAAAAAAAAAAAGCTCAATGGCACTTCTACTACTGCCTCCCCTTTCCCCTGCAGCAAGTCCCAGAAGTTTACTTTATAGAACTGTGATTAGTCTATGCCTTGGAAGAAGTGAATTACTAGTGCTGTCTATTCCTGGCCAAGTGTGGGGAAGCTCCCTGACCTGAGCTGAAACTTTGGCAAAACTGCAAGCTATGTTGTTAGATTCAGGTAGGTACATAGCTGTCAAGTGTCCCTTATTTGAAGGGACAGTCCCTTATTCCAGCGCCATGTCCCACTGCTGTCCCTTATTGATGGATGTCCCTTAAATGTCCCTTAAATGATGTCCCTTAAATTTCAAAGGAAGCAGCTCCTCTCCCTCCCTCCCTGCCGGCCAGGGAGGAGGGAGGCTCCAACTGTGTTGCTTGGCTGTGTTGCTCACCCAATAAGAAGTCTAAGATCGACTGGGGGGTGGAGCTTGCATGCCTTGTGTGTGGGTAGTTAATGCAAGCTGAGGGTTTTTTTTAATGCTGGACGCCATTTTGTTGCACGTGCTGCTGCAAACTTTGCAGTGCAAAGCCAGGCCGGGGAGCCATCTTAAGTTGAGGCTGCATAGGCCTTGTGGTGCATGTGATTCAGATTCTAGTCAGTTGAACCTCTGGTTACAAAGTGGGTTGGACAGTGTTCTTGAAGCTACCAGCATGAGTTTGACCAAACTGCAGGAGGACAGGAAGACTGGAGTGCCTGGAACAGGTGAGGCTGCAGGTCCCTTATTTTGGCTGCTGGTCCCTTATTTTCAAGGCTGCTGGTCCCTTATTTTCAAATCTGTAAATTGACAGCTATGGGTAGGTAACCGTGTTGGTCTGACGCAGTCAAAATAAATTTAAAAATTAAAAAAAAGTCCAGAAGCACCTTAGAGACCAACTAAGTTTATTCTGGGTATAAGCTTTCGTGTGCACGCACACTTCTTCAGATACCATGTTGCTGTTGTTGTTGTTTCTTTCTTTTACTATGAGGCATCAGGGGAGATTACAGTGATTTAAAAATACAAATATGACTTTTAAAGCCCTGTCTAAGCAACTCCCCACCTGCCCCGCCCCCCCAAAATCTGGGATTTGAAGAGATACCTTTCGCTAGGCAAAAAAACTCAAGTGATTTCCTTCAGTTTCAATAGCCTTTTGGTATTGTGTGAGTTATGGTAACTACCATTCAATAAACTTAAGCCTAAACTAGCCTCCCTTAACTTGATACACTCTAAATATTTTGGACATTGGGCCAGGCTAGGGTATTAGGTTTAGTTTATTTGTTTATTAGATTTGTATATTGCCCTTTATCTCAGAGCAGTTCACAACATAAAAATACCAGATATAAAGGTTAGTCTAAAGCATTATTGGACATGTATAAATAGTTCTCTGGATTCTGGTCTTTATTCTTCACTCTAATTACTGAACTAGAAGACCTATAGTCATGTGTTATTTACATGTAGGGCATATCTGTGTTGACAGCAGGGCAGAGCTTCACATTTAGCCCTGTCCCCAAGAGCATGAGTCTTTTCTGCAACAAAGCTGTGTCTGGCACACAGTTGTCTGCAGAGAAATTCCAATGCACAAGCATTTTCTCATGTGCAAGGGCTCCACACGACACCAGTCCTCTATGTGCAAGCAGGTGCTTGAGTGTTGCATTTTCTTTGCAGACAATTGTGTGCAACACATGGCTGTTATAGAAAGAAGTGATGGTTTTGGCTGCAGTGCTAATACCACCCTCCCACACTGCTGTTGACATGGTTATACTCCACTTGAGAGTAACACATGAAAAGGGCCCAAACATCAAACTTATCTCAGAAGGAAGGAAACAAGGTTAAGCTGAAACCATGAATAGTTAACCTTTAAATCATCAAGTCCAACTCTAGCACAATCACTCTGAAGAGTGGCTGCAGTCTTTGCAATTAAACTGATGACAGAGTGGTGGTGGTGATCATAACATCAGTCATTCCTATGTCACTGCAAGGTGAAGGCCTTTTCTGTCTATCACACTGAAGGTTGTTTTGTTGTAAACTTGTCATGCTTGAACAGAGCAGATTGGCAAGGTACAATATAAGGGCGGGGGGCGGTTTGCACATAAAGTACACTGAAGAATCAAAAGGACTTCAGCCTTAACCAACCTGTATCTTTAGATCACAGTGTTCAGTTCAACCACACTGCGTCCCTTTCCCAAAGTGAGCTAGAGGCAACTATAGAACACTAAAGAAAGATTGCCATGGATAAAGCCTTTAACAATGTCAAAGATGATTAATGAGACAGATAAGAGAACATCCTCTTTTTGACATCATGGAGCAAACAGGGGAAAGTGAAAGAAAGTATAATGTGTCGATATATAACAAAAGGAAGTTATAAGGTGATGACATTTCCTTCCCAATCATGTTGTCCCATTTATCATTGAAATCTGAATGCTCCCACACATTTCTGAACACTGAAAAATATTGTCCTCTTCCAGAATAAAGAAAGCTGCTATATATAGGTGAAATTTGCTATAAAAGGACTAACTAAACTTTTTTATTTTAAAAGTTCACATCCTGTATGTCTCCTTCAAACTCTAAAAGAAGCCATATAAGAGTGAAGCATATTATATTTAAGAACATTTTTGTTTGTGAGAAGTATAAACTCTTAATATTTCCAAGAGCACAGGTGAAGGACCCAGCTTAATAAAATTTGGTTTTTCTGGCACAGCCTGGGAGCAATAAACACAGGGAGTCTTCATGACACAGCATAGATATCCTTAGTCATTAAGAGTTTTATAGTAGCAACTTTGGAGTTCTCTGAAATGAAGAAACCCAGTGATGAACAAGTATTGCAAGGAATCCAGTGAATGATACTACACTGGGTTTATCATGTTTCCTGTGTTGAAACCTGGATGCTCATGAAATGAGTAATTTGGGAATGAAATGCATACAAATTTGATTTGTAAAACAGATAAAACTGATAGTTCAGTAAAATGCTTTCTTTTTGGGTGCAATTGCAGCTTTTGGAAGCTTTCAGAAGCTGACAGTTTCCAGTGATTTGCTCTTTCTGTGGGATGCAGATAAGTCCCAGTACATATGACTCAATCTGATTCTGTGTACTTGCTTGAATCATCTTCATTCATAAGATTGCTTCCTGCAATACAGTTTTAATTCATGGGAGAAAGTGCCACTCATGAGTCACTACAGACATATTAAATGAGGAAAAATACGTCCTCAGTGCTGGGTTCCAAACTGTGTGGAAAATCCTAGCCTTCTGAAAATTACTTATCTGCTTTTGCAGATGAATTCCTTGAACATGCGATGTCTTTCCTGGGTAAGATGGAAACACTTGCAAAAATTACAAGAAGGTTTTGCACGTCCATATTTTTGTTTATTAATTTTTTCTCTTCATCACTTATTTTGAGATGTACTAGCAGGTATGTAATAGTGGTGAAGTCAGAGTTTTTCTATGGAGACATAGTACTTTTGAATGACTTCAGACTTTCCTTTATCATCATGTGAAGGATTCCTGTGGAGATAGGGATTTAGGAGGTGGGTCTTGAGACCATGCCCTACTTGTGTGTTCATTCTGGATGTCTGGGCTCTGGACAGCAGAAAAGGCTAAATATCAACTGTCAAAGATGCACCTTTCTGGCTGACTGCAACCAATGGATTGCAGCTATCTTCAGAGTACTGAAATGCTGATACTAAATAAGGCAGCAGTAAAAGGAATTATTTCAAGCATAGACAAAATGCCAGGATTTGTCTAATCAGGTGAGGACTAGGTCCAAATTCCCACCCAGCCATGTAGCATTGATAGTTGTAGGAAAGTCTTCTTTGGCTGAAATCAGGCTTATCTCACTGGTCCAAGGCAAGGCTCAAATTATTCTCTGAGCTTTACAGAAAAGGGGTGAAATACAAATGAATCATAACATTGCTGAAGCTATCTTAAGTGTTAGGAGTCAGAACACTGTGTTAAAACTTATTTTTTTCCATTACATACTTGTTAGTTTTTGAGAAGGGCTCATTATATGACATTCATCACACTGCCTTATATGTTGCCACAGTTCAGCAGCTTCACAGAAAATTAAGAAAACTTTTTTAAAAAAAACATAACAATCTTCTATTGTTCTTTATCACATTAAAGAGGAGTGAGGTGCAACCTAGGAAACCCCTGCTGGCACAAACCATTCCAGGGTTTACTCAATACCCATTGGAGCTGGTGGTTTAACATAACTTGTCACCATCCACTAAGAGAGTGCCAAAGAGGCTTCTCTAACATGGTACTAGTAAGATTACATGCCATGGTAATAGGACACTGAGGTCCAGTTCTGAGCGCCTTCTGGCAATTCCATCAATGTGAGTAATGAAGTTATAGGGAACCAGGCAGGTCCTTGTGTTTATACACCACAGCGAAGTGGCAACTATGATGATTGGGTAACGTATCCATTGGGCTTTAAACCAGTTCAGAAATGTCTACCTCAAAGAGAAATACAATAATATATATAAATACAATAATCCAATCTGTTGCTTAGAAGCCATTCTAGTTCTTCGGTTTTGCTAAATCAAGCCATATACTGACTGCTTTAAAAAGACCTGCTGACATTCTAAAACAAAAACAAAAACCCTCAGTCACTCCATCCTAATTCCATTCCTTGTCTTGTGTGATCAATGATCCATCCAGATGCATTGTATCACCTCTATCATTGGGCAGCTCTGCATATCCTTTGGCTGTTCTCTTTCCTTTTGGCCTCATTTCCCTTATCTTTTGCTACTAGCAAGGCTTCTTTGCCTCTGAAAACTGAACTCTCTTTTCATTTTTCAACTGATATATAATTCCATCTGTCACCAGAGTACAATAAAGTTTGGTGTGGGTGGGTGTGTATGAAATTCAACTGCAATTCTTGAAATATTAGTTTATCCCAGCCAACTTCATTGAGGGCAGGGGATCAAAGGACATGTTATTTCATTTAAAACAAACAAACAAACAAACAAACAAAACACTTGGCATATCTTATGTCATTGTCTGTAATGTATCCTGAACATTATATTTCTATGTCTAATTAAGAGACTCTTGTAGAGATCTACATATTGTATGTGTATTCTAAGATTGCTTTTTGAATGTGTCAATAGTTGATTGCCACAAAATTCTAAAACAATAACTTACCTTATGATTTATTGTATGAACAAGACTGAATAATTTCTATACGAAACAGAAGAATAAACTATGGTAAATATTGCTGAAAGTGAGGCATCAGTCAAAACAGTTTCTCTGGTAGGCAAAGTACAACCATTTTTCTTGTCAATGGAATTTCATCATATCTCTGGTCAACCTAGTGATATCATACTAACCTTGGCAAAAAAAAACTTATAATCTATCCCTGAGGAATAAACAGAGCACACTAAATCAAGTTTTCTTAGTGGGTACAGGCATGTGCTATAAAGCTGTGAATTATTACTAGAGCAGTATTTCCTTGCCTACTTTTATATCACTAGTTACCTGGGAGGGAATAATCTACAGCATGTGCTCCTTGAAATACAATGGACGATAGGACAGTGGAACCAAGACTCAAATGAGGTAACAACTGGAAATATAATTCAGCTTGTGATGCACAGGACAGGCTACAGTGTGCAAGTACTGAGGAGGTGGAAGTGGGAGGCATGCTATTCACCCCATCAGGAACTGATCAAATAAGACATTCTCTAAATCTTGCCAAGGTAGATTTTGGGTTACCGGCACAATAGAATCTTGTATTTCCATTATTAGAGGCGATCCATATAGGTGCATGGTCCATCAAGCACAAGGGGGACAGCAACAAAAATTCTGTTGCTATAGTAACAGAGATATCACCATCACTCCCTTGCTTTCTGCCTGGATGCTGTTGTGCAACGCCTACATCCTGCAACTATGTAAACTGAGTGGGTCACATACGCTATTATCTCTAATAATTCTATTGAGAGCATCACAGTCCTGACATACTGTAGTCACCATTGTTTTCTCTCTGTTCCCATTGTGCTGAGAACCAAGTAGCAAGCATTAGAGAAAATATCATAGTAATGAGTTTCCAAACAAATGTTCTGGTTATTTATTTATTTAGCTGATTCAGTGTGTGTGTGGGGGGGGGGGGGGAATCCACAACTGAACTAACTACACATTATAGTTTGCTCACAATTTTTGCTTGGTTAAGGAACAAAGTGAAACACTTGCAAATTATTCCTACACTGTCATGTTGTACACAACTACAAGGGAATGAACAGGCTTTTTGTTGATATTCATTTATCAATAAAGGTTACAGATTCTTTATGCAGGGGTGTGCTTCCTGATCCTTTTTGTTAGTTTGGAGACAGAACAAGGTGACCTGCAAAGAGCATTTATCTCAAAGCTGTTCAGCCATCCCAATAAAAAAATCAATCATTTAACCTGTGCCATGTTACCTGAGGTTATCTGGGAGCTTTAAACCAAAAGAAAACAAACTGAGCAGTTATTTAAACACAAAAACAAATATCAAAATATTTTGTAAAATAATAACAATTGACACATGTTCATCTTCTTTTTATTTCTCTCTCCACTTTCCATCTCTGCTTTCCTCACTTCACCTACCTCACAAGTTGCTCTATTTATTTGGGAACTGCAAGGCATGAGGAAATGGGACTTGCTGTTTATTATTTGAATTATAGAAGCATATCAAAATAATTTTAATTTATAGGCATAGCAAATATATTTCCTGGGGTTCGTGTGTGTAAAACAACAACACAAGGCAATTTTCAAAAGAAAACCTGATGAAGGCACTTAGCATAAAGAGGCTTAACATTTTAAAAATAGTACACTCTTGCTTGCATGGAAAAGTAACAATAATAAAGTACGTGCTTGGTATATACAAGTGAGCTACCTATACACATGGGAGGAGACAGATTGCCATGGACTGAGAGGATGATGGAGTGAGCAACACTCAGGGTCAATTACAGGGAAGTACCAACTCAGTCTGAACACCATTCCAGAGCCTGTCCCACCGAAAAACTCCCCGCACCCCCTGCCCCAGCAAGAGCTGGAGTCCAGATAGATCAGTGAACAGTATTATAGAGGCCAGCCCTTACAATACTTTTAAGTATAATGAGTTAAATGACTTAAGACACATATTTTACAGACTTACTAATCACAGCATCTCTTCTTACTGTTTAACATGTATAAATGGTAACATATAACAGACACATGGGTTGGCCAAGCCTACTTTCATTAATTCCCAAGTGCCGCTGGATTTCAAGTCAGTTTTTATTTCTCTTAATTTCTCTGACAGCTGTTTAAAGCTGTTTTCTATGAAACAAACACAATTCTAAACACAAAAGTCCTTGATCTTTACCCAGACTTCTGAACCCCCCCCCCCTAAAGATTATGTGATACTAAAGATGCTATGCTACTGTATGCTGATCTTAAAGTATATGAACAGATTGACACCTATGGTTGCCTTGCTTTGTTGAAGCTCTTTCCTCTAAACTGCTTCCTAGCCCTCCAGACAGACGGGAAGTGTCCAGGGAGGAGGAAAGAGACAAAGACAGATGAGATACAACCTTTCTCTCTCCTCCTCCCATTCAGCAGCTTAGAAAAGTGTAAGAAAAAAGTACTTTGCCTTGAATCAAGTCAGAGTGTGCCACAGAATAACTGCAGAGTTCTGCCACTCGTGACACAGTGTTTCAATGCTTGTAGACAGGCCACACAGCATCAATGTGGGATGACAATGAGTTATGAAGCTGCAGTGTCACAGCCTAAACATGACAACTTAATAGCATCCCTCTGGATTATTTACTGGCATTCAGTGACTCCACTCACAAGCAAAATGGCTTTCTAGCACTTACAGGGCGAGTGTCACCACTTCTTATTGCAAACATCCAAGAACCAATGATAGAGAAGCATATACAAATTTATCAGTTTGATTCTTTTGTCACTTGTGACCAATGTCACATTAAAAGCAGATAAAGATAAATGATGTCTATGTATCTAGTCTATACGGACTTGGGTTGAATCTCCAAGTGCATTTTGTCAATGGCAATTCAGAGCTCACTGTGCCCTTGCTGAATCTACATTTGCATCCATGTAAAAATACTAATGCCTGCAGCATTTCACAATGATGTGAGCATACTGCTAGCAATGTCCTCTGACACCCTTACAACTCAGGTTGGAGAAGAACTCTGACTTCTGTGACTATGGTAGCCATAGTTACAAGATCCTGCTTAAAGATTGCAAGTCCCTCTCAGTCTGTGCCTTAGGTTCCTGATAAATTAGAGCTATAGTGTTCTCTGTCCTTGGTTGAGTGTTTAGTTACAGGAAGTTGGAAAATGCGATGATCAAATATGTACAGCCAGGGTACCATTTGTTTTTGTTTTTTTGATTTTTGCAAAATGAATGTGAGAACAAGAAGAATGTAAGAGTTGGATCAGATCAAAGGCCCATCTAGTCTAGTATCATGTTCTCACAGTGGCTTATGGGATGCTTATGGGAACACTTATGAAAAGCTCACAAGCCGACCATGAGTTTAACATGTCAGCCTGATCAAGGACTTGGGACAGAACTGTGTGGCAGTGCAGCAAATTAGATTAGTCAATCTCATGTGGACACTCTTCGAGATGTCATTATGGTGAAGGGGGATACCCTAGACTCTCTCTAAAGAACTGTGGGTGCTGAAATAACAATATCCCCTTTCAATCTCACGCAGAACAAATAATCAAAGTTTTGGGTGGGATACTGAATAATAAGGACCTCCCTCAACCAAGAAGTGCCTGGCTAGGTGGATGCAAAGCCATACCTACAGTTCATAGATAAAGAGTTGGTAGCAAGTTTTATTCTACCTCAAATGATTCACACACATCTAGTTTTGTGGCAGATCTCTTTATTAAGTTAAATAAAGTTGTAGCCCTAGTTTAGCCCATCTCTTGTATGATGCCTCTATATTCTGGTCCGTGGCTCCAATAAAGCCATGCCACGTGATTTAGCCAAACAGTTGAGGAAGATTTTTTTTTCAAGAAATCTCCCAATCCAGCCCCCTAGTTTCCTGTAAGCCACTTAAAAATGTCAACAAATATATTTATTTAGGAAGAGAGATTGCCCAAACAAATGTCATCTTGAGATACAGAAAACAATCACTGTGGACAGAGCTGCTTTGGGCAATCAAAGAGTCATCCAAACACAGGCATTTTTTTAAGAGAACACAGAACACAAGCATGTAGGAAAATCTTGCTAAATTTATGCAGTGTGGCTCAGTAAGATACATTCATGGTTATGGAGAAACAACTGCTGCCAGGATTTTAAATGGCTTGCTAAATGTTATATGCCTATTTTTTTGGAGGGAGGGGGTAGAATCCTGTGCAGTGAAGTTTCCATCTCACAGGGGAAGCAATGCAGAAAGCAGGCTTCCATCTACAAGTGTTTCTCCAATGCATGGGCTGGGCTAGGGAGAGGGATGGTCCTGATGCAACTGTGGGGGCATGGCCAGTAGCTGCACCAATTCCCTACTAGCCATCACATAGACTGAATGCCCAAATGGGGTATATGTGTAAAATGTGTGGCTTGTCAAAACCCTGAATTTTGCAGGTCCATTTACAAGGGCAGGGGGTTGAGGATTTATAAAAACCAGTGAAAATACCATAAAAAGCTCAAGGTGTTTACCACTAGGTTATGACATGGTTGGGGAACTTTTTTTCTGCCTAGCTATCTGAACCTCAGTTGTTTTTGCTGCCCTTCCCATGCCATTCCCCTTCCCCACTTGCACAATCCTCATCCCCCCATCCCTGAATTCAAAAGTTTATTATCTGGGAAGTTTCACCTCTGGCATAGTAAAATATGACACTTGGAACTCCTCCAGACAAAATGTTTACTGAGCAATCATCCTGATTCCCTTGCACAAAGCTTGTACATTTCCCCTACTTATTAAGCATTCATCCTGATTTGTTTGCAGGAAAGTTATATGCCTTTCCATCCATCAATCAAAATGCACACTTTTTACTGCATTTCACTATCACTGGCATGGTACATGAAATCAACCTTTTAAAATAAATAAATAAATTGGATTCACCAGAGTCAGAGCACTTTAATGTGCTTTAGATGTGTATATCTAAATTTACAGTATGTGACTGAATTCCTCTCACAAGATAGTGACAGCCTGGAGGTAACCTTGGCATGATTTCCTAAAATAAATATGTTAGAGTTTGTTTATCTGTATAAGCAGCAAGAAATGCATATGAAGTCCCTATTGGACACATGCTGTTGTGACTCTAATCAAGTGAATGCATGTTAGCATGGTCTAAATATAATCAGATGGAACTATGATTTCCATTCCTCATTCCTCCATGAGGATGTAACACAATAAACCATTGTTCTTATCAACATTTTACCAGTTGGAATTTCTATTATAACTTGCCATAGAAGTGGCAACATGAAAGTCATGGATACCAGGTCATGATGGCTATGACTGACACAGCGCAAGAAAACGAATGTTCACTGTGAAGATGTATGCCAAAAATGTTTTGAAGCTAAACAGAATATATTAATTTATTGCTAGGGATACTTATGAAGTTCTCCCAGAACAAGCTTCTCACTAGATTACACACGACATCTTATGGTAGCCAATTCATAGTTACAGTATGTACTGTGTAAGGACGGACTTCTGTCTGTCCTAAATCCTCAGCTTCATTGGGTGACCTTGGACTCTGATGTTATGAAGGTTTTCTTTCTCTCACATGCTTTCCCCAAGCAAGAATCCCAACATTCACCTCGAAATTTTGGTTTAGCTTAAAGTTCTATCAAAACTTCAAATAGAAATTTCAAAATTTGATTCAAAAGTTTACTTTAAGCAAATGTCATGGGCTGGCTTGATGCAGAAGAGTGGTGGGAGATACCCGCTCCATATGTCAACTAATACATTTAAGGCATACTCTTGGGACTATACATAGGAGAGAATAGCCAGTCAGACAAAACGAGTACAAACAGACAACACCAAGTGGTAAGAAGAGGACTGAGTTTATCTCACTGCATCCAGTGTGTTTGGCTGTATGTTTTACAATGCTACCAGCTGATAAACTGAATTGTTTTCCTATTGTTTGCTTCAAGAGCCTGGCCCATTTAGTAGTTCTTAACAAGAAAGGAAAAAGCCTCTGGAGGCTGATAGATGTTGTTCAAAGGAATGAACAGCTACATGTTTGTTCTGATCACAAAGTTGTAGAGTGACAAAACAAGCAAACAAAAATAAAGGTTCTTAAGTAGACGATTCGTCTATGAATCTATAGGAAGAATGAGTAAAATATTTGGATTGAGTGATGTGTAATAGCTTGTAGAAATGTATCTGGACTTGCTGAATTCTGCTATAGCTGCATAAGTAATAAAAATTATTTTTGTATACACAGAATGACAAAGACAGCTTACCATAATTCCCATGGTGGTGGCTGCTGAGGCCCAGTGAGGAGCTGAGGGGGAGAGGCAGTTAGCCTGCACAGTTGGCTGATGTCAGGATTGGCCTTGGCCAACTGTGGGGGCTTGCTTGCCGAATAATTTTACATTTAAATGGCCCAATCAGAGACCCAGAGGGGTGGGTGATGCCCTTCTGGCATACCTGCCTGAACCAATCTTTGGTGAGGTCTGCTTGTGATCATAAAAGCCAGCTGCATTGGCACCTGGCAGCACAGCCAGAATTGGTCATGCTACCCACCCACCCTGTATATTGTGCCTCTGCACAGTGATAAGCGGGCAGTGCACATACATGACCTTGCTATGGAACTGTTCAGTTGCCGTATTTGGGGCCCAGAAGGAATTTGCCTGCAGATGTATTGGGCTGGTCTTTCCTCATAGCAATTGTCACAACTTTTGGCAGAAAAAGGCATTGGGTTGGACGTTTAGTCTAAAGCTAGGGGTGAGTGTCTCACTCCCAAAAGTGGAATAAAGCTCATGGTACCCAGATAAAAATATAGAAGGGTAGGGTTCCTTCTGAAAGCCCACACAGGAGCTGACTGGCCACAGAGCATCTCTGAGTGGCGTGCTGGTGCAATTTCCCTATTAGATTTGTGTCAGTGGATAGTATCCCTTCACCAGAATTGACCCTGATGGAGATATCAGCCAACAATTAGATTGGCTGATTCATGATACATATCCAATGCCTATGCCAAAATCTGACTTACAACTGTGATCATTCAAGTTGTGGCCACCTCAATCCCAAGCTGATATCATGTCTTTCTTACTGAATACACATTGTCAAGCCCCTCCCTCAGTACCCACCGGCGCTCTGCGCTCGCAATGCAAAATCCAAATTTAAGAGTGTGCTAAAACCATTTTTGGCTGAAGGTAGAATACAAGTCTGAGAAATGTAATATAGAGATTCAAGGTCATTCTTTTCTCCTTGGGAACATTTTTGTGTGGTGGCCATCTCATACTTGGTTGGAAAAAGTAAGAAGATTATCAAGATTGATTGCAAATCTAGGACTTCCCAAAACATGTTGACATATGACTAATCAATTTAAAGCTTGTTGATATTAGATAATAGAAATTAAGACGATTTTGCCTGTGGCAGGGATCACAGTAGGATGGAAAAGAAGGGATGCGGGAAAGGTTTCCTCATGAGGATGATACCCCAGTTTGCATCTAACAGGATGGCAAACTTCAAGAGAAGCATTCTAGACTTACCGGCACTCAGTCTACATCTGTAGATCTTTAGACCCCTGACAAAATGTGTTGCAATTGGTCAAAAGTATTGAAAGGTTAGGAAATTAGCCTTTGTAAAATGAGATATAACATAAAATATGCTGTTTTCCATTATGTATTTTATTGATCTTGGCAATTTCTGATTGTCCATAATTATTTGAAGATGGACTTATTATATTTAGTTTCCCATTTGGATATCAAGACACACTAATATATTACTAATCAAATGTACATGAACAAAAATTTCCCAGGTGTTACCAATTTATATTAGTGTTATCTGTATAAAAATTTAAATGCCAATTACTTCATTAATTTGCTAATGATCATACTCTTCAATAATTTATGGGTGCAATATACATCCTGCTGTGCAAAGCAAACAATGTCCTAACAGCTGCTAATACAATTCAGGTAGCACATGTCTTGCACATAGACAGTTTTTCAAATTGTTGTATCTCTGGTATAGGGATCTCAGGTAAAAGATGGTACCTTTGAAGAGAGTCTGAAAGCTTCATGGGGTCCAAAATACTGTAGCCATGTTTTGTCTGGTGCTTGCAGCTCAAAGAATATAATGCTGATTCTGTGTCAGAGCTATCGGCTTTTCCCCTTTTGGCTTCCTGACTCAATTCAAAGTACTAGTAAAACCCCAAATAGCTTAGCACTAGATCACCTTAGATAATGCTTGTTCTCATAATAAGGTAAAGGTAAAGGTAAATGACCCCTGGACAGTTAAGTCCAGTCAAAGGTAACTATGGGGTGTGGAGTTCATCTCGCTTCAGGCTGAGGGAGCCAGTGTTAGTCCACAGACAGCTTTTTGGGTCATGTGGCCAGCATGACTAAACCTGGATTGGCAAAGCTTTACTATAGTTCCCCATGCGTCAGTAATATCAAGGCTTGATTACTGCAATGCGGTGGGGTTACTGCTGAGGTTGCTCTGGAAGCTATTCCTTGTGCAAAACATAGTGGCTAGGCTGCTTCTGGGGGCAAATTACTGCCAGCATATAACACAATGCTTGCAAGAGTTGTGCTGGCTGCCAATCTGCTACTAACCAAGTTCAAGGTTTTGGGTACTAATGTATATTAGGACCTAGACAGATCAGAGATGGTCTTAGCCCTTATATACCCAATAGATCACTGTGGTCTGTGACAGAACGTCTCCTGCAAATTCCAAAAATATCAGTAGCATGTGGGTTCTCCTATTCTGTGGAATACCATCCTTGTCAAGATGTGATAGGGTCCCAGTTCATTTTTGTTTCAAGTTTTTCCAGCTGGATGAAAAGGTTCTGGCTTAGGTATTCATTTTGTATTGTTTTAAAATCTACATTTAATAGTTGTTGGTTTTGGTACTGCCTCAAAAACTACATTTCAATGTTTTTAAGGTACGTTTGTAAATTGCCTTGAAACTAATGTATAAGGCAATCATTTATTGCAGTTTTCATGCCCACGGTCGAAGTTAAGAAGGAAGGTGATCTGTGGATGTGGAAGCGGTAAAACAGGACTTATCTATATTTTAAGTATGACTTAAGGATAGTTTTCCCAGGGTAAAGATATGCTCATGCCTTGATTTAGTTTAGATGAGTGTTGCTGCAATACTGCAAATTCATGAAGAATCTAATACAGAATAAAGCTCATTCTTATTTCAGATGAAGTGTAAGTTACTCCTGTGCTAAATAAAGATTTGGTCTTTCATAGGAAAGTAAACATAAGAATATCACAGGGAGCTTCAGCACTGTTGCAGTTTCTGATGCTGGCAAATCCGCTTGAAAGGTCAAAAGAAACAGTGTAATACTGCTATTTAAACTGCATGTTAAGAATTGAGATTCCAGCAAGCTAAGCATTACAATCATACTGATGCTAATACCCACCCTCCAAAGCTGCCCCAGTACCTTTACAAAATATAATGACAATATTAAGATGTTTCCTGACAATGCATAAACCTAATCCAGGTCTTTATGGCATTTAGGCACAATGGTCTCAGAGGGCCTACCACAGAAACAACATCTTATCAATGTTTAACAGACCTCAGCACAATGTTGGATATAGACTTATAGGCCAACAGAATTACACATCATAGATCAGGATTGTTAGTCATCAACAGCAAAATGTGCCTGATTTCTGAACCAGAGACCTTACCTCTTCATTAGATTATTATTGTTATTTCTTCTCTTTATTAAAAAAAAGTACTTAAAGCATTTAGAAAATAATTAAGGGATAATTCTATACAGAAGATCATCCAGCTGAAGGTCTCTAGGAGTCCAAAAAACCCTTCTATGACAGATATGCTGGAGAAGTAACTTACATATTTTGAGAAAGATCTTTGCTTACAGATGACTAAAAGAGGACATGAGTAGGACATAGGAAGCACACTTGTGCCTTCACTTTACAGCTATGCCCCCAATTATAGGGAAGCCTTATATCTGCACCAACTGCACCAAATTTTCACTCAATTCACTTCTTTGGAAAAATAAATAGTTTTCCTTGTCCTTGCTTTCAGCATGGAGATTCTTGCTTTAGTTTTGCTGGTTGCCAGTACTTCTATCCTGAGTTCTAGTGTTCCTTTTACTCTGCAGTACCTTTCACTTTACGGAACTGTGGCTTTTTGAACAATAAACGACCCTGTTGCACTAAGTTTCATTCACACCCGTGAACATGGTGTGACACAACAGCAGATGTCATTGGACATGACACCACCCGTCGTGTGCATGTATGCTTCTGTTCCCCCATAATTCACCCATGAAAATGGCAGGAAATAACTGTATGCCAGAATACCACCACAAATTTAATCACATGGCAGTAAAATTACAGGAAATAATTCCCATGCCATTCTGGGTTAACAGAGTTGAAAATAGACTGTTTTTCCTTGAGGCAATCAGCATGGAAGTGAGTGCTAAACTTCCCCGTGATTTACAGAAGTGGCTTTTATGTCATGTGAAATATCACATAAAAGGTGGGAATGATGGGGGGGGGGGTGAATATTAGGAAAATGGAATAAAGTGCTTCTGAATGCATCCATTGTCAGTGACCGCCTCATTCAAGACACCATGGCAGAGCATAGGATATCCAAACAAAACACAGCAACACCAGTGTAACACCAAGTCTCAGATGGCAGGTGATTTCTCTGGCCTAGTGTCAATTACAGAGCCCACAGGGTAGAACAGAGATGTTGGGAAGCTCAGGGAAAGCGGCATGGCACAAAATAGCATAAAACACATGGGAACTTGGACACATTGCTAACACTTCTCTACCTAGAACCTCAACAGCTACCTCACTGGGGACTTTATACACAAATACCCAACAACAAATCTCTTTCAACTGGGGAAGCCAGTGGAGCACTCCACACAGGTAAGTAAGGGAATATACAACTGCTGCCACTGTCTCCCCAACCCACTTTGCATTATGCAAATACTGTGTCTTGTCCGAAGTATATTGTTCTAACACTCTTTGTGAAGTGGCACTACATATGCTGTCTGCCAAGCCACTGTCTGAAGCACAGCATATCTACTTGGGTGACTGGTTGGCCACCCCATTCAGATGCCTTTCCATTTCAGGATCTTCTCTGTCTCATGAGAGTTGATAAAGCATTTGACACTGAGAGATATGGTGTTGACATTTCTGTTTCTAGGAGTGGCAAATCGGGACTGGGGGCAGGGGAAGAAGCACAATGAATTCGGGATAGTGGCTCCTTCAAGAGCACAGCATCTAACAGCAACATTAATAATTGGGATTGTGATATGGTAGAAAGCACACTCACCATGAAATGTGTGAAAATTGATGCCAGGATAACTCAAAACGAGCAGAAATTGATTCTTTGAAAGTGTTTTGTGATTATTATTATTATTATTATTATTATTATTATTATTTTAGTGTAACTGCAACCATCTTACAAACTCTATAAATATCATGGGGCTGCCTCTCTCTGCTAATTATCTTACTATCCAGTAGTCTACACTGCATAGAAGAACAGATTATTTGCTTGCACATCTCATGAAATAGATCTTCATGAATAATTTATTTAATAACCTCAAAGAAAAATTGCTTATCTAGCTTCCAAATTCACCTGGCCACATAAACCATAGCAGCTGATAGCCTATGTTTACCTGCTGCTGATCTATAGGAAAATTCATTCTGTTCTTTACTCCTGTGTGTCCCAGTAGAATGAGTGTAAAGAACATGCTAACAGGCATTCTTTGTAAGCAGGACAAGCCTATGCAAACACATTAATATTCCCCTTCAACATTACATTTGCCTTGGATGGAACAAGGCAGAGAAAACAGATAAATGAGATAGGACACAGTTCTAATGAATCAGCTCATAAATGCAAGCAAAACTCAAATTCAGGAAGCTAATATGAAAATTGATCGGGAAATCATACCTCAGTACTACCACATTCTTTTCTACAGCATTTCCTGTTTATTTAGGTCAAGCAAAACAGCACAATACCTGTGCACAATCCAGCCTTCCAAAGCTTTCTTCCAGCACCATGCCAATAACCTGCATCAACACACCTGGGAGAAAAGGGTCAGGAATGCTCAAGGAATTGGAAATTTGCCCCACCTGGTCTAGTGTGTGGACTTCAATTTCATTTGTCCACTGACATTTGCAGTTTCTGAATATTCCAACACTGTTCACATCAAAGTATGTTTTTTTCAAATGCATATTTTCAGGAGAAATGCTTAAATACAAATTTCAGTGCTCAATTTTGTGCTTTTAAAATGCAAATTAATGTGGAAAAGGGGCAGACTGATGAATGCAAGTGAAAATGATCAGAAACAGTTGGATTTGCTTAGAAAGTGCTGCATTTTTGAATGAAAGGAGTTTTGTAGGTGAGACAGACAGCTGAGCTAGACCACAGTTTAGTGATGTAGTGCCGCAGAATTCCGCCACATTGCTGGAACATCTCTCTGATTGGCTACCAAGACGGCTAGCCAGAGTGGGATGGAGACAGCACTTTGGGAGCGAAAATAAAAGGAGTAATTTCTGGGAGAGTGTTCCGATAGCTGGGAGATTGTTTGGTCAGATGGACTAGATGACTCTTCTCCAACTCTGAAATTATTTGATTCTAAGAGACTTGCTTTCCATATCTTCTGCTGAGTGGCAGGTCTCTTACAGAAACCAGGACGGGTAGGCAATTAAGCACAGTGCTTTTTTCTGGTATGCATACCCCTAAACATTTTGTGAATCTTTGAACTTTTGTCCATTTACTGTATTTATTTCCCCCGATTTCATGAGTCAAAATGAGAGTACTCCTAAACATTTTTTAAGAAAAAAGCACTAATAGCTTTTCTTAATATAGATGTCCAAAGTCTTAGTTTGTGATTAGCTGAAGTCTTCACAAATCTTAAAAATATACATATACATATATTTCAGAATGCAAGAACAATACAATGCTCCTGACAAGGATCTCTCAGTTTGCTGCAACAAGACTGCCTTGCAGTCATACTCTGAAATATATTTATATAAATGGCTGCAAAAAGGGTCGTGACTGATTAATTTTACTAGTTCATCTAGAAGTAGAAAACATTCACTGGAATATTCTTAAGGTATTTCCTTGTTTTCACATTTGTCATAGCCATGACACTGAATAGTTCAAGAGTGCCTGTCATTATTTTGATGTTATTCATGCTATAGTGTATTGATGTCTTTTGAAAGTAAGACCATGACTCTAGGGCGAGAGCTTAAAAGGGGCTTTGGGCATTTTCATTTTGAACTCTTTTATATCCACTTCCATTTCACAGTGTTATATTGTAAAAGTATTTAATGCAAGATTAATATGGCTAGTCCCGAAAGCACAACATAAAACACTGGTTTAGTTAAAAATCAATGCCTTCATTCCAATAGATTTTATCTTTTGTGAAACATGCAAGACTGACAGTGCTTGAAAGTCTAGGTTTCCACAAACCAGTTATATTGTTAACCAGACCAGACCAGCAGTAATTAACCCCAGAATTACATACGCACCAAGACTTATGTTAGATACACCTGAGGACTATGACTGTGCCTGGCCTGCTTTGACACTTTTCCTGACATTAACAAAGGTTTCGATCAAATATGACCAAAACCTTAGGGTGAAACTGAATGTATATTTCACAATCAAGGTTTTCCATACATTTGGTGTTCCACAACATCCATACATCCACATCTGAATTTTTCATTTCCAGTAACATGAAATTACCCTTTTTGCACAGATGGGCTAATAATAATTTTAAATAAAAATTTAACAAAACCAAGTGGTTGGAACACCAGCCTGCAAATCATGTCACATTATAATGACATGTGACTAACAGGAGCAAAAAATCTTCTTCACCTCTGCCCTGCCGACAGAGTGTTCCACAGGACAGGAGCTGCAAAATTAAAGGCTTGGTTCCTAGTGAAGGCTGACCATGGGAAATGACCAGAAGTACCCATCACAGGATCTCAGTGATCAATGTGGTACATAAAGAATCCGATGGCCTTTAGGGATCCAAAGCAAGTTGGACTTTAAAATCTATTGAAGCCACATGACACACAAAGAAAACAAGTTTGATCAGTGTGACACTTCTTAAAGTGTAAATAACCAAAAATCAACACTTAATTCCAATAGGCTGTATCAAGGGGTCTTAATGTACTTCAAGAGGGAAATCCAACACAAGTTGTGCTAATGGAAACTTTTTGTGTGAGAGATTTCACAATCTATTGTGCAACAAAGTTACAAGCAACCTGCCTGTGGATTCTGCTGGTGCAAAACATTCTGCTGGTGCAAAGTTACAAGCAACCTGCCTGTGCATTCCGCTGGTGCAAAACATTCTGCTGGTGCAAAACATTTCACCACTGTAACAAGTGTACAGCAAAGTGATAGTAACTTAGCACTGCATTGGGTACCACATTAAATTAATGGTTACATTTGTCTGAAAATCTGTCATATTGTGAACATGTGGAAAAACTCCAGGATAGGGATTTAGAAAGGCCAGGCTAGGCAGAGTTGATTTTTGCTAGTATGCACAAAAGAATACCAGAGGTAAAATGGTTCAATAACAGAAGTCAACTGAATATGTAACAGCAGCCATTACACGGAAGCAAAAAATAATCGACACAGACCACCTGCTGACAGAACATCAGTAGAAATGTAATGAGCTTCACTTTACAGAGGAAAATCTGTAGAACAGATACTGCAAGGCATGTAACTTTTAGAAAATGAATAAAGAACAACCAAGGTTAAGAGAAGCATGCTCAATCTAAGTCATATAGCACATAGGCGACAATTATTCACACAATTAATATTCTTGTTCAAAAACAATTTTTCACCATTTATTAGATTCGTGAGAATGAGACAACTACTTACAAAGTGCCATGCAAACATATAAGCTATCTAAAATAAAGTGAACTTGCAGTGCCAGATTTTACTAATTTCTTACAACTTCTTGACTCAATTTTTGTTTTTTAGGTAAGTTCAAGAAGAAGGTAGCTAAGTTCTATGATGTTCCCGGTAGCTGTGAAGTGCAGACTGAAGACAGAGTGTGAGTGTTCTATCCCCGTTTCGCCCTAGCAGTCCATAAAGTTGAAGAGCTGCTACTTTGCCCCCGACAGGGCCAATTTATTGGGGTTGGTTGATAGCCCACTCCCTGAGCACAATTTTCAATATAATAATATTGAAGTAGTATCCAAATGTAAAAAGTAGGGCAGGTTTAGCAGATGATCACCAAAACAGAATTGAAACTGGATGATTGCAACATAATTGCACTTGTGTTGTAATTTAGCTTGTGGGGTGTCTCATGGATAAATCAATTAATCTTACAGTACTTTGAATATTTCTCTAGGGTCACAAAACAATGAACTAAGAAGACATATGTGCATTTCTGTTCAGCCTTAAGAATAAAATACAAACTACAACACAAAAATCTAAATTAACAAAATATGTAACAGCTGCTAAAGCCAAATTATTACCAACCTTTTCCATACAATTCTTTTCTTTTAAATAGATTTGATCACTGGCAGTAGCACACGCATCAAGCACCGCAAATTAGTAATAATGGGACTAAACATGCCTCAAGTGCCCTGATTATGAATAATGTCATACACCTGAATAAAATAAGCATTCAGTGTTGATACATTTTGTGGGCGAGATTTTCTTGCCAATGATATAAACTAAACGACCTCCTAATTTAGCTAAAAGTAATGTAAGAACTATTCTATTGAAAACAAAATTGATGCAGTAAAAATAACTAAACATAGCAGGAAAAAAATAACTACATTGTTCAAAAGTCAAGACTTAAAATGAAAATATTTGATTAACTTAGGTAAACATAAATGTCCCAGTGGCACAATGGGTGTTAACCAGAAGGTTGGTGGTTCAAGCCCACCCAGGGACAGCTGTGGCCAGGATTCCTGCATTGCAGGGGTGTTGGACTAGATGACCCTTGGGTTCCTTCCAACTCCACAAGTCTATGATTTTATGAAAATTACT